>NC_060128.1:70473573-70809697 GCF_021461395.2 Schistocerca americana
AAACCTGAAGTGAAGCATCGGAATCCAAAACTGGACTCACAGGAGAGGTTCAATTCATAGAAAGTTAGAGTGTCATTCCTCTTGTACTTAAGTCGGCATTGTGCATTTTGTATTAAATTCGGATGCAATTTCTGTGTTTCATCGTCAATAAGAAGGTCCAAGGGATACTTTAAACATAAAGTGAAGCATCGGAATCTATAACTGGACTCACAGGAGAGGTTCAAATCATAGAAAGTTAGAGTGTCAGTCCTCTTTTACATATGTCGGCATTATGCCGTTTGTATTAACTTCGGATGCAATTTCTGTGTTTCATCGCCAATAAGAAGGTCCAGGGGTTACAGTAAACCTGAAGTGAAGCATCGGAATCCAAAACTGGACTCACAGCAGACGTCCAATTCATAGAAAGTTAGAGTGTCATTCCTCTTGTACTTAAGTCGGCATTGTGCATTTTGTATTAAATTCGGATGCAATTTCTGTGTTTCATCGTCAATAAGAAGGTCCAAGGCATACAGTAAACCTGAAGTGAAGCATCGGAATCTAAAAGTGGACTCACAGGAGAGCTTCAAATCATACAAAGTTAGAGTGTCAACCCTCTTGCACTTAAGTCGGCATTGTGCCTTTTGTATTAAATTCGGATGCAATTTCTGTGTTTCATCGTTAACAAGAAGGTCCAAGGGATACTGTAAACCTGACGTGAAGCATCAGAATCTATAACTGGATTCAGAGAGAGGTTCAAATCATAGAAAGTTAGAGTGTCAGTCCTCTTGTACTTAGGTCGGCATTATGCCGTTTGTATTAAATTCAATTGCAATTTCTGTGTTTCATCGTTAATAAGAAGGTCTAAGGGATACAGTAAACCTGAAGTGAAACATCGGAATCTATAACTGGACTCACAGGAGAGGTTCAAATCATAGACTGTTAGAGTGTCAGTCCTCTTTTACATATGTCGGCATTATGCCTTTTGTATTAACTTCGGATGCAATTTCTGTGTTCCGTCGCCAATAAGAAGGTGCAAGTGATACAGTAAACCTGAAGTGAAGCATCGGAATCTATAACTGGACTCACAGGAGAGGTTTAAATCATAGAATGTTAGAGTGTCAGTCCTCTTGTACTTAAGTCGGCATTGTGACTTTTGTATTAATTTCGGATGCAATTTCTGTGTTTCATCGTCAATAAGAAGGACCAAGGCATACAGTAAACCTGAAGTGAGGCATCGGAATCTAAAAGTGGACTCACAGGAGAGCTTCAAATCATACAAAGTTAGAGTGTCAACCCTCTTGCACTTAAGTTGGCATTGTGCCTTTTGTATTAAATTCGGATGCAATTTCTGTGTTTCATCGTTAACAAGAAGGTCCAAGGGATACTGTAAACCTGACGTGAAGCATCAGAATCTATAACTGGCTTCAGAGAGAGGTTCAAATCATAGAAAGTTAGAGTGTCAGTCCTTTTGTACTTAAGTCGGCATTGTGCCTTTTGTATTAAATTCGGATGCAATTTCTGTGTTTCATCGTCAATAAGAAGGTCCAAGGGATGCTTTAAACCTAAAGTGAAGCATCATAATCTGAAACTGGACTCACAGGAGAGGTTCAAATCATAGAAAGTTAGAGTGTCAGTCCTCTTGTACTTAAGTCGGCATTGTGCCTTTTGTATTAAATTCGGATGCAATTTCTGTGTTTCATCGTCAATAAGAAGGTCCAAGGGATGCTTTAAACCTAATGTGAAGCATCATAATCTGAAACTGGACTCACAGGAGAGGTTCAAATCATAGAAAGTTAGAGTGTCAGTCCTCTTTTACATATGTCGGCATTATGCCGTTTGTATTACCTTCGGATGCAATTTCTGTGTTTCATCGCCAATAAGAAGGTCCAAGGGTTACAGTAAACCGGAAGTGAAGCATCGGAATCCAAAACTAGACTCACACGAGAGGTTCAACTCATAGAAAGTTAGAGTGTCATTCCTCTTGTACTTAAGTCGGCATTGTGCATTTTGTATTAAATTCGGATGCAATTTCTGTGTTTCATCGTAAATAAGAAGGACCAAGGCATACAGTAAACCTGATGTGAGGCATCGGAATCTAAAAGTGGACTCACAGGAGAGGTGCAAATCCAACAAAGTTAGAGTGTCATCCCTCTTGTACTTAAGTCGGCATTGTGCCTTTTATATTAAATTCGGATGCAATTTCTGTGTTTCATCGTTAACAAGAAGGTCCAAGGGATACTGTAAACCTAATGTGAAGCATCATAATCTGAAACTGGACTCACAGGAGAGGTTCAAATCATAGAAAGTTAGAGTGTCAGTCCTCTTTTACATATGTCGGCATTATGCCGTTTGTATTACCTTCGACGCAATTTCTGTGTTTCATCGCCAATAAGAAGGTCCAAGGGTTACAGTAAACCTGAAGTGAAGCATCGGAATCCAAAACTGGACTCACAGGAGAGGTTCAATTCATAGAAAGTTAGAGTGTCATTCCTCTTTTACTTAAGTCGGCATTGTGCATTTTGTATTAAATTCGGATGCAATTTCTGTGTTTCATCGACAATAACAAGGTCCAAGGCATACAGTAAACCTGAAGTGAAGCATCGGAATCTAAAACTGGACTCACAGGAGAGGTTCAAATCATAGAAAGTGAGAATGTCAGTCCTCTTGTACTTAAGTCGGCATTGTGACTTTTTGTATTAAATTCGGATGCAATTTCTGTGTTTAATCGTTAATAAGAAGGTCCCAGGGATACAATAAACCTGAAGTGATGCATCGTTATTCAAAACTGGACTCACAGGAGAGGTTCAAATCATAGAAAGTTAGAGTGTCAGTCCTCTTATACTTAAGTCGGCATTTTGACTATTGTATTAAATTCGGATGCAATTTCTGTGTTTCATCGACAATTAGCAGGTCCAAGGGATACAGTAAACCTTAAGTGAAGCATCGGAATCTAATACTGGACTCACAGGAAAGGTTCAAATCATAGAAAGTTAGAGTGTCAATCCTCTTGTACTTAAGTCGGCATTGTGACTTTTGTATGAAATTCGGATGCAATTCCTGTGTTTCATCGTCAATAAGAAGGTCCAAGGGATACAGTAAACCTGAAGTGAAGTATCGGAATCTAAAACTGGACTCACGGGAGGAGTTCAAATCATAGAGAGTTAGAGTGTCAGTCCTCTTGTACTGAAGTTGGCATTATGCCGTTTGTATTACCTTCGGACGCAATTTCTGTGTTTCATCGCCAATAAGAAGGTCCAAGGGTTACAGTAAACCTGAAGTGAAGCATCGGAATCCAAAACTGGACTCACAGGAGAGGTTCAATTCATAGAAAGTTAGAGTGTCATTCCTCTTGTACTTAAGTCGGCATTGTGCATTTTGTATTAAATTCGGATGCAATTTCCGTGTTTCATCGACAATAACAAGGTCCAAGGCATACAGTAAACGTGAAGTGAAGCATCGGAATCTAAAACTGGACTCACAGGAGAGGTTCAAATCATAGAATGTTAGAGTGTCAGTCCTCTTGTACTTAAGTCGGCATTTTGACTATTGTATTAAATTCGGATGCAATTTCTGTGTTTCATCGTCAATAAGAACGTCCAAGGGATACAGTAAACCTGAAGTAAAGCATCGGAATCTAAACCTGGACTCGCAGGAGAGGTTCGAATCGTAGAAAGTAAGAGTGTCAGTCCACTTGTACTTAAGTCGGCATTGTGCCTTTTGTATTAAATTCGGATGCATTTTCTGTGTTTCATCGTCAATAAGAAGGTCCAAGGCGTACAGTAAACCTGAAGTGAGGCATCGGAATCTAAAAGTGGACTCACATAAGGGGTTCAAATCATACAAAGTTAGAGTGTCAACCAACTTGTACTTAAGTCGGCATTGTGAGTTTTGTATTAAATTCGGATGCAATTTCTGTGTTTCATCGTTAATAAGAAGGTCCAAGGTATACAGTAAACCTGGAGTGAAACATCGGAATCTAAAACTGGACTCACAGGAGAGGTTCAAATCATAGGAAGTTAGAGTGTCAGTCCTTATGTGCTAAAGTCGGCATTGTGCCTTTTGTATTAAATTCGGATGCAATTTCTGTGTTTCATCGTCAATAAGAAGGTCCAAGGGATACTTTAAACCTAAAGTGAAGCATCGGAATCTAAAACTGGACTCACAGGAGAGGTTCAAATCATAGAAAGTTAGAGTGTCAGTCCTCTTTTACATATGTCGGCATTATGCCGTTTGTATTAACTTCGGATCAATTTCTGTGTTTCATCGCCAATAAGAAGGTCCAATGGGTTACAGTAAACCTGAAGTGAAGCATCGGAATCCAAAACTGGACTCACAGGAGAGGTTCAATTCATAGAAAGTTAGAGTGTCATTCCTCTTGTACTTAAGTCGGCATTGTGCATTTTGTATTAAATTCGGATGCAATTTCTGTGTTTCATCGTAAATAAGAAGGACCAAGGCATACAGTAAACCTGATGTGAGGCATCGGAATCTAAAAGTGGACTCACAGGAGAGGTGCAAATCATACAAAGTTAGAGTGTCAACCCTCTTTTACTTAAGTCGGCATTGTGCCTTTTGTATTAAATTCGGATGCAATTTCTGTGTTTCATCGTTAATAAGAAGGTCCCAGGGATACAATAAACCTGAAGTGATGCATCGTTATTCAAAAGTGGACTCACAGGAGAGTTTCAAATCATAGAAAGTTAGAGCGTCAGTCCTCTTATACTTAAGTCGGCATTTTGACTATTGTATTAAATTCGGAAGCAATTTCTGTGTTTCATCGACAATTAGCAGGTCCAAGGGATACAGTAAACCTTAAGTGAAGCATCGGAATCTAATACTGGACTCACAGGAAAGGTTCAAATCATAGAAAGTTAGAGTGTCAGTCCTCTTGTACTTAAGTCGGCATTGTGATTTTTGTATGAAATTCGGATGCAATTTCTGTGTTTCATCGTCAATAAGAAGGTCCAAGGGATACATTAAACCTAAAGTGAAGCATCGGAATCTACAACTAGACTCACAGGAGAGGTTCAATTCATAGAAAGTTAGAGTGTCATTCCTCTTGTACTTAAGTCGGCATTGTGACTTTTGTATTAAATTCGGATGCAAATTCTGTGTTTCATCGACAATAAGAAGGTCCGAGGCATACAGTAAACCTGAAGTGAAGCATCGGAATCTAAAACTGGACTCACAGGAGAGGTTCAAATCATAGAAAGCGAGAATGTCAGTCCTCTTGTACTTAAGTCGGCATTGTGGCTTTTGTATTAAATTCGGATGCAATTTCTGTGTTTCATCGTTAATAAGAAGGTCCCAGGGATACAATAAACCTGAAGTGATGCATCGTTATTCAAAACTGGACTCACAGGAGAGTTTCAAATCATAGAAAGTTAGAGTGTCAGTCCTCCTGTACTTAAGTCGGCATTGTGCCGTTTGTATTAAATTCGGATGCAATTTCTGTGTTTCATCGTTATTAAGAAGGTCCATGGGATACAGTAAACCCGAAGTGAAACATCGGAATCTAAAACTGGACTCACAGGTCAGGTTCAAAACATAGAAAGTTAGAGTGTCAGTCCTTTTGTACTTAAGTCGGCATTGTGCCTTTTGCATTAAATTCGGATGCAATTTCTGTGTTTCATCGTCAATAAGAAGGTCCAAGGGATACAGTAAACCTAAAGTGAAGCATCGGAATCTAAAACTGGACTCACAGGAGAGGTTCAAATCATAGACTGTTAGAGTGTCAGTCCTCTTTTACATATGTCGGCATTATGCCTTTTGTATTAACTTCGGATGCAATTTCTGTGTTTCGTCGCCAATAAGAAGGTGCAAGTGATACAGTAAACCTGAAGTGAAGCATCGGAATCTATAACTGGACTCACAGGAGAGGTTTAAATCATAGAATGTTAGAGTGTCAGTCCTCTTGTACTTAAGTCGGCATTGTGACTTTTGTATTAATTTCGGATGCAATTTCTGTGTTTCATCGTCAATAAGAAGGACCAAGGCATACAGTAAACCTGAAGTGAGGCATCGGAATCTAAAAGTGGACTCACAGGAGAGCTTCAAATCATACAAAGTTAGAGTGTCAACCCTCTTGCACTTAAGTCGGCATTGTGCCTTTTGTATTAAATTCGGATGCAATTTCTGTGTTTCATCGTTAACAAGAAGGTCCAAGGGATACTGTAAACCTGACGTGAAGCATCGGAATCTATAACTGGATTCAGAGAGAGGTTCAAATCATAGAAAGTTAGAGTGTCAGTCCTCTTGTACTTAGGTCGGCATTATGCCGTTTGTATTAAATTCGGATGCAATTTCTGTGTTTCATCGTTAATAAGAAGGTCCAAGGGATACAGTAAACCTGAAGTGAAACATCGGAATCTAAATCTGGACTCACAGGAGAGGTTCAAATCATAGAAAGTTAGTGTGTCAGTCCTTTTGTACTTAAGTCTCCATTGTGCCTTTTGTATTAAATTCGGATGCAATTTCTGTGTTTCATCGTCAATAAGAAGGTCCAAGGGATGCTTTAAACCTAATGTGAAGCATCATAATCTGAAACTGGACTCACAGGAGAGGTTCAAATCATAGAGAGTTAGAGTGTCAGACCTTTTGTACTTAAGTCGGCATTGTGCCTTTTGTATTAAATTCGGATGCAATTTCTGTGTTTCATCGTCAATAAGAAGGTCCAAGGGATGCTTTAAACCTAATGTGAAGCATCATAATCTGAAACTGGACTCACAGGAGAGGTTCAAATCATAGAAAGTTAGAGTGTCAGTCCTCTTTTACATATGTCGGCATTGTGCCGTCTGTATTAAATTCGGATATAATTTCTGTGTTTCATCGTTAATAAGAAGGTCCAAGGGATACAGTAAACCTGAAGTGAAGCACCGGAATCTAAAACTGGACTCACAGGAGAGGTTCAAATCACAGAATGTTAGAGTGTCAGTCCTCTTGTACTTAAGTCGGCATTTTGACTATTGTATTAAATTCGGATGCAATTTCTGTGTTTCATCGTCAATAAGAACGTCCAAGGGATACAGTAAACCTGAAGTAAGGCATCGGAATCTAAACCTGGACTCACAGGAGAGGTTCAAATCATAGAAAGTAAGAGTGTCAGTCCTCTTGTACTTAAGTCGGCATTGTGCCTTTTGTATTAAATTCGGATGCAATTTCTGTGTTTCATCGTCAATAAGAAGGTCCAAGGGTTACAGTAAACCTGAAGTGAAGCATCGGAATCCAAAACTGGACTCACAGGAGAGGTTCAATTCATAGAAAGTTAGAGTGTCATTCCTCTTGTACTTAAGTCGGCATTGTGCATTTTGTATTAAATTCGGATGCAATTTCTGTGTTTCATCGTCAATAAGAAGGTCCAAGGGATACTTTAAACATAAAGTGAAGCATCGGAATCTATAACTGGACTCACAGGAGAGGTTCAAATCATAGAAAGTTAGAGTGTCAGTCCTCTTTTACATATGTCGGCATTATGCCGTTTGTATTAACTTCGGATGCAATTTCTGTGTTTCATCGCCAATAAGAAGGTCCAGGGGTTACAGTAAACCTGAAGTGAAGCATCGGAATCCAAAACTGGACTCACAGCAGACGTCCAATTCATAGAAAGTTAGAGTGTCATTCCTCTTGTACTTAAGTCGGCATTGTGCATTTTGTATTAAATTCGGATGCAATTTCCTTGTTTCATCGTCAATAAGAAGGTCCAAGGCATACAGTAAACCTGAAGTGAAGCATCGGAATCTAAAAGTGGACTCACAGGAGAGCTTCAAATCATACAAAGTTAGAGTGTCAACCCTCTTGCACTTAAGTCGGCATTGTGCCTTTTGTATTAAATTCGGATGCAATTTCTGTGTTTCATCGTTAACAAGAAGGTCCAAGGGATACTGTAAACCTGACGTGAAGCATCAGAATCTATAACTGGATTCAGAGAGAGGTTCAAATCATAGAAAGTTAGAGTGTCAGTCCTCTTGTACTTAGGTCGGCATTATGCCGTTTGTATTAAATTCAATTGCAATTTCTGTGTTTCATCGTTAATAAGAAGGTCTAAGGGATACAGTAAACCTGAAGTGAAACATCGGAATCTATAACTGGACTCACAGGAGAGGTTCAAATCATAGACTGTTAGAGTGTCAGTCCTCTTTTACATATGTCGGCATTATGCCTTTTGTATTAACTTCGGATGCAATTTCTGTGTTCCGTCGCCAATAAGAAGGTGCAAGTGATACAGTAAACCTGAAGTGAAGCATCGGAATCTATAACTGGACTCACAGGAGAGGTTTAAATCATAGAATGTTAGAGTGTCAGTCCTCTTGTACTTAAGTCGGCATTGTGACTTTTGTATTAATTTCGGATGCAATTTCTGTGTTTCATCGTCAATAAGAAGGACCAAGGCATACAGTAAACCTGAAGTGAGGCATCGGAATCTAAAAGTGGACTCACAGGAGAGCTTCAAATCATACAAAGTTAGAGTGTCAACCCTCTTGCACTTAAGTTGGCATTGTGCCTTTTGTATTAAATTCGGATGCAATTTCTGTGTTTCATCGTTAACAAGAAGGTCCAAGGGATACTGTAAACCTGACGTGAAGCATCAGAATCTATAACTGGCTTCAGAGAGAGGTTCAAATCATAGAAAGTTAGAGTGTCAGTCCTTTTGTACTTAAGTCGGCATTGTGCCTTTTGTATTAAATTCGGATGCAATTTCTGTGTTTCATCGTCAATAAGAAGGTCCAAGGGATGCTTTAAACCTAAAGTGAAGCATCATAATCTGAAACTGGACTCACAGGAGAGGTTCAAATCATAGAAAGTTAGAGTGTCAGTCCTCTTGTACTTAAGTCGGCATTGTGCCTTTTGTATTAAATTCGGATGCAATTTCTGTGTTTCATCGTCAATAAGAAGGTCCAAGGGATGCTTTAAACCTAATGTGAAGCATCATAATCTGAAACTGGACTCACAGGAGAGGTTCAAATCATAGAAAGTTAGAGTGTCAGTCCTCTTTTTACATATGTCGGCATTATGCCGTTTGTATTACCTTCGGATGCAATTTCTGTGTTTCATCGCCAATAAGAAGGTCCAAGGGTTACAGTAAACCGGAAGTGAAGCATCGGAATCCAAAACTAGACTCACAGGAGAGGTTCAATTCATAGAAAGTTAGAGTGTCATTCCTCTTGTACTTAAGTCGGCATTGTGCATTTTGTATTAAATTCGGATGCAATTTCTGTGTTTCATCGTAAATAAGAAGGACCAAGGCATACAGTAAACCTGATGTGAGGCATCGGAATCTAAAAGTGGACTCACAGGAGAGGTGCAAATCCAACAAAGTTAGAGTGTCAACCCTCTTGTACTTAAGTCGGCATTGTGCCTTTTATATTAAATTCGGATGCAATTTCTGTGTTTCATCGTTAACAAGAAGGTCCAAGGGATACTGTAAACCTAATGTGAAGCATCATAATCTGAAACTGGACTCACAGGAGAGGTTCAAATCATAGAAAGTTAGAGTGTCAGTCCTCTTTTACATATGTCGGCATTATGCCGTTTGTATTACCTTCGACGCAATTTCTGTGTTTCATCGCCAATAAGAAGGTCCAAGGGTTACAGTAAACCTGAAGTGAAGCATCGGAATCCAAAACTGGACTCACAGGAGAGGTTCAATTCATAGAAAGTTAGAGTGTCAGTCCTCTTATACTTAAGTCGGCATTGTGCATTTTGTATTAAATTCGGATGCAATTTCTGTGTTTCATCGACAATAACAAGGTCCAAGGCATACAGTAAACCTGAAGTGAAGCATCGGAATCTAAAACTGGACTCACAGGAGAGGTTCAAATCATAGAAAGTGAGAATGTCAGTCCTCTTGTACTTAAGTCGGCATTGTGACTTTTTGTATTAAATTCGGATGCAATTTCTGTGTTTAATCGTTAATAAGAAGGTCCCAGGGATACAATAAACCTGAAGTGATGCATCGTTATTCAAAACTGGACTCACAGGAGAGGTTCAAATCATAGAAAGTTAGAGTGTCAGTCCTCTTATACTTAAGTCGGCATTTTGACTATTGTATTAAATTCGGATGCAATTTCTGTGTTTCATCGACAATTAGCAGGTCCAAGGGATACAGTAAACCTTAAGTGAAGCATCGGAATCTAATACTGGACTCACAGGAAAGGTTCAAATCATAGAAAGTTAGAGTGTCAGTCCTCTTGTACTTAAGTCGGCATTGTGACTTTTGTATGAAATTCGGATGCAATTCCTGTGTTTCATCGTCAATAAGAAGGTCCAAGGGATACAGTAAACCTGAAGTGAAGTATCGGAATCTAAAACTGGACTCACGGGAGGAGTTCAAATCATAGAGAGTTAGAGTGTCAGTCCTCTTGTACTGAAGTTGGCATTATGCCGTTTGTATTACCTTCGGACGCAATTTCTGTGTTTCATCGCCAATAAGAAGGTCCAAGGGTTACAGTAAACCTGAAGTGAAGCATCGGAATCCAAAACTGGACTCACAGGAGAGGTTCAATTCATAGAAAGTTAGAGTGTCATTCCTCTTGTACTTAAGTCGGCATTGTGCATTTTGTATTAAATTCGGATGCAATTTCCGTGTTTCATCGACAATAACAAGGTCCAAGGCATACAGTAAACGTGAAGTGAAGCATCGGAATCTAAAACTGGACTCACAGGAGAGGTTCAAATCATAGAATGTTAGAGTGTCAGTCCTCTTGTACTTAAGTCGGCATTTTGACTATTGTATTAAATTCGGATGCAATTTCTGTGTTTCATCGTCAATAAGAACGTCCAAGGGATACAGTAAACCTGAAGTAAAGCATCGGAATCTAAACCTGGACTCGCAGGAGAGGTTCGAATCGTAGAAAGTAAGAGTGTCAGTCCACTTGTACTTAAGTCGGCATTGTGCCTTTTGTATTAAATTCGGATGCATTTTCTGTGTTTCATCGTCAATAAGAAGGTCCAAGGCATACAGTAAACCTGAAGTGAGGCATCGGAATCTAAAAGTGGACTCACATAAGGGGGTTCAAATCATACAAAGTTAGAGTGTCAACCAACTTGTACTTAAGTCGGCATTGTGAGTTTTGTATTAAATTCGGATGCAATTTCTGTGTTTCATCGTTAATAAGAAGGTCCAAGGTATACAGTAAACCTGGAGTGAAACATCGGAATCTAAAACTGGACTCACAGGAGAGGTTCAAATCATAGGAAGTTAGAGTGTCAGTCCTTATGTGCTAAAGTCGGCATTGTGCCTTTTGTATTAAATTCGGATGCAATTTCTGTGTTTCATCGTCAATAAGAAGGTCCAAGGGATACTTTAAACCTAAAGTGAAGCATCGGAATCTAAAGCTGGACTCACAGGAGAGGTTCAAATCATAGAAAGTTAGAGTGTCAGTCCTCTTTTACATATGTCGGCATTATGCCGTTTGTATTAACTTCGGATCAATTTCTGTGTTTCATCGCCAATAAGAAGGTCCAATGGGTTACAGTAAACCTGAAGTGAAGCATCGGAATCCAAAACTGGACTCACAGGAGAGGTTCAATTCATAGAAAGTTAGAGTGTCATTCCTCTTGTACTTAAGTCGGCATTGTGCATTTTGTATTAAATTCGGATGCAATTTCTGTGTTTCATCGTAAATAAGAAGGACCAAGGCATACAGTAAACCTGATGTGAGGCATCGGAATCTAAAAGTGGACTCACAGGAGAGGTGCAAATCATACAAAGTTAGAGTGTCAACCCTCTTTTACTTAAGTCGGCATTGTGCCTTTTGTATTAAATTCGGATGCAATTTCTGTGTTTCATCGTTAATAAGAAGGTCCCAGGGATACAATAAACCTGAAGTGATGCATCGTTATTCAAAAGTGGACTCACAGGAGAGTTTCAAATCATAGAAAGTTAGAGCGTCAGTCCCCTTATACTTAAGTCGGCATTTTGACTATTGTATTAAATTCGGAAGCAATTTCTGTGTTTCATCGACAATTAGCAGGTCCAAGGGATACAGTAAACCTTAAGTGAAGCATCGGAATCTAATACTGGACTCACAGGAAAGGTTCAAATCATAGAAAGTTAGAGTGTCAGTCCTCTTGTACTTAAGTCGGCATTGTGATTTTTGTATGAAATTCGGATGCAATTTCTGTGTTTCATCGTCAATAAGAAGGTCCAAGGGATACATTAAACCTAAAGTGAAGCATCGGAATCTACAACTAGACTCACAGGAGAGGTTCAATTCATAGAAAGTTAGAGTGTCATTCCTCTTGTGCTTAAGTCGGCATTGTGACTTTTGTATTAAATTCGGATGCAAATTCTGTGTTTCATCGACAATAAGAAGGTCCGAGGCATACAGTAAACCTGAAGTGAAGCATCGGAATCTAAAACTGGACTCACAGGAGAGGTTCAAATCATAGAAAGCGAGAATGTCAGTCCTCTTGTACTTAAGTCGGCATTGTGGCTTTTGTATTAAATTCGGATGCAATTTCTGTGTTTCATCGTTAATAAGAAGGTCCCAGGGATACAATAAACCTGAAGTGATGCATCGTTATTCAAAACTGGACTCACAGGAGAGTTTCAAATCATAGAAAGTTAGAGTGTCAGTCCTCCTGTACTTAAGTCGGCATTGTGCCGTTTGTATTAAATTCGGATGCAATTTCTGTGTTTCATCGTTATTAAGAAGGTCCATGGGATACAGTAAACCCGAAGTGAAACATCGGAATCTAAAACTGGACTCACAGGTCAGGTTCAAAACATAGAAAGTTAGAGTGTCAGTCCTTTTGTACTTAAGTCGGCATTGTGCCTTTTGCATTAAATTCGGATGCAATTTCTGTGTTTCATCGTCAATAAGAAGGTCCAAGGGATACAGTAAACCTAAAGTGAAGCATCGGAATCTAAAACTGGACTCACAGGAGAGGTTCAAATCATAGACTGTTAGAGTGTCAGTCCTCTTTTACATATGTCGGCATTATGCCTTTTGTATTAACTTCGGATGCAATTTCTGTGTTTCGTCGCCAATAAGAAGGTGCAAGTGATACAGTAAACCTGAAGTGAAGCATCGGAATCTATAACTGGACTCACAGGAGAGGTTTAAATCATAGAATGTTAGAGTGTCAGTCCTCTTGTACTTAAGTCGGCATTGTGACTTTTGTATTAATTTCGGATGCAATTTCTGTGTTTCATCGTCAATAAGAAGGACCAAGGCATACAGTAAACCTGAAGTGAGGCATCGGAATCTAAAGGTGGACTCACAGGAGAGCTTCAAATCATACAAAGTTAGAGTGTCAACCCTCTTGCACTTAAGTCGGCATTGTGCCTTTTGTATTAAATTCGGATGCGATTTCTGTGTTTCATCGTTAACAAGAAGGTCCAAGGGATACTGTAAACCTGACGTGAAGCATCGGAATCTATAACTGGATTCAGAGAGAGGTTCAAATCATAGAAAGTTAGAGTGTCAGTCCTCTTGTACTTAGGTCGGCATTATGCCGTTTGTATTAAATTCAATTGCAATTTCTGTGTTTCATCGTTAATAAGAAGGTCCAAGGGATACAGTAAACCTGAAGTGAAACATCGGAATCTAAATCTGGACTCACAGGAGAGGTTCAAATCATAGAAAGTTAGAGTGTCAGTCCTTTTGTACTTAAGTCGGCATTGTGCTTTTTGTATTAAATTCGGATGCAATTTCTGTGTTTCATCGACAATAAGAGGGTCCAAGGGATGCTTTAAACCTAAAGTGAAGCATCATAATCTGAAACTGGACTCACAGGAGAGGTTCAAATCATAGAAAGTTAGAGTGTCAGTCCTTTTGTACTTAAGTCGGCATTGTGCCTTTTGTATTAAATTCGGATGCAATTTCTGTGTTTCATCGTCAATAAGAAGGTCCAAGGGATGCTTTAAACCTAATGTGAAGCATCATAATCTGAAACTGGACTCACAGGAGAGGTTCAAATCATAGAAAGTTAGAGTGTCAGTCCTCTTTTACATATGTCGGCATTATGCCGTTTGTATTACCTTCGGATGCAATTTCTGTGTTTCATCGCCAATAAGAAGGTCCAAGGGTTACAGTAAACCTGAAGTGAAGCATCGGAATCCAAAACTAGACTCACAGGAGAGGTTCAATTCATTGAAAGTTAGAGTGTCATTCCTCTTGTACTTAAGTCGGCATTGTGCATTTTGTATTAAATTCGGATGCAATTTCTGTGTTTCATCGTAAATAAGAAGGACCAAGGCATACAGTAAACCTGATGTGAGGCATCGGAATCTAAAAGTGGACTCACAGGAGAGGTGCAAATCATACAAAGTTAGAGTGTCAACCCTCTTGTACTTAAGTCGGCATTGTGCCTTTTGTATTAAATTCGGATGCAATTTCTGTGTTTCATCGTTAACAAGAAGGTCCAAGGGATACTGTAAACCTAATGTGAAGCATCATAATCTGAAACTGGACTCACAGGAGAGGTTCAAATCATAGAAAGTTAGAGTGTCAGTCCTCTTTTACATATGTCGGCATTATGCCGTTTGTATTACCTTCGGACGCAATTTCTGTGTTTCATCGCCAATAAGAAGGTCCAAGGGTTACAGTAAACCTGAAGTGAAGCATCGGAATCCAAAACTGGACTCACAGGAGAGGTTCAATTCATAGAAAGTTAGAGTGTCATTCCTCTTGTACTTAAGTCGGCATTGTGACTTTTGTATTAAATTCGGATGCAATTTCTGTGTTTCATCGACAATAACAAGGTCCAAGGCATACAGTAAACCTGAAGTGAAGCATCGGAATCTAAAACTGGACTCACAGGAGAGGTTCAAATCATAGAAAGTGAGAATGTCAGTCCTCTTGTACTTAAGTCGGCATTGTGACTTTTGTATTAAATTCGGATGCAATTTCTGTGTTTCATCGTTAATAAGAAGGTCCCAGGGATACAATAAACCTGAAGTGATGCATCGTTATTCAAAACTGGACTCACAGGAGAGGTTCAAATTATAGAAAGTTAGAGTGTCAGTCCTCTTGTACTGAAGTTGTCATTATGCCGTTTGTATTACCTTCGGACGCAATTTCTGTGTTTCATCGCCAATAAGAAGGTCCAAGGGTTACAGTAAACCTGAAGTGAAGCATCGGAATCCAAAACTGGACTCACAGGAGAGGTTCAATTCATAGAAAGTTAGAGTGTCATTCCTCTTGTACTTAAGTCGGCATTGTGACTTTTGTATTAAATTCGGATGCAATTTCCGTGTTTCATCGACAATAACAAGGTCCAAGGCATACAGTAAACCTGAAGTGAAGCATCGGAATCTAAAACTGGACTCACAGGAGAGGTTCAAATCATAGAATGTTAGAGTGTCAGTCCTCTTGTACTTAAGTCGGCATTTTGACTATTGTATTAAATTCGGATGCAATTTCTGTGTTTCATCGTCAATAAGAACATCCAAGGGATACAGTAAACCTGAAGTAAAGCATCGGAATCTAAACCTGGACTCGCAGGAGAGGTTCAAATCGTAGAAAGTAAGAGTGTCAGTCCTCTTGTACTTAAGTCGGCATTGTGCCTTTTGTATTAAATTCGGATGCATTTTCTGTGTTTCATCGTCAATAAGAAGGTCCAAGGCATACAGTAAACCTGAAGTGAGGCATCGGAATCTAAAAGTGGACTCACATAAGGGGTTCAAATCATACAAAGTTAGAGTGTCAACCAACTTGTACTTAAGTCGGCATTGTGCCTTTTGTATTAAATTCGGATGCAATTTCTGTGTTTCATCGTTAATAAGAAGGTCCAAGGGATACAGTAAACCTGGAGTGAAACATCGGAATCTAAAACTGGACTCACAGGAGAGGTTCAAATCATAGGAAGTTAGAATGTCAGTCCTTATGTGCTAAAGTCGGCATTGTGCCTTTTGTATTAAATTCGGATGCAATTTCTGTGTTTCATCGTCAATAAGAAGGTCCAAGGGATACTTTAAACCTAAAGTGAAGCATCGGAATCTAAAACTGGACTCACAGGAGAGGTTCAAATCATAGAAAGTTAGAGTGTCAGTCCTCTTTTACATATGTCGGCATTATGGCGTTTGTATTAACTTCGGATCAATTTCTGTGTTTCATCGCCAATAAGAAGGTCCAATGGGTTGCAGTAAACCTGAAGTGAAGCATCGGAATCCAAAACTGGACTCACAGGAGAGGTTCAATTCATAGAAAGTTAGAGTGTCATTCCTCTTGTACTTAAGTCGGCATTGTGCATTTTGTATTAAATTCGGATGCAATTTCTGTGTTTCATCGTAAATAAGAAGGACCAAGGCATACAGTAAACCTGATGTGAGGCATCGGAATCTAAAAGTGGACTCACAGGAGAGGTGCAAATCATACAAAGTTAGAGTGTCAACCCTCTTGTACTTAAGTCGGCATTGTGCCTTTTGTATTAAATTCGGATGCAATTTCTGTGTTTCATCGTTAATAAGAAGGTCCCAGGGATACAATAAACCTGAAGTGATGCATCGTTATTCAAAAGTGGACTCACAGGAGAGTTTCAAATCATAGAAAGTTAGAGTGTCAGTCCTCTTATACTTAAGTCGGCATTTTGACTATTGTATTAAATTCGGATGCAATTTCTGTGTTTCATCGACAATTAGCAGGTCCAAGGGATACAGTAAACCTTAAGTGAAGCATCGGAATCTAATACTGGACTCACAGGAAAGGTTCAAATCATAGAAAGTTAGAGTGTCAGTCCTCTTGTACTTAAGTCGGCATTGTGATTTTTGTATGAAATTCGGATGCAATTTCTGTGTTTCATCGTCAATAAGAAGGTCCAAGGGATATATTAAACCTAAAGTGAAGCATCGGAATCTAAAACTAGACTCACAGGAGAGGTTCAATTCATAGAAAGTTAGAGTGTCATTCCTCTTGTACTTAAGTCGGCATTGTGACTTTTGTATTAAATTCGGATGCAATTTCTGTGTTTCATCGACAATAAGAAGGTCCGAGGCATACAGTAAACCTGAAGTGAAGCATCGGAATCTAAAACTGGACTCACAGGAGAGGTTCAAATCATAGAAAGTCAGAATGTCAGTCCTCTTGTACTTAAGTCGGCATTGTGGCTTTTGTATTAAATTCGGATGCAATTTCTGTGTTTCATCGTTAATAAGAAGGTCCCAGGGATACAATAAACCTGAAGTGATGCATCGTTATTCAAAACTGGACTCACAGGAGAGTTTCAAATCATAGAAAGTTAGAGTGTCAGTCCTCTTATACTTAAGTCGGCATTTTGACTATTGTATTAAATTCGGATGCATTTTCTGAGTTTCATCGACAATTAGCAGGTCCAAGGGATACAGTAAACCTTAGGTGAAACATCGGAATCTAATACAGGACTCACAGGAAAGGTTCAAATCATAGAATGTTAGAGTGTCAGTCCTCTTGTACTTAAGTCGGCATTGTGATTTTTGTATGAAATTCGGATGCAATTTCTGTGTTTCATCGTCAATAAGAAGGTCCAAGGGATACATTAAACCTAAAGTGAAGCATCGGAATCTAAAACTGGACTCACAGGAGAGGTTCAAATCATAGACTGTTAGAGTGTCAGTCCTCTTTTACATATGTCGGCATTATGCCTTTTGTATTAACTTCGGATGCAATTTCTGTGTTTCATCGCCAATAAGACGGTCCAAGGGATACAGTAAATCTGAAGTGAACCATCGGAATCTAAAACTGGACTCACAGGAGAGGTTCAAATCATAGAAAGTTAGTGTGTCATTCCTCTTGTACTTAAGTCGGCATTGTGCATTTTGTATTAAATTCGGATGCAATTTCTGTGTTTCATCGACAATAAGAAGGTGCAAGTGAAACAGTAAACCTGAAGTGAAGCATCGGAATCTATAACTGTACTCACAGGAGAGGTTTAAATCATAGAATGTTAGAGTGTCAGTCCTCTTGTACTTAAGTCGGCATTGTGACTTTTGTATTAAATTCGGATGCAATTTTTGTGTTTCATCGTCAATAAGAAGGACCAAGGCATACAGTAAACCTGATGTGAGGCATCGGAACCTAAAAGTGGACTCACAGGAGAGGTGCAAATCATACAATGTTAGTGTGTCAACCCTCTTGTACTTAAGTCGGCATTGTGCCTTTTGTATTAAATTCGGATGCAAATTCTGTGTTTCATCGTTGACAAGAAGGTCCAAGGGATACTGTAAACCTAATGTGAAGCATCATAATCTGAAACTGGACTCACAGGAGAGGTTCAAATCATAGAAAGTTAGAGTGTCAGTCCTCTTTTACATATGTCGGCATTATGCCGTTTGTATTACCTTCGGACGCAATTTCTGTGTTTCATCGCCAATAAGAAGGTCCAAGGGTTACAGTAAACCTGAAGTGAAGCATCGGAATCCAAAACTGGACTCACAGGAGAGGTTCAATTCATAGAAAATTAGAGTGTCATTCCTCTTGTACTTAAGTCGGCATTGTGACTTTTGTATTAAGTTCGGATGCAATTTCTGTGTTTCATCGACGATAAGAAGGTCCAAGGCATACAGTAAACCTGAAGTGAAGCATTGGAATTTAAAACTGGACTCACAGGAGAGGTTCAAATCATAGAAAGTGAGAATGTCAGTCCTCTTGTACTTAAGTCGGCATTGTGACTTTTGTATTAAATTCGGATGCAATTTCTTTGTTTCATCGTTAATAAGAAGGTCCCAGGGATACAATAAACCTCAAGTGATGCATCGTTATTCAAAACTGGACTCACACTAGAGGTTCAAATCATAGAAAGTTAGAGTGTCAGTCCTCTTATACTTAAGTCGGCATTTTGACTATTGTATCAAATTCGGATGCAATTTCTGTGTTTCATCGACAATTAGCAGGTCCAAGGGATACAGTAAACCTTAAGTGAAGCATCGGAATCTAATACTGGACTCACAGGAAAGGTTCAAATCATAGAAAGTTAGAGTGACAGTCCTCCTGTACTTAAGTCGGCATTGTGACTTTTGTATGAAATTCGGATGCAATTTCTGTGTTTCATCGTCAATAAGAAGGTCCAAGGGATACAGTAAACCTGAAGTGAAGTATCGGAATCTAAAACTGGACTCACGGGAGGGGTTCAAATCATAGAAAGTTAGAGTGTCAGTCCTCTTGTACTTAAGTTGGCATTGTGACTTTTGTATTAAATTCGGATGCAATTTCGGTGTTTGATCGTCAATAAGAAGTTCGAAGGGATACAGTAAACCTGAAGTGAAGCATCGGAATCTAAAACTGGACTCACAGGAGAGGTTCAAATCATAGAAAGTTAGAGTGTCAGGCCTCTTGTACTTAAGTCGGCATTGAGATTTTTGTTTTAAATTCGGATGCTATTTCTGTGTTTCATCGTTAATAAGAAGGTCCAAGGGATACTGTAAATCTGACGTGAAGCATCGGAATCTAAAACTTGATTCACAAGAGAGGTTCAAATCATAGAACGTTAGAGTGTCAGTCCTCCTGTACTTAAGTCGGCATTGTGCCGTCTGTATTAAATTCGGATGCAATTTCTGTGTTTCATCGTCAATAAGAAGGTCCAAGGGATACAGTAAACCTGAAGTGAAGCATCGGAATCTAAAACTGGACTCACAGGAGAGGTTCAAATCATAGAATGTTAGAGTGTCAGTCCTCTTGTACTTAAGTTGGCATTTTGACTATTGTATTAAATTCGGATGCAATTTCTGTGTTTCATCGTCAATAAGAAGGTCCAAGGGATACAGTAAACCTAAAGTGAAGCATCGGAATCTAAAACTGGACTCACAGGAGAGGTTCAAATCATAGACTGTTAGAGTGTCAGTCCTCTTTTACATATGTCGGCATTATGCCTTTTGTATTAACTTCGGATGCAATTTCTGTGTTTCGTCGCCAATAAGAAGGTGCAAGTGATACAGTAAACCTGAAGTGAAGCATCGGAATCTCTAACTGGACTCACAGGAGAGGTTTAAATCATAGAATGTTAGAGTGTCAGTCCTCTTGTACTTAAGTCGGCATTGTGACTTTTGTATTAATTTCGGATGCAATTTCTGTGTTTCATCGTCAATAAGAAGGACCAAGGCATACAGTAAACCTGAAGTGAGGCATCGGAATCTAAAAGTGGACTCACAGGAGAGCTTCAAATCATACAAAGTTAGAGTGTCAACCCTCTTGCACTTAAGTCGGCATTGTGCCTTTTGTATTAAATTCGGATGCAATTTCTGTGTTTCATCGTTAACAAGAAGGTCCAAGGGATACTGTAAACCTGACGTGAAGCATCGGAATCTATAACTGGATTCAGAGAGAGGTTCAAATCATAGAAAGTTAGAGTGTCAGTCATCTTGTACTTAGGACGGCATTATGCCGTTTGTATTAAATTCAATTGCAATTTCTGTGTTTCATCGTTAATAAGAAGGTCCAAGGGATACAGTAAACCTGAAGTGAAACATCGGAATCTAAATCTGGACTCACAGGAGAGGTTCAAATCATAGAAAGTTAGAGTGTCAGTCCTTTTGTACTTAAGTCGGCATTGTGCCTTTTGTATTAAATTCGGATGCAATTTCTGTGTTTCATCGTCAATAAGAGGGTCCAAGGGATGCTTTAAACCTAAAGTGAAGCATCATAATCTGAAACTGGACTCACAGGAGAGGTTCAAATCATAGAAAGTTAGAGTGTCAGTCCTTTTGTACTTAAGTCGGCATTGTGCCTTTTGTATTAAATTCGGATGCAATTTCTGTGTTTCATCGTCAATAAGAAGGTCCAAGGGATGCTTTAAACCTAATGTGAAGCATCATAATCTGAAACTGGACTCACAGGAGAGGTTCAAATCATAGAAAGTTAGTGTGTCAGTCCTCTTTTACATATGTCGGCATTATGCCGTTTGTATTACCTTCGGATGCAATTTCTGTGTTTCATCGCCAATAAGAAGGTCCAAGGGTTACAGTAAACCTGAAGTGAAGCATCGGAATCCAAAACTAGACTCACAGGAGAGGTTCAATTCATAGAATGTTAGAGTGTCACTCCGCTTGTACTTAAGTCGGCATTGTGCATTTTGTATTAAATTCGGATGCAATTTCTGTGTTTCATCGTAAATAAGAAGGACCAAGGCATACAGTAAACCTGATGTGAGGCATCGGAATCTAAAAGTGGACTCACAGGAGAGGTGCAAATCATACAAAGTTAGAGTGTCAACCCTCTTGTACTTAAGTCGGCATTGTGCCTTTTGTATTAAATTCGGATGCAATTTCTGTGTTTCATCGTTAACAAGAAGGTCCAAGGGATACTGTAAACCTAATGTGAAGCATCATAATCTGAAACTGGACTCACAGGAGAGGTTCAAATCATAGAAAGTTAGAGTGTCAGTCCTCTTTTACATATGTCGGCATTATGCCGTTTGTATTACCTTCGGACGCAATTTCTGTGTTTCATCGCCAATAAGAAGGTCCAAGGGTTACAGTAAACCTGAAGTGAAGCATCGGAATCCAAAACTGGACTCACAGGAGAGGTTCAATTCATAGAAAGTTAGAGTGTCATTCCTCTTGTACTTATGTCGGCATTGTGACTTTTGTATTAAATTCGGATGCAATTTCTGTGTTTCATCGACAATAACAAGGTCCAAGGCATACAGTAAACCTGAAGTGAAGCATCGGAATCTAAAACTGGACTCACAGGAGAGGTTCAAATCATAGAAAGTGAGAATGTCAGTCCTCTTGTACTTAAGTCGGCATTGTGACTTTTGTATTAAATTCGGATGCAATTTCTGTGTTTCATCGTTAATAAGAAGGTCCCAGGGATACAATAAACCTGAAGTGATGCATCGTTATTCAAAACTGGACTCACAGGAGAGGTTCAAATTATAGAAAGTTAGAGTGTCAGTCCTCTTGTACTGAAGTTGGCATTATGCCGTTTGTATTACCTTCGGACGCAATTTCTGTGTTTCATCGCCAATAAGAAGGTCCAAGGGTTACAGTAAACCTGAAGTGAAGCATCGGAATCCAAAACTGGACTCACAGGAGAGGTTCAATTCATAGAAAGTTAGAGTGTCATTCCTCTTGTACTTAAGTCGGCATTGTGACTTTTGTATTAAATTCGGATGCAATTTCCGTGTTTCATCGACAATAACAAGGTCCAAGGCATACAGTAAACCTGAAGTGAAGCATCGGAATCTAAAACTGGACTCACAGGAGAGGTTCAAATCATAGAATGTTAGAGTGTCAGTCCTCTTGTACTTAAGTCGGCATTTTGACTATTGTATTAAATTCGGATGCAATTTCTGTGTTTCATCGTCAATAAGAACATCCAAGGGATACAGTAAACCTGAAGAAAAGCATCGGAATCTAAACCTGGACTCGCAGGAGAGGTTCAAGTCGTAGAAAGTAAGAGTGTCAGTCCTCTTGTACTTAAGTCGGCATTGTGCCTTTTGTATTAAATTCGGATGCATTTTCTGTGTTTCATCGTCAATAAGAAGGTCCAAGGCATACAGTAAACCTGAAGTGAGGCATCGGAATCTAAAAGTGGACTCACATAAGGGGTTCAAATCATACAAAGTTAGAGTGTCAACTAACTTGTACTTAAGTCGGCATTGTGCCTTTTGTATTAAATTCGGATGCAATTTCTGTGTTTCATCGTCAATAAGAAGGTCCAATGGATACTTTAAACCTAAAGTGAAGCATCGGAATCTAAAACTGGACTCACAGGAGTGGTTCAAATCATAGAAAGTTAGAGTGTCAGTCCTCTTTTACATATGTCGGCATTATGGCGTTTGTATTAACTTCGGATCAATTTCTGTGTTTCATCGCCAATAAGAAGGTCCAATGGGTTACAGTAAACCTGAAGTGAAGCATCGGAATCCAAAACTGGACTCACAGGAGAGGTTCAATTCATAGAAAGTTAGAGTGTCATTCCTCTTGTACTTAAGTCGGCATTGTGCATTTTGTATTAAATTCGGATGCAATTTCTGTGTTTCATCGTAAATAAGAAGGACCAAGGCATACAGTAAACCTGATGTGAGGCATCGGAATCTAAAAGTGGACTCACAGGAGAGGTGCAAATCATACAAAGTTAGAGTGTCAACCCTCTTGTACTTAAGTCGGCATTGTGCCTTTTGTATTAAATTCGGATGCAATTTCTGTGTTTCATCGTTAATAAGAAGGTCCCAGGGATACAATAAACCTGAAGTGATGCATCGTTATTCAAAAGTGGACTCACAGGAGAGTTTCAAATCATAGAAAGTTAGAGTGTCAGTCCTCTTATACTTAAGTCGGCATTTTGACTATTGTATTAAATTCGGATGAAATTTCTGTGTTTCATCGACAATTAGCAGGTCCAAGGGATACAGTAAACCTTAAGTGAAGCATCGGAATCTAATACTGGACTCACAGGAAAGGTTCAAATCATAGAAAGTTAGAGTGTCAGTCCTCTTGTACTTAAGTCGGCATTGTGATTTTTGTATGAAATTCGGATGCAATTTCTGTGTTTCATCGTCAATAAGAAGGTCCAAGGGATATATTAAACCTAAAGTGAAGCATCGGAATCTAAAACTAGACTCACAGGAGAGGTTCAATTCATAGAAAGTTAGAGTGTCATTCCTCTTGTACTTAAGTCGGCATTGTGACTTTTGTATTAAATTCGGATGCAATTTCTGTGTTTCATCGACAATAAGAAGGTCCGAGGCATACAGTAAACCTGAAGTGAAGCATCGGAATCTAAAACTGGACTCACAGGAGAGGTTCAAATCATAGAAAGTCAGAATGTCAGTCCCCTTGTACTTAAGTCGGCATTGTGGCTTTTGTATTAAATTCGGATGCAATTTCTGTGTTTCATCGTTAATAAGAAGGTCCCAGGGATACAATAACCTGAAGTGATGCATCGTTATTCAAAACTGGACTCACAGGAGAGTTTCAAATCATAGAAAGTTAGAGTGTCAGTCCTCTTATACTTAAGTCGGCATTTTGACTATTGTATTAAATTCGGATGCAATTTCTGAGTTTCATCGACAATTAGCAGGTCCAAGGGATACAGTAAACCTTAGGTGAAACATCGGAATCTAATACAGGACTCACAGGAAAGGTTCAAATCATAGAATGTTAGAGTGTCAGTCCTCTTGTACTTAAGTCGGCATTGTGATTTTTGTATGAAATTCGGATGCAATTTCTGTGTTTCATCGTCAATAAGAAGGTCCAAGGGATACATTAAACCTAAAGTGAAGCATCGGAATCTAAAACTGGACTCACAGGAGAGGTTCAAATCATAGACTGTTAGAGTGTCAGTCCTCTTTTACATATGTCGGCATTATGCCTTTTGTATTAACTTCGGATGCAATTTCTGTGTTTCATCGCCAATAAGACGGTCCAAGGGATACAGTAAATCTGAAGTGAACCATCGGAATCTAAAACTGGACTCACAGGAGAGGTTCAAATCATAGAAAGTTAGTGTGTCATTCCTCTTGTACTTAAGTCGGCATTGTGCATTTTGTATTAAATTCGGATGCAATTTCTGTGTTTCATCGACAATAAGAAGGTGCAAGTGAAACAGTAAACCTGAAGTGAAGCATCGGAATCTATAACTGTACTCACAGGAGAGGTTTAAATCATAGAATGTTAGAGTGTCAGTCCTCTTGTACTTAAGTCGGCATTGTGACTTTTGTATTAAATTCGGATGCAATTTCTGTGTTTCATCGTCAATAAGAAGGACCAAGGCATACAGTAAACCTGATGTGAGGCATCGGAACCTAAAAGTGGACTCACAGGAGAGGTGCAAATCATACAATGTTAGTGTGTCAACCCTCTTGTACTTAAGTCGGCATTGTGCCTTTTGTATTAAATTCGGATGCAAATTCTGTGTTTCATCGTTGACAAGAAGGTCCAAGGGATACTGTAAACCTAATGTGAAGCATCATAATCTGAAACTGGACTCACAGGAGAGGTTCAAATCATAGAAAGTTAGAGTGTCAGTCCTCTTTTACATATGTCGGCATTATGCCGTTTGTATTACCTTCGGACGCAATTTCTGTGTTTCATCGCCAATAAGAAGGTCCAAGGGTTACAGTAAACCTGAAGTGAAGCATCGGAATCCAAAACTGGACTCACAGGAGAGGTTCAATTCATAGAAAATTAGAGTGTCATTCCTCTTGTACTTAAGTCGGCATTGTGACTTTTGTATTAAATTCGGATGCAATTTCTGTGTTTCATCGACGATAAGAAGGTCCAAGGCATACAGTAAACCTGAAGTGAAGCATCGGAATTTAAAACTGGACTCACAGGAGAGGTTCAAATCATAGAAAGTGAGAATGTCAGTCCTCTTGTACTTAAGTCGGCATTGTGACTTTTGTATTAAATTCGGATGCAATTTCTGTGTTTCATCGTTAATAAGAAGGTCCCAGGGATACAATAAACCTGAAGTGATGCATCGTTATTCAAAACTGGACTCACAGGAGAGGTTCAAATCATAGAAAGTTAGAGTGTCAGTCCTCTTATACTTAAGTCGGCATTTTGACTATTGTATCAAATTCGGATGCAATTTCTGTGTTTCATCGACAATTAGCAGGTCCAAGGGATACAGTAAACCTTAAGTGAAGCATCGGAATCTAATACTGGACTCACAGGAAAGGTTCAAATCATAGAAAGTTAGAGTGACAGTCCTCCTGTACTTAAGTCGGCATTGTGACTTTTGTATGAAATTCGGATGCAATTTCTGTGTTTCATCGTCAATAAGAAGGTCCAAGGGATACAGTAAACCTGAAGTGAAGTATCGGAATCTAAAACTGGACTCACGGGAGGGGTTCAAATCATAGAAAGTTAGAGTGTCAGTCCTCTTGTACTTAAGTTGGCATTGTGACTTTTGTATTAAATTCGGATGCAATTTCGGTGTTTGATCGTCAATAAGAAGTTCGAAGGGATACAGTAAACCTGAAGTGAAGCATCGGAATCTAAAACTGGACTCACAGGAGAGGTTCAAATCATAGAAAGTTAGAGTGTCAGGCCTCTTGTACTTAAGTCGGCATTGAGATTTTTGTTTTAAATTCGGATGCTATTTCTGTGTTTCATCGTTGATAAGAAGGTCCAAGGGATACTGTAACCCTGACGTGAAGCATCGGAATCTAAAACTTGATTCACAAGAGAGGTTCAAATCATAGAACGTTAGAGTGTCAGTCCTCCTGTACTTAAGTCGGCATTGTGCCGTCTGTATTAAATTCGGATGCAATTTCTGTGTTTCATCGTCAATAAGAAGGTCCAAGGGATACAGTAAACCTGAAGTGAAGCATCGGAATCTAAAACCGGACTCACAGGAGAGGTTCAAATCATAGAATGTTAGAGTGTCAGTCCTCTTGTACTTAAGTTGGCATTTTGACTATTGTATTAAATTCGGATGCAATTTCTGTGTTTCATCGTCAATAAGAACGTCCAAGGGATACAGTAAACCTGAAGTAAAGCATCGGAATCTAAACCTGGACTCACAGGAGAGGTTCAAATCATAGAAAGTAAGAGTGTCAGTCCTCTTGTACTTAAGTCGGCATTGTGCCTTTTGTATTAAATTCGGATGCAATTTCTGTGTTTCATCGTCAATAAGAAGGTCCAAGGCATACAGTAAACCTGAAGTGAGGCATCGGAATCTAAAAGTGGACTCACAGGAGGGGTTCAAATCATACAAAGTTAGAGTGTCAACCAACTTGTACTTAAGTCGGCATTGTGCCTTTTGTATTAAATTCGGATGCAATTTCTGTGTTTCATCGTTAATAAGAAGGTCCAAGGGATACAGTAAACCTGGAGTGAAACATCGGAATCTAAAACTGGACTCACAGGAGAGGTTCAAATCATAGGAAGTTAGAGTGTCAGTCCTTATGTGCTTAAGTCGGCATTGTGCCTTTTGTATTAAATTCGGATGCAATTTCTGTGTTTCATCGTCAATAAGAAGGTCCAAGGCATACAGTAAACCAGAAGTGAAGCATCGGAATCTAAAACTGGACTCACAGGAGAGGTTCAAATCATAGAAAGTGAGAATGTCAGTCCTCTTGTACTTAAGTCGGCATTGTGACTTTTGTATTAAATTCGGATGCAATTTCTGTGTTTCATCGTTAATAAGAAGGTCCCAGTGATACAATAAACCTGAAGTCAAGCATCGTTATTCAAAACTGGACTCACAGGAGAGGTACAAATCATAGAAAGTTAGAGTGTCAGCCCTCTTGTACTTGAGTCGGCATTGTGACTTTTGTATTAAATTCGGATGCAATTTCTGTGTTTCATCGTCAATAAGAAGGTCCAAGGGATACATTAAACCTAAAGTGAAGCATCGGAATCTAAAACTGGACTCACAGGAGAGGTTCAAATCATAGACTGTTAGAGTGTCAGTCCTCTTTTACATATGTCGGCATTATGCCTTTTGTATTAACTTCGGATGCAATTTCTGTGTTTCGTCGCCAACTCGAAGGTCCAAGGGATACAGTAAATCTGAAGTGAACCATCGGAATCTAAAATTGGACTCACAGGAGAGGTTCAAATCATAGAAAGTTAGTGTGTCATTCCTCTTGTACTTAAGTCGGCATTGTGTATTTTGTATTAAATTCGGATGCAATTTCTGTGTTTCATCGACAATAAGAAGGTGCAAGTGATACAGTAAACCTGAAGTGAAGCATCGGAATCTATAACTGGACTCACAGGAGAAGTTTAAATCATAGAATGTTAGAGTGTCAGTCCTCTTGTACTTAAGTCGGCATTGTGACTTTTGTATTATTTTCGGATGCAATTTCTGTGTTTCATCGTCAATAAGAAGGACCAAGGCATACAGTAAACCTGAAGTGTGGCATCGGAATCTAAAAGTGGACTCACAGGAGAGGTTCAAATCATACAAAGTTAGAGTGTCAACCCTCTTGCACTTAAGTCGGCATTGTGCCTTTTGTATTAAATTCGGATGCAATTTCTGTGTTTCATCGTTAACAAGAAGGTCCAAGGGATACTGTAAACCTGACGTGAAGCATCGGAATCTATAACTAGATTCAGAGAGAGGTTCAAATCATAGAAAGTTAGAGTGTCAGTCCTCTTGTACTTAGGTCGGCATTATGCCGTTTGTATTAAATTCGGATGCAATTTCTGTGTTTCATCGTTAATAAGAAGGTCCAAGGGATACAGTAAACCTGAAGTGAAACATCGGAATCTAAATCTGGACTCACAGGAGAGGTTCAAATCATAGAAAGTTAGAGTGTCAGTCCTTTTGTACTTAAGTCGGCATTGTGCCTTTTGTATTAAATTCGGATGCAATTTCTGTGTTTTATCGTCAATAAGAAGGTCCAAGGGATGCTTTAAACCTAATGTGAAGCATCATAATCTGAAACTGGACTCACAGGAGAGGTTCAAATCATAGAAAGTTAGAGTGTCTGTCCTTTGTACTTAAGTCGGCATTGTGCCTTTTGTATTAAATTCGGATGCAATTTCTGTGTTTCATCGTCAATAAGAAGGTCCAAGGGATGCTTTAAACCTAATGTGAAGCATCATAATCTGAAACTGGACTCACAGGAGAGGTTCAAATCATAGAAAGTTAGAGTGTCAGTCCTCTTTTACATATGTCGGCATTATGCCGTTTGTATTACCTTCGGATGCAATTTCTGTGTTTCATCGCCAATAAGAAGGTCCAAGGGTTACAGTAAACCTGAAGTGAAACATCGGAATCCAAAACTAGACTCACAGGAGAGGTTCAATTCATAGAAAGTTAGAGTGTCAGTCCTCTTGTACTTAAGTCGGCATTGTGCCTTTTGTATTAAATTCGGATGCAATTTCTGTGTTTCATCGTCAATAAGAAGGTCCAAGGCATACAGTAAACCTGAAGTGAGGCATCGGAATCTAAAAGTGGACTCACAGGAGGGGTTCAAATCATACAAAGTTGGAGTGTCAACCAACTTGTACTTAAGTCGGCATTGTGCCTTTTGTATTAAATTCGGATGCAATTTCTGTGTTTCATCGTTAATAAGAAGGTCCAAGGGATACAATAAACCTGAAGTGATGCATCGTTATTCAAAACTGGACTCACAGGAGAGGTTCAAATCATAGAAAGTTAGAGTGTCAGTCCTCTTGTACTTAAGTCGGCATTGTGACTTTTGTATGAAATTCGGATGCAATTTCTGTGTTTCATCGACAATAAGAAGGTCCAAGGCATACAGTAAACCTGAAGTGAAGCATCGGAATCTAAAACTGGACTCACAGGAGAGGTTCAAATCATAGAAAGTGAGAATGTCAGTCCTCTTGTACTTAAGTCGGCATTGTGACTTTTGTATTAAATTCGGATGCAATTTCTGTGTTTCATCGTTAATAAGAAGGTCCCAGGGATACAATAAACCTGAAGTGATGCATCGTTATTCAAAACTGGACTCACAGGAGAGGTTCAAATCATAGAAAGTTAGAGTGTCAGTCCTCTTGTACTTAAGTCGGCATTGTGACTTTTGTATGAAATTCTGATGCAATTTCTGTGTTTCATCGTCAATAAGAAGGTCCAAGGGATACAGTAAACCTGAAGTGAAGTATCGGAATCTAAAACTGGACTCACGGGAGGGGTTCAAATCATAGAAAGTTAGAGTGTCAGTCCTCTTGTACTTAAGTTGGCATTGTGACTTTTATATTAAATTCGGATGCAATTTCGGTGTTTGATCGTCAATAAGAAGTTCGAAGGGATACAGTAAACCTGAAGTGAAGCATCGGAATCTAAAACTGGACTCACAGGAGAGGTTCAAATCATAGAAAGTTAGAGAGTCAGGCCTCTTGTACTTAAGTCGGCATTGAGATTTTTGTTTTAAATTCGGATGCTATTTCTGTGTTTCATCGTTAATAAGAAGGTCCAAGGGATACTGTAACCCTGACGTGAAGCATCGGAATGTAAAACTGGATTCACAAGAGAGGTTCAAATCATAGAACGTTAGAGTGTCAGTCCTCCTGTACTTAAGTCGGCATTGTGCCGTCTGTATTAAATTCGGATGCAATTTCTGTGTTTCATCGTTAATAAGAAGGTCCAAGGGATACAGTAAACCTAAAGTGAAGCATTGGAATTCAAAACTGGACTCACAGGAGAGGTTCAAATCACAGAGTGTTAGAGTGTCAGTCCTCTTGTACTTAAGTCGGCATTTTGACTATTGTATTAAATTCGGATGCAATTTCTGTGTTTCATCGTCAATAAGAACGTCCAAGGGATACAGTAAACCTGAAGTAAAGCATCGGAATCTAAACCTGGACTCACAGGAGAGGTTCAAATCATAGAAAGTAAGAGTGTCAGTCCTCTTGTACTTAAGTCGGCATTGTGCCTTTTGTATTAAATTCGGAGGCAATTTCTGTGTTTCATCGTCAATAAGAAGGTCCAAGGCATACAGTAAACCTGAAGTGAGGCATCGGAATCTAAAAGTGGACTCACAGGAGGGGTTCAAATCATACAAAGTTAGAGTGTCAACCAACTTGTACTTAAGTCGGCATTGTGCCTTTTGTATTAAATTCGGATGCAATTTCTGTGTTTCATCGTTAATAAGAAGGTCCAAGGGATACAGTAAACCTGGAGTGAAACATCGGAATCTAAAACTGGACTCACAGGAGAGGTTCAAATCATAGGAAGTTAGAGTGTCAGTCCTTATGTGCTTAAGTCGGCATTGTGCCTTTTGTATTAAATTCGGATGCAATTTCTGTGTTTCATCGTCAATAAGAAGGTCCAAGGCATACAGTAAACCAGAAGTGAAGCATCGGAATCTAAAACTGGACTCACAGGAGAGGTTCAAATCATAGAAAGTGAGAATGTCAATCCTCTTGTACTTAAGTCGGCATTGTGACTTTTGTATTAAATTCGGATGCAATTTCTGTGTTTCATTGTTAATAAGAAGGTCCCAGGGATACAATAAACCTGAAGTCAAGCATCGTTATTCAAAACTGGACTCACAGGAGAGGTTCAAATCATAGAAAGTTAGAGTGTCAGTCATCTTGTACTTAAGTCGGCATTTTGACTATTGTATTAAATTCGGATGCAATTCTGTGTTTCATCGACAATAAGCAGGTCCGAGGGATACAGTAAACCTTAAGTCAAGCATCGGAATCTAATACTGGACTCACTGGAGAGGTACAAATCATAGAAAGTTAGAGTGTCAGCCCTCTTGTACTTGAGTCGGCATTGTGACTTTTGTATTAAATTCGGATGCAATTTCTGTGTTTCATCGTCAATAAGAAGGTCCAAGGGATACAGTAAACCTGAAGTGAAGTATCGGAATCTAAAACTGGACTCACAGGAGGGGTTCAAATCATAGAAAGTTAGAGTGTCAGTCCTCTTGTTCTTAAGTTGGCATTGTGATTTTTGTATTAAATTCGGATGCAATTTCGGTGTTTCTTCTTCAATAAGAAGGTCGAAGGGATACAGTTAACCTGAAGTGAAGCATCGGAATCTAAAACTGGACTAACAGGAGAGGTTCAAATCATAGAAAGTTAGAGTGTCAGGCCTCTTGTACTTAAGTCAGCATTGAGATTTTTGTATTAAATTCGGATGCAATTTCTGCGTTTCATCGTTAATAAGAAGGTCCAAGGGATACTGTAAACATGATGTGAAGCATCGGAATCTAAAACTGGATTCACAAGAGAGGTTCAAATCATAGAAAGTTAGAGTGTCAGTCCTCTTGTACTTAAGTCGGCATTGTGCCTTTTGTATTAAATTCGGCTGCAATTTCTGTGTTTCATCGTCAATAAGAAGGTCCAAGGGATACATTAAACCTAAAGTGAAGCATCGGAATCTAAAACTGGACTCACAGGAGAGGTTCAAATCATAGACTGTTAGAGTTCAGTCCTCTTTTACATATGTCGGCATTATGCCTTTTGTATTAACTTCGGATGCAATTTCTGTGTTTCGTCGCCAATTCGAAGGTCCAAGGGATACAGTAAATCTGAAGTGAAGCATCGGAATCTAAAATTGGACACACAGGAGTGGTTCAAATCATAGAAAGTTAGTGTGTCATTCCTCTTGTACTTAAGTCGGCATTGTGTATTTTGTATTAAATTCGGATGAAATTTCTGTGTTTCATCGACAATAAGAAGGTGCAAGTGATACAGTAAACCTGAAGTGAAGCATCGGAATCTATAACTGGACTCACAGGAGAGGTTTAAATCATAGAATGTTAGAGTGTCAGTCCTCTTGTACTTAAGTCGGCATTGTGACTTTTGTATTAATTTCGGATGCAATTTCTGTGTTTCATCGTCAATAAGAAGGACCAAGGCATACAGTAAACCTGAAGTGAGGCATCGGAATCTAAAAGTGGACTCACAGGAGAGGTTCAAATCATACAAAGTTAGAGTGTCAACCCTCTTGCACTTAAGTCGGCATTGTGCCTTTTGTATTAAATTCGGATGCAATTTCTGTGTTTCATCGTTAACAAGAAGGTCCAAGGGATACTGTAAACCTGACGTGAAGCATCGGAATCTATAACTAGATTCAGAGAGAGGTTCAAATCATAGAAAGTTAGAGTGTCAGTCCTCTTGTACTTAGGTCGGCATTATGCCGTTTGTATTAAATTCGGATGCAATTTCTGTGTTTCATCGTTAATAAGAAGGTCCAAGGGATACAGTAAACCTGAAGTGAAACATCGGAATCTAAATCTGGACTCACAGGAGAGGTTCAAATCATAGAAAGTTAGAGTGTCAGTCCTTTTGTACTTAAGTCGGCATTGTGCCTTTTGTATTAAATTCGGATGCAATTTCTGTGTTTTATCGTCAATAAGAAGGTCCAAGGGATGCTTTAAACCTAATGTGAAGCATCATAATCTGAAACTGGACTCACAGGAGAGGTTCAAATCATAGAAAGTTAGAGTGTCAGTCCTTTTGTACTTAAGTCGGCATTGTGCCTTTTGTATTAAATTCGGATGCAATTTCTGTGTTTCATCGTCAATAAGAAGGTCCAAGGGATGCTTTAAACCTAATGTGAAGCATCATAATCTGAAACTGGACTCACAGGAGAGGTTCAAATCATAGAAAGTTAGAGTGTCAGTCCTCTTTTACATATGTCGGCATTATGCCGTTTGTATTACCTTCGGATGCAATTTCTGTGTTTCATCGCCAATAAGAAGGTCCAAGGGTTACAGTAAACCTGAAGTGAAGCATCGGAATCCAAAACTAGACTCACAGGAGAGGTTCAATTCATAGAAAGTTAGAGTGTCAGTCCTCTTGTACTTAAGTCGGCATTGTGCATTTTGTATTAAATTCGGATGCAATTTCTGTGTTTCATCGTCAATAAGAAGGTCCAAGGCATACAGTAAACCTGAAGTGAGGCATCGGAATCTAAAAGTGGACTCACAGGAGGGGTTCAAATCATACAAAGTTAGAGTGTCAACCAACTTGTACTTAAGTCGGCATTGTGCCTTTTGTATTAAATTCGGATGCAATTTCTGTGTTTCATCGTTAATAAGAAGGTCCAAGGGATACAATAAACCTGAAGTGATGCATCGTTATTCAAAACTGGACTCACAGGAGAGGTTCAAATCATAGAAAGTTAGAGTGTCAGTCCTCTTGTACTTAAGTCGGCATTGTGACTTTTGTATGAAATTCGGATGCAATTTCTGTGTTTCATCGACAATAAGAAGGTCCAAGGCATACAGTAAACCTGAAGTGAAGCAAAGTGAAGCATCGGAATCTAAAACTGGACTCACAGGAGAGGTTCAAATCATAGAAAGTGAGAATGTCAGTCCTCTTGTACTTAAGTCGGCATTGTGACTTTTGTATTAAATTCGGATGCAATTTCTGTGTTTCATCGTTAATAAGAAGGTCCCAGGGATACAATAATCCTGAAGTGATGCATCGTTATTCAAAACTGGACTCACAGGAGAGGTTCAAATCATAGAAAGTTAGAGTGTCAGTCCTCTTGTACTTAAGTCGGCATTGTGACTTTTGTATGAAATTCGGATGCAATTTCTGTGTTTCATCGTCAATAAGAAGGTCCAAGGGATACAGTAAACCTGAAGTGAAGTATCGGAATCTAAAACTGGACTCACGGGAGGGGTTCAAATCATAGAAAGTTAGAGTGTCAGTCCTCTTGTACTTAAGTTGGCATTGTGAGTTTTGTATTAAATTCGGATGCAATTTCGGTGTTTGATCGTCAATAAGAAGTTCGAAGGGATACAGTAAACCTGAAGTGAAGCATCGGAATCTAAAACTGGACTCACAGGAGAGGTTCAAATCATAGAAAGTTAGAGTGTCAGGCCTCTTGTACTTAAGTCGGCATTGAGATTTTTGTTTTAAATTCGGATGCTATTTCTGTGTTTCATCGTTAATAAGAAGGTCCAAGGGATACTGTAACCCTGACGTGAAGCATCGGAATGTAAAACTGGATTCACAAGAGAGGTTCAAATCATAGAACGTTAGAGTGTCAGTCCTCCTGTACTTAAGTCGGCATTGTGCCGTCTGTATTAAATTCGGATGCAATTTCTGTGTTTCATCGTTAATAAGAAGGTCCAAGGGATACAGTAAACCTGAAGTGAAGCATTGGAATTCAAAACTGGACTCACAGGAGAGGTTCAAATCACAGAATGTTAGAGTGTCAGTCCTCTTGTACTTAAGTCGGCATTTTGACTATTGTATTAAATTCGGATGCAATTTCTGTGTTTCATCGTCAATAAGAACGTCCAAGGGATACAGTAAACCTGAAGTAAAGCATCGGAATCTAAACCTGGACTCACAGGAGTGGTTCAAATCATAGAAAGTAAGAGTGTCAGTCCTCTTGTACTTAAGTCGGCATTGTGCCTTTTGTATTAAATTCGGATGCAATTTCTGTGTTTCATCGTCAATAAGAAGGTCCAAGGCATACAGTAAACCTGAAGTGAGGCATCGGAATCTAAAAGTGGACTCACAGGAGGGGTTCAAATCATACAAAGTTAGAGTGTCAACCAACTTGTACTTAAGTCGGCATTGTGCCTTTTGTATTAAATTCGGATGCAATTTCTGTGTTTCATCGTTAATAAGAAGGTCCAAGGGATACAGTAAACCTGGAGTGAAACATCGGAACCTAAAACTGGACTCACAGGAGAGGTTCAAATCATAGGAAGTTAGAGTGTCAGTCCTTATGTGCTTAAGTCGGCATTGTGCCTTTTGTATTAAATTCGGATGCAATTTCTGTGTTTCATCGTCAATAAGAAGGTCCAAGGGATACTTTAAACATAAAGTGAAGCATCGGAATCTATAACTGGACTCACAGGAGAGGTTCAAATCATAGAAAGTTAGAGTGTCAGTCCTCTTTTACATATGTCGGGATTATGCCGTTTGTATTAACTTCGGATGCAATTTCTGTGTTTCATCGCCAATAAGAAGGTCCAAGGGTTACAGTAAACCTGAAGTGAAGAATCGGAATCCAAAACTGGACTCACAGGAGAGGTTCAATTCATAGAAAGTTAGAGTGTCACTCCTCTTGTACTTAAGTCGGCATTGTGCATTTTGTATTAAATTCGGATGCAATTTCTGTGTTTCATCGTCAATAAGAAGGTCCAAGGCATACAGTAAACCTGAAGTGAAGCATCGGAATCTAAAACTGGACTCACAGGAGAGTTTCAAATCATAGAAAGTGAGAATGTCAGTCCTCTTGTACTTAAGTCGGCATTGTGACTTTTGTATTAAATTCGGATGCAATTTCTGTGTTTCATCGTTAATAAGAAGGTCCCAGGGATACAATAAACCTGAAGTCAAGCATCGTTATTCAAAACTGGACTCACAGGAGAGGTTCAAATCATAGAAAGTTAGAGTGTCAGTCATCTTGTACTTAAGTCGGCATTTTGACAATTGTATTAAATTCGGATGCAATTTCTGTGTTTCATCGACAATAAGCAGGTCCGAGGGATACAGTAAACCTTAAGTCAAGCATCGGAATCTAATACTGGACTCACAGGAGAGGTTCAAATCATAGAAAGTTAGAGTGTCAGGCCTCTTGTACTTAAGTCAGCATTGAGATTTTTGTATTAAATTCGGATGCAATTTCTGCGTTTCATCGTTAATGAGAAGGTCCAAGGGATACTGTAAACGTGACGTGAAGCATCGGAATCTAAAACTGGATTCACAAGAGAGGTTCAAATCCTAGAAAGTTAGAGTGTCAGTCCTCCTGTACTTAAGTCGGCATTGTGCCGTTTGTATTAAATTCGGATGCAATTTCTGTGTTTCATCGTCAATAAGAAGGTCCAAGGCATACAGTAAACCAGAAGTGAAGCATCGGAATCTAAAACTGGACTCACAGGAGAGGTTCAAATCATAGAAAGTGAGAATGTCAGTCCTCTTGTACTTAAGTCGGCATTGTGACTTTTGTATTAAATTCGGATGCAATTTCTGTGTTTCATCGTTAATAAGAAGGTCCCAGGGATACAATAAACCTGAAGTCAAGCATCGTTATTCAAAACTGGACTCACAGGAGAGGTTCAAATCATAGAAAGTTAGAGTGTCAGTCATCTTGTACTTAAGTCGGCATTTTGACTATTGTATTAAATTCGGATGCAATTTCTGTGTTTCATCGACAATAAGCAGGTCCGAGGGATACAGTAAACCTTAAGTCAAGCATCGGAATCTAATACTGGACTCACAGGAGAGGTACAAATCATAGAAAGTTAGAGTGTCAGCCCTCTTGTACTTGAGTCGGCATTGTGACTTTTGTATTAAATTCGGATGCAATTTCTGTGTTTCATCGTCAATAAGAAGGTCCAAGGGATACAGTAAACCTGAAGTGAAGTATCGGAATCTAAAACTGGACTCACAGGAGGGGTTCAAATCATAGAAAGTTAGAGTGTCAGTCCTCTTGTACTTAAGTTGGCATTGTGATTTTTGTATTAAATTCGGATGCAATTTCGGTGTTTCATCTTCAATAAGAAGGTCGAAGGGATACAGTTAACCTGAAGTGAAGCATCGGAATCTAAAACTGGACTAACAGGAGAGGTTCAAATCATAGAAAGTTAGAGTGTCAGGCCTCTTGTACTTAAGTCAGCATTGAGATTTTTGTATTAAATTCGGATGCAATTTCTGCGTTTCATCGTTAATAAGAAGGTCCAAGGGATACTGTAAACATGATGTGAAGCATCGGAATCTAAAACTGGATTCACAAGAGAGGTTCAAATCATAGAAAGTTAGAGTGTCAGTCCTCTTGTACTTAAGTCGGCATTGTGCCTTTTGTATTAAATTCGGCTGCAATTTCTGTGTTTCATCGTCAATAAGAAGGTCCAAGGGATACATTAAACCTAAAGTGAAGCATCGGAATCTAAAACTGGACTCACAGGAGAGGTTCAAATCATAGACTGTTAGAGTGTCAGTCCTCTTTTACATATGTCGGCATTATGCCTTTTGTATTAACTTCGGATGCAATTTCTGTGTTTCGTCGCCAATTCGAAGGTCCAAGGGATACAGTAAATCTGAAGTGAAGCATCGGAATCTAAAATTGGACTCACAGGAGTGGTTCAAATCATAGAAAGTTAGTGTGTCATTCCTCTTGTACTTAAGTCGGCATTGTGTATTTTGTATTAAATTCGGATGAAATTTCTGTGTTTCATCGACAATAAGAAGGTGCAAGTGATACAGTAAACCTGAAGTGAAGCATCGGAATCTATAACTGGACTCACAGGAGAGGTTTAAATCATAGAATGTTAGAGTGTCAGTCCTCTTGTACTTAAGTCGGCATTGTGACTTTTGTATTAATTTCGGATGCAATTTCTGTGTTTCATCGTCAATAAGAAGGACCAAGGCATACAGTAAACCTGAAGTGAGGCATCGGAATCTAAAAGTGGACTCACAGGAGAGGTTCAAATCATACAAAGTTAGAGTGTCAACCCTCTTGCACTTAAGTCGGCATTGTGCCTTTTGTATTAAATTCGGATGCAATTTCTGTGTTTCATCGTTAACAAGAAGGTCCAAGGGATACTGTAAACCTGACGTGAAGCATCGGAATCTATAACTAGATTCAGAGAGAGGTTCAAATCATAGAAAGTTAGAGTGTCAGTCCTCTTGTACTTAGGTCGGCATTATGCCGTTTCTATTAAATTCGGATGCAATTTCTGTGTTTCATCGTTAATAAGAAGGTCCAAGGGATACAGTAAACCTGAAGTGAAACATCGGAATCTAAATCTGGACTCACAGGAGAGGTTCAAATCATAGAAAGTTAGAGTGTCAGTCCTTTTGTACTTAAGTCGGCATTGTGCCTTTTGTATTAAATTCGGATGCAATTTCTGTGTTTTATCGTCAATAAGAAGGTCCAAGGGATGCTTTAAACCTAATGTGAAGCATCATAATCTGAAACTGGACTCACAGGAGAGGTTCAAATCACAGAAAGTTAGAGTGTCAGTCCTTTTGTACTTAAGTCGGCATTGTGCCTTTTGTATTAAATTCGGATGCAATTTCTGTGTTTCATCGTCAATAAGAAGGTCCAAGGGATGCTTTAAACCTAATGTGAAGCATCATAATCTGAAACTGGACTCACAGGAGAGGTTCAAATCATAGAAAGTTAGAGTGTCAGTCCTCTTTTACATATGTCGGCATTATGCCGTTTGTATTACCTTCGGATGCAATTTCTGTGTTTCATCGCCAATAAGAAGGTCCAAGGGTTACTGTAAACCTGAAGTGAAGCATCGGAATCCAAAACTAGACTCACAGGAGAGGTTCAATTCATAGAAAGTTAGAGTGTCAGTCCTCTTGTACTTAAGTCGGCATTGTGCCTTTTGTATTAAATTCGGATGCAATTTCTGTGTTTCATCGTCAATAAGAAGGTCCAAGGCATACAGTAAACCTGAAGTGAGGCATCGGAATCTAAAAGTGGACTCACAGGAGGGGTTCAAATCATACAAAGTTAGAGTGTCAACCAACTTGTACTTAAGTCGGCATTGTGCCTTTTGTATTAAATTCGGATGCAATTTCTGTGTTTCATCGTTAATAAGAAGGTCCAAGGGATACAATAAACCTGAAGTGATGCATCGTTATTCAAAACTGGACTCACAGGAGAGGTTCAAATCATAGAAAGTTAGAGTGTCAGTCCTCTTGTACTTAAGTCGGCATTGTGACTTTTGTATGAAATTCGGATGCAATTTCTGTGTTTCATCGACAATAAGAAGGTCCAAGGCATACAGTAAACCTGAAGTGAAGCATCGGAATCTAAAACTGGACTCACAGGAGAGGTTCAAATCATAGAAAGTGAGAATGTCAGTCCTCTTGTACTTAAGTCGGCATTGTGACTTTTGTATTAAATTCGGATGCAATTTCTGTGTCTCATCGTTAATAAGAAGGTCCCAGGGATACAATAATCCTGAAGTGATGCATCGTTATTCAAAACTGGACTCACAGGAGAGGTTCAAATCATAGAAAGTTAGAGTGTCAGTCCTCTTGTACTTAAGTCGGCATTGTGACTTTTGTATGAAATTCGGATGCAATTTCTGTGTTTCATCGTCAATAAGAAGGTCCAAGGGATACAGTAAACCTGAAGTGAAGTATCGGAATCTAAAACTGGACTCACGGGAGGGTTTCAAATCATAGAGAGTTAGAGTGTCAGTCCTCTTGTACTGAAGTTGGCATTATGCCGTTTGTATTACCTTCGGACGCAATTTCTGTGTTTCATCGTTAATAAGAAGGTCCAAGGGTTACAGTAAACCTGAAGTGAAGCATCGGAATCCAAAACTGGACTCACAGGAGAGGTTCAATTCATAGAAAGTTAGAGTGTCATTCCTCTTGTCCTTAAGTCGGCATTGTGACTTTTGTATTAAATTCGGATGCAATTTCTGTGTTTCATTGACAATAACAAGGTCCAAGGCATACAGTAAACCTGAAGTGAAGCATCGGAATCTAAAACTGGACTCACAGGAGAGGTTCAAATCATAGAATGTTAGAGTGTCAGTCCTCTTGTACTTAAGTCGGCATTTTGACTATTGTATTAAATTCGGATGCAATTTCTGTGTTTCATCGTCAATAAGAACGTCCAAGGGATACAGTAAACCTGAAGTAAAGCATCGGAATCTAAACCTGGACTCGCAGGAGAGGTTCAAATCGTAGAAAGTAAGAGTGTCAGTCCTCTTGTACTTAAGTCGGCATTGTGCCTTTTGTATTAAATTCGGATGCATTTTCTGTGTTTCATCGTCAATAAGAAGGTCCAAGGCATACAGTAAACCTGAAGTGAGGCATCGGAATCTAAAAGTGGACTCACAGGAGGGGTTCAAATCATACAAAGTTAGAGTGTCAACCAACTTGTACTTAAGTCGGCATTGTGCCTTTTGTATTAAATTCGGATGCAATTTCTGTGTTTCATCGTTAACAAGAAGGTCCAAGGGATACTGTAAACCTAATGTGAAGCATCATAATCTGAAACTGGACTCACAGGAGAGGTTCAAATCATAGAAAGTTAGAGTGTCAGTCCTCTTTTACATATGTCGGCATTATGCCGTTTGTATTACCTTCGGACGCAATTTCTGTGTTTCATCGCCAATAAGAAGGTCCAAGGGTTACAGTAAACCTGAAGTGAAGCATCGGAATCCAAAACTGGACTCACAGGAGAGGTTCAATTCATAGAAAGTTAGAGTGTCATTCCTCTTGTACTTAAGTCGGCATTGTGACTTTTGTATTAAATTCGGATGCAATTTCTGTGTTTCATCGACAATAACAAGGTCCAAGGCATACAGTAAACCTGAAGTGAAGCATCGGAATCTAAAACTGGACTCACAGGAGAGGTTCAAATCATAGAAAGTGAGAATGTCAGTCCTCTTGTACTTAAGTCGGCATTGTGACTTTTGTATTATATTCGGATGCAATTTCTGTGTTTCATCGTTAATAAGAAGGTCCCAGGGATACAATAAACCTGAAGTGATGCATCGTTATTCAAAACTGGACTCACAGGAGAGGTTCAAATCATAGAAAGTTAGAGTGTCAGTCCTCTTATACTTAAGTCGGCATTTTGACTATTGTATTAAATTCGGATGCAATATCAGTGTTTCATCGACAATTAGCAGGTCCAAGGGATACAGTAAACCTTAAGTGAAGCATCGGAATCTAATACTGGTCTCACAGGAAAGGTTCAAATCATAGAAAGTTAGAGTGTCAGTTCTCTTGTACTTAAGTCAGCATTGTGACTTTTGTATGAAATTCGGATGCAATTTCTGTGTTTCATCGCCAATAAGAAGGTCCAAGGGATACAGTAAACCTGAAGTGAAGTATCGGAATCTAAAACTGGACTCACGGGAGGGGTTCAAATCATAGAGAGTTAGAGTGTCAGTCCTCTTGTACTGAAGTTGGCATTATGCCGTTTGTATTACCTTCGGACGCAATTTCTGTGTTTCATCGCCAATAAGAAGGTCCAAGGGTTACAGTAAACCTGAAGTGAAGCATCGGAATCCAAAACTGGACTCACAGGAGAGGTTCAATTCATAGAAAGTTAGAGTGTCATTCCTCTTGTACTTAAGTCGGCATTGTGACTTTTGTATTAAATTCGGATGCAATTTCTGTGTTTCATCGACAATAACAAGGTCCAAGGCATACAGTAAACCTGAAGTGAAGCATCGGAATCTAAAACTGGACTCACAGGAGAGGTTCAAATCATAGAATGTTAGAGTGTCAGTCCTCTTGTACTTAAGTCGGCATTTTGACTATTGTATTAAATTCGGATGCAATTTCTGTGTTTCATCGTCAATAAGAACGTCCAAGGGATACAGTAAACCTGAAGTAAAGCATCGGAATCTAAACCTGGACTCGCTGGAGAGGTTCAAATCGTAGAAAGTAAGAGTGTCAGTCCTCTTGTACTTAAGTCGGCATTGTGCCTTTTGTATTAAATTCGGATGCATTTTCTGTGTTTCATCGTCAATAAGAAGGTCCAAGGCATACAGTAAACCTGAAGTGAGGCATCGGAATCTAAAAGTGGACTCACAGGAGGGGTTCAAATCATACAAAGTTAGAGTGTCAACCAACTTGTACTTAAGTCGGCATTGTGCATTTTGTATTAAATTCGGATGCAATTTCTGTGTTTCATCGTAAATAAGAAGGACCAAGGCATACAGTAAACCTGATGTGAGGCATCGGAATCTAAAAGTGGACTCACAGGAGAGGTGCAAATCATACAAAGTTAGAGTGTCAACCCTCTTGTACTTAAGTCGGCATTGTGCCTTTTGTATTAAATTCGGATGCAATTTCTGTGTTTCATCGTTAACAAGAAGGTCCAAGGGATACTGTAAACCTAATGTGAAGCATCATAATCTGAAACTGGACTCACAGGAGAGGTTCAAATCATAGAAAGTTAGAGTGTCAGTCCTCTTTTACATATGTCGGCATTATGCCGTTTGTATTACCTTCGGACGCAATTTCTGTGTTTCATCGCCAATAAGAAGGTCCAAGGGTTACAGTAAACCTGAAGTGAAGCATCGGAATCCAAAACTGGACTCACAGGAGAGGTTCAATTCATAGAAAGTTAGAGTGTCATTCCTCTTGTACTTAAGTCGGCATTGTGACTTTTGTATTAAATTCGGATGCAATTTCTGTGTTTCATCGACAATAACAAGGTCCAAGGCATACAGTAAACCTGAAGTGAAGCATCGGAATCTAAAACTGGACTCACAGGAGAGGTTCAAATCATAGAAAGTGAGAATGTCAGTCCTCTTGTACTTAAGTCGGCATTGTGACTTTTGTATTAAATTCGGATGCAATTTCTGTGTTTCATCGTTAATTAGAAGGTCCCAGGGATACAATAAACCTGAAGTGATGCATCGTTATTCAAAACTGGACTCACAGGAGAGGTTCAAATCATAGAAAGTTAGAGTGTCAGTCCTCTTATACTTAAGTCGGCATTTAGACTATTGTATTACATTCGGATGCAATTTCTGTGTTTCATCGACAATTAGCAGGTCCAAGGGATACAGTAAACCTTAAGTGAAGCATCGGAATCTAATACTGGTCTCACAGGAAAGGTTCAAATCATAGAAAGTTAGAGTGTCAGTCCTCTTGTACTTAAGTCGGCATTGTGACTTTTGTATGAAATTCGGATGCAATTTCTGTGTTTCATCGTCAATAAGAAGGTCCAAGGGATACAGTAAACCTGAAGTGAAGTATCGGAATCTAAAACTGGACTCACGGGAGGGGTTCAAATCATAGAGAGTTAGAGTGTCAGTCCTCTTGTACTGAAGATGGCATTATGCCGTTTGTATTACCTTCGGACGCAATTTCTGTGTTTCATCGCCAATAAGAAGGTCCAAGGGTTACAGTAAACCTGAAGTGAAGCATCGGAATCCAAAACTCGACTCACAGGAGAGGTTCAATTCATAGAAAGTTAGAGTGTCATTCCTCTTGTACTTAAGTCGGCATTGTGCATTTTGTATTAAATTCGGATGCAATTTCTGTGTTTCATCGTAAATAAGAAGGACCAAGGCATACAGTAAACCTGATGTGAGGCATCGGAATCTAAAAGTGGACTCACAGGAGAGGTGCAAATCATACAAAGTTAGAGTGTCAACCCTCTTGTACTTAAGTCGGCATTGTGCCTTTTGTATTAAATTCGGATGCAATTTCTGTGTTTCATCGTTAACAAGAAGGTCCAAGGGATACTGTAAACCTAATGTGAAGCATCATAATCTGAAACTGGACTCACAGGAGAGGTTCAAATCATAGAAAGTTAGAGTGTCAGTCCTCTTTTACATATGTCGGCATTATGCCGTTTGTATTACCTTCGGACGCAATTTCTGTGTTTCATCGCCAATAAGAAGGTCCAAGGGTTACAGTAAACCTGAAGTGAAGCATCGGAATCCAAAACTGGACTCACAGGAGAGGTTCAATTCATAGAAAGTTAGAGTGTCATTCCTCTTGTACTTAAGTCGGCATTGTGACTTTTGTATTAAATTCGGATGCAATTTCTGTGTTTCATCGACAATAACAAGGTCCAAGGCATACAGTAAACCTGAAGTGAAGCATCGGAATCTAAAACTGGACTCACAGGAGAGGTTCAAATCATAGAAAGTGAGAATGTCAGTCCTCTTGTACTTAAGTCGGCATTGTGACTTTTGTATTAAATTCGGATGCAATTTCTGTGTTTCATCGTTAATTAGAAGGTCCCAGGGATACAATAAACCTGAAGTGATGCATCGTTATTCAAAACTGGACTCACAGGAGAGGTTCAAATCGTAGAAAGTTAGAGTGTCAGTCCTCTTATACTTAAGTCGGCATTTAGACTATTGTATTACATTCGGATGCAATTTCTGTGTTTCATCGACAATTAGCAGGTCCAAGGGATACAGTAAACCTTAAGTGAAGCATCGGAATCTAATACTGGTCTCACAGGAAAGGTTCAAATCATAGAAAGTTAGAGTGTCAGTCCTCTTGTACTTAAGTCGGCATTGTGACTTTTGTATGAAATTCGGATGCAATTTCTGTGTTTCATCGTCAATAAGAAGGTCCAAGGGATACAGTAAACCTGAAGTGAAGTATCGGAATCTAAAACTGGACTCACGGGAGGGGTTCAAATCATAGAGAGTTAGAGTGTCAGTCCTCTTGTACTGAAGATGGCATTATGCCGTTTGTATTACCTTCGGACGCAATTTCTGTGTTTCATCGCCAATAAGAAGGTCCAAGGGTTACAGTAAACCTGAAGTGAAGCATCGGAATCCAAAACTCGACTCACAGGAGAGGTTCAATTCATAGAAAGTTAGAGTGTCATTCCTCTTGTACTTAAGTCGGCATTGTGCATTTTGTATTAAATTCGGATGCAATTTCTGTGTTTCATCGTAAATAAGAAGGACCAAGGCATACAGTAAACCTGATGTGAGGCATCGGAATCTAAAAGTGGACTCACAGGAGAGGTGCAAATCATACAAAGTTAGAGTGTCAACCCTCTTGTACTTAAGTCGGCATTGTGCCTTTTGTATTAAATTCGGATGCAATTTCTGTGTTTCATCGTTAACAAGAAGGTCCAAGGGATACTGTAAACCTAATGTGAAGCATCATAATCTGAAACTGGACTCACAGGAGAGGTTCAAATCATAGAAAGTTAGAGTGTCAGTCCTCTTTTACATATGTCGGCATTATGCCGTTTGTATTACCTTCGGACGCAATTTCTGTGTTTCATCGCCAATAAGAAGGTCCAAGGGTTACAGTAAACCTGAAGTGAAGCATCGGAATCCAAAACTGGACTCACAGGAGAGGTTCAATTCATAGAAAGTTAGAGTGTCATTCCTCTTGTACTTAAGTCGGCACTGTGACTTTTGTATTAAATTCGGATGCAATTTCTGTGTTTCATCGACAATAACAAGGTCCAAGGCATACAGTAAACCTGAAGTGAAGCATCGGAATCTAAAACTGGACTCACAGGAGAGGTTCAAATCATAGAAAGTGAGAATGTCAGTCCTCTTGTACTTAAGTCGGCATTGTGACTTTTGTATTAAATTCGGATGCAATTTCTGTGTTTCATCGTTAATAAGAAGGTCCCAGGGATACAATAAACCTGAAGTGATGCATCGTTATTCAAAACTGGACTCACAGGAGAGGTTCAAATCATAGAAAGTTAGAGTGTCAGTCCTCTTATACTTAAGTCGGCATTTTGACTATTGTATTAAATTCGGATGCAATTTCTGTGTTTCATCGACAATTAGCAGGTCCAAGGGATACAGTAAACCTTAAGTGAAGCATCGGAATCTAATACTGGTCTCACAGGAAAGGTTCAAATCATAGAAAGTTAGAGTGTCAGTCCTCTTGTACTTAAGTCGGCATTGTGACTTTTGTATGAAATTCGGATGCAATTTCTGTGTTTCATCGTCAATAAGAAGGTCCAAGGGATACAGTAAACCTGAAGTGAAGTATCGGAATCTAAAACTGGACTCACGGGAGGGGTTCAAATCATAGAGAGTTAGAGTGTCAGTCCTCTTGTACTGAAGTTGGCATTATGCCGTTTGTATTACCTTCGGACGCAATTTCTGTGTTTCATCGCCAATAAGAAGGTCCAAGGGTTACAGTAAACCTGAAGTGAAGCATCGGAATCCAAAACTGGACTCACAGGAGAGGTTCAATTCATAGAAAGTTAGAGTGTCATTCCTCTTGTACTTAAGTCGGCATTGTGACTTTTGTATTAAATTCGGATGCAATTTCTGTGTTTCATCGACAATAACAAGGTCCAAGGCATACAGTAAACCTGAAGTGAAGCATCGGAATCTAAAACTGGACTCACAGGAGAGGTTCAAATCATAGAATGTTAGAGTGTCAGTCCTCTTGTACTTAAGTCGGCATTTTGACTATTGTATTAAATTCGGATGCAATTTCTGTGTTTCATCGTCAATAAGAACGGCCAAGGGATACAGTATACCTGAAGTAAAGCATCGGAATCTAAACCTGGACTCGCAGGAGAGGTTCAAATCGTAGAAAGTAAGAGTGTCAGTCCTCTTGTACTTAAGTCGGCATTGTGCCTTTTGTATTAAATTCGGATGCATTTTCTGTGTTTCATCGTCAATAAGAAGGTCCAAGGCATACAGTAAACCTGAAGTGAGGCATCGGAATCTAAAAGTGGACTCACAGGAGGGGTTCAAATCATACAAAGTTAGAGTGTCAACCAACTTGTACTTAAGTCGGCATTGTGCCTTTTGTATTAAATTCGGATGCAATTTCTGTGTTTCATCGTTAATAAGAAGGTCCAAGGGATACAGTAAACCTTGAGTGAAACATCGGAATCTAAAACTGGACTCACAGGAGAGGTTCAAATCATAGGAAGTTAGAGTGTCAGTCCTTATGTGCTTAAGTCGGCATTGTGCCTTTTGTATTAAATTCGGATGCAATTTCTGTGTTTCATCGTCAATAAGAAGTTCCAAGGGATACTTTAAACCTAAAGTGAAGCATCGGAATCTAAAACTGGACTCACAGGAGAGGTTCAAATCATAGAAAGTTAGAGTGTCAGTCCTCTTTCACATATGTCGGCATTATGCCGTTTGTATTAACTTCGGATCAATTTCTGTGTTTCATCGCCAATAAGAAGGTCCAATGGGTTACAGTAAACCTGAAGTGAAGCATCGGAATCCAAAACTGGACTCACAGGAGAGGTTCAATTCATAGAAAGTTAGAGTGTCATTCCTCTTGTACTTAAGTCGGCATTGTGCATTTTGTATTAAATTCGGATGCAATTTCTGTGTTTCATCGTAAATAAGAAGGACCTAGGCATACAGTAAACCTGATGTGAGGCATCGGAATCTAAAAGTGGACTCACAGGAGAGGTGCAAATCATACAAGGTTAGAGTGTCAACCCTCTTGTACTTAAGCTGGCATTGTGCCTTTTGTATTAAATTCGGATGCAATTTCTGTGTTTCATCGTTAACAAGAAGGTCCAAGGGATACTGTAAACGTAATGTGAAGCATCATAATCTGAAACTGGACTCACAGGAGAGGTTCATATCATAGAAAGTTAGAGTGTCAGTCCTCTTTTACATATGTCGGCATTATGCCGTTTGTATTACCTTCGGACGCAATTTCTGTGTTTCATCGCCAATAAGAAGGTCCAAGGGTTACAGTAAACCTGAACTGAAGCATCGGAATCCAAAACTGGACTCACAGGAGAGGTTCAATTCATAGAAAGTTAGAGTGTCATTCCTCTTGTACTTAAGTCGGCATTGTGACTTTTGTATTAAATTCGGATGCAATTTCTGTGTTTCATCGACAATAACAAGGTCCAAGGCATACAGTAAACCTGAAGTGAAGCATCGGAATCTAAAACTGGACTCACAGGAGAGGTTCAAATCATAGAAAGTGAGAATGTCAGTCCTCTTGTACTTAAGTCGGCATTGTGACTTTTGTATTAAATTCGGATGCAATTTCTGTGTTTCATCGTTAATAAGAAGGTCCCAGGGATACAATAAACCTGAAGTGATGCATCGTTATTCTAAACTGGACTCACAGGAGAGGTTCAAATCATAGAAAGTTAGAGTGTCAGTCCTCTTATACTTAAGTCGGCATTTTGACTATTGTATTAAATTCGGATGCAACTTCTGTGTTTCATCGACAATTAGCAGGTCCAAGGGATACAGTAAAAATTAAGTGAAGCATCGGAATCTAATACTGGACTCACAGGAAAGGTTCAAATCATAGAAAGTTAGAGTGTCAGTCCTCTTTTACTTAAGTCGGCATTGTGACTTTTGTATGAAATTCGGATGCAATTTCTGTGTTTCATCGTCAATAAGAAGGTCCAAGGGATACAGTAAACCTGAAGTGAAGTATCGGAATCTAAAACTGGACTCACGGGAGGGGTTCAAATCATAGAGAGTTAGAGTGTCAGTCCTCTTGTACTGAAGTTGGCATTATGCCGTTTGTATTACCTTCGGACGCAATTTCTGTGTTTCATCGCCAATAAGAAGGTCCAAGGGTTACAGTAAACCTGAAGTGAAGCATCGGAATCCAAAACTGGACTCACAGGAGAGGTTCAATTCATAGAAAGTTAGAGTGTCATTCCTCTTGTACTTAAGTCGGCATTGTGACTTTTGTATTATATTCGGATGCAATTTCTGTGTTTCATCGACAATAACAAGGTCCAAGGCATACAGTAAACCTGAAGTGAAGCATCGGAATCTAAAACTGGACTCACAGGAGAGGTTCAAATCATAGAATGTTAGAGTGTCAGTCCTCTTGTACTTAAGTCGGCATTTTGACTATTGTATTAAATTCGGATGCAATGTCTGTGTTTCATCGTCAATAAGAACGTCCAAGGGATACAGTAAACCTGAAGTAAAGCATCGGAATCTAAACCTGGACTCGCAGGAGAGGTTCAAATCATAGAAAGTAAGAGTGTCAGTCCTCTTGTACTTAAGTCGGCATTGTGCCTTTTGTATTAAATTCGGATGCAATTTCTGTGTTTCATCGTCAATAAGAAGGTCCAAGGCATACAGTAAACCTGAAGTGAGGCATCGGAATCTAAAAGTGGACTCACAGGAGGGGTTCAAATCATACAAAGTTAGAGTGTCAACCAACTAGTACTTAAGTCGGCATTGTCCTTTTGTATTAAATTCGGATGCAATTTCTGTGTTTCATCGTTAATAAGAAGGTCCAAGGGATACAGTAAACCTGGAGTGAAACTTCGGAATCTAAAACTGGACTCACAGGAGAGGTTCAAATCATAGGAAGTTAGAGTGTCAGTCCTTATGTGCTTAAGTCGGCATTGTGCATTTTGTATTAAATTCGGATGCAATTTCTGTGTTTCATCGTCAATAAGAAGGTCCAAGGGATACTTTAAACCTAAAGTGAAGCATCGGAATCTAAAACTGGACTCACAGGAGAGGTTCAAATCATAGAAAGTTAGAGTGTCAGTCCTCTTTTACATATGTCGGCATTATGCCGTTTGTATTAACTTCGGATCAATTTCTGTGTTTCATCGCCAATAAGAAGGTCCAAGGGTTACAGTAAACCTGAAGTGAAGCATCGGAATCCAAAACTGGACTCACAGGATAGGTTCAATTCATAGAAAGTTAGAGTGTCATTCCTCTTGTACTTAAGTCGGCATTGTGCATTTTGTATTAAATTCGGATGCAATTTCTGTGTTTCATCGTCAATAAGAAGGTCCAAGGGATACAATAAACCTGAAGTGAAGCATCGGAATCTAAAACTGGACTCACAGGAGAGGTTCAAATCATAGAAAGTTAGAGTGTCAGTCCGCTTGTACTTAAGTCGGCATTGTGCCTTCTGTTTTAAATTCGGATGCAATTTCTGTGTTTCATCGTTAATAGAAGGTCCAAGGGATACAGTGAACCTGAAGTGAAGCATCGGAATCTAAAACTGGACTCACAGGAGAGGTTCAAATCATAGAATGTTAGAGTGTCAGTCCTCTAGTACTTAAGTCGGCATTGTGACTTTTGTATTACATTCGGATGCAATTTCTGTGTTTCATCGACAATAAGAAGGTCCAAGGCATACAGTAAACCTGAAGTGAAGCATCGGAATCTAAAACTGGACTCACAGGAGAGGTTCAAATCATAGAAAGTGAGAATGTCAGTCCTCTTGTACTTAAGTCGGCATTTTGACTTTTGTATTAAATTCGGATGCAATTTCTGTGTTTCATCGTTAATAATAAGGTCCCAGGGATACAATAAACCTGAAGTCATGCATCGTAATTCAAAACTGGACTCACAGGAGAGGTTCAAATCATAGAAAGTTAGAGTGTCAGTCATCTTGTACTTAAGTCGGCATTTTGACTATTGTATTAAATTCGGATGCAATTTCTGTGTTTCATTGACAATAAGCAGGTCCGAGGGATACAGTAAACCTTAAGTGAAGCATCGGAATCTAATACTGGACTCACAGGAGAGGTACAAATCATAGAAAGTTAGAGTGTCAGTCCTCTTGTACTTGAGTCGGCATTGTGACTTTTGTATTAAATTCGGATGCAATTTCTGTGTTTCATCGTCAATAAGAAGGTCCAAGGGATACAGTAAACCTGAAGTGAAGTATCGGAATCTAAAACTGGACTCACACGAGGGGTTCAAATCATAGAAAGTTAGAGTGTCAGTCCTCTTGTACTTAAGATGGCATTGTGATTTTTGTATTAAATTTGGATGCAATTTCTGTGTTTCATCGTCTATAAGAAGGTCCAAGGGATACATTAAACCTAAAGTGAAGCATCGGAATCTAAAACTGGACTCACAGGAGAGGTTCAAATCATAGAAAGTTAGAGTGTCAGGCCTCTTGTACTTAAGTCAGTATTGAGATTTTTGTATTAAATTCGTATGCAATTTCTGTGTTTCATCGTTAATAAGAAGGGCCAACGGATACTGTAAACATGACGTGAAGCATCGGAATCTAAAACTGGATTCACAAGAGAGGTTCAAATCGAAGAAAGTTAGAGTGTCAGTCCTCCTGTACTTAAGTCGGCATTGTGCCGTTTGTATTAAATTCGGATGCAATTTCTGTGTTTCATCGTTAATAAGAAGGTCCAAGGGATACAGTAAACCCGAAGTGAAACATCGGAATCTAAAACTGGACTCACAGGTCAGGTTCAAAACATAGAAAGTTAGAGTGTCAGTCCTCTTGTACTTAAGTCGGCATTGTGCCTTTTGTATTAAATTTGGATGCAATTTCTGTGTTTCATCGTCTATAAGAAGGTCCAAGGGATACATTAAACCTAAAGTGAAGCATCGGAATCTAAAACTGGACTCACAGGAGAGGTTCAAATCATAGACTGTTAGAGTGTCAGTCCTCTTTTACATATGTCGGCATTATGCCTTTTGTATTAACTTCGGATGCAATTTCTGTGTTTCATCGCCAATAAGAAGGTCCAAGGGATACAGTAAATCTCAAGTGAAGCATCGGAATCTAAAATTGGACTCACAGGAGAGGTTCAAATCATAGAAAGTTAGTGTGTCATTCCTCTTGCACTTAAGTCGGCATTGTGCATTTCGTATTAAATTCGGATGCAATTTCTGTGTTTCATCGACAATAAGAAGGTGCAAGTGATACAGTAAACCTGAAGTGAAGCATCGGAATCTATAACTGGACTCACAGGAGAGTTTTAAATCATAGAATGTTAGAGTGTCAGTCCTCTTGTACATAAGTCGGCATTGTGACTTTTGTATTGAATTCGGATGCAATTTCTGTGTTTCATCGTCAATAAGAAGGACCAAGGCATACAGTAAACCTGAAGTGAGGCATCGGAATCTAAAAGTGGACTCGTAGGAGAGGTTCAAATCATACAAAGTTAGAGTGTCAGTCCTTTTGTACTTAAGTCGGCATTGTGCCTTTTGTATTAAATTCGGATGCAATTTCTGTGTTTCATCGTCAATAAGAAGGTCCAAGGGATGCTTTAAACCTACTGTGAAGCATCATAATCTGAAACTGGACTCACAGGAGAGGTTCAAATTATAGAAAATTAGAGTGTCAGTCCTCTTTTACATATGTCGGCATTATGCCGTTTGTATTACCTTCGGATGCAATTTCTGTGTTTCATCGCCAATAAGAAGGTCCAAGGGTTACAGTAAACCTGAAGTGAAGCATCGGAATCCAAAACTGGACTCACAGGAGCGGTTCAATTCATAGAAAGTTATAGTGTCATTCCTTTTGTACTTAAGTCGGCATTGTGCATTTTGTATTAAATTCGGATGCAATTTCTGTGTTTCATCGTCAATAAGAAGGTCCAAGGGATACAATATACCTGAAGTGAAGCATCGGAATCTAAAACTGGACTCACAGGAGAGGTTCAAATCATAGAAAGTTAGAGTGTCAGTCCGCTTGTACTTAAGTCGGCATTGAGCCTTCTGTTTTAAATTCTGATGCAATTTCTGTGTTTCATCGTTAATAGAAGGTCCAAGGGATACAGTAAATCTGAAGTGAAGCATCGGAATCTAAAACTGGACTCACAGAAGAGGTTCAAATCATAGAATGTTAGAGTGTCAGTCCTCTTGTACTTAAGTCGGCATTGTGACTTTTGTATTAAATTCGATTGCAATTTCTGAGTTTCATCGACAATAAGAAGGTCCAAGTGATACAGTAAACCTGAAGTGAAGCATCGGAATCTAAAACTGGACTCACAGGAGAGGTTCAAATGATAGAAAGTTAGAGTGTTAGTCCTCTTGTACTAAGGTCGGCATTGTGACTTTTGTATTACATTCGTATGCAATTTCTGTGTTTCATCGCCAATAAGAAGGTCCAAGGGATACAATAAATATGAAGTGAAGCATCGTAATCTAAAACTGGACTCACAGGAGAGGTTCAAATCATAGAAAGTTAGTGTGTCATTCCTCTTGTACTTAAGACGGCATTGTGCATTTTGTATTAAATTCGGATGCAATTTCTGTGTTTCATCGACAATAAGAAGGTCCAAGTGATACAGTAAACCTGAAGTGAAGCATCGGAATCTAAAACTGGACTCACAGGAGAGGTTCAAATGATAGAAAGTTAGAGTGTTAGTCCTCTTGTACTAAGGTCGGCAATGTGACTTTTGTATTACATTCGTATGCAATTTCTGTGTTTCATCGCCAATAAGAAGGTCCAAGGGATACAATAAATCTGAAGTGAAGCATTGTCATCTAAAACTGGACTCACAGGAGAGGTTCAAATCATAGAAAGTTAGTGTGTCATTCCTCTTGTACTTAAGTCGGCATTGTGCATTTTGTATTAAATTCGGATGCAATTTCTGTGTTTCATCGACAATAAGAAGGTCCAGGTGATACAGTAAACCTGAAGTGAAGCATCTGAATCTAAAACTGGACTCACAGGAGAGGTTTAAATCATAGAATGTTAGTGTGTCAGTCATCTTGTACTTAAGTCGGCATTTTGACTATTGTATTAAATTCGGATGCAATTTCTGTGTTTCATCGACAATAAGCAGGTCCGAGGGATACAGTAAACCTTAAGTGAAGCATCGGAATCTAAAACTGGACTCACAGGAGAGGTTCAAATCATAGACTGTTAGAGTGTCAGTCCTCTTTTACATATGTCGGCATTATGCCTTTTGTATTAACTTCGGATGCAATTTCTGTGTTTCATCGCCAATAAGAAGGTCCAAGGGATACAGTAAATCTCAAGTGAAGCATCGGAATCTAAAATTGGACTCACAGGAGAGGTTCAAATCATAGAAAGTTAGTGTGTCATTCCTCTTGCACTTAAGTCGGCATTGTGCATTTTGTATTAAATTCGGATGCAATTTCTGTGTTTCATCGACAATAAGAAGGTGCAAGTGATACAGTAAACCTGAAGTGAAGCATCGGAATCTATAACTGGACTCACAGGAGAGTTTTAAATCATAGAATGTTAGAGTGTCAGTCCTCTTGTACTTAAGTCGGCATTGTGACTTTTGTATTAAATTCGGATGCAATTTCTGTGTTTCATCGTCAATAAGAAGGACCAAGGCATACAGTAAACCTGAAGTGAGGCATCGGAATCTAAAAGTGGACTCGTAGGAGAGGTTCAAATCATACAAAGTTAGAGTGTCAACCCTCTTGCACTTAAGTCGGCATTGTGCCTTTTGTATTAAATTCGGATGCAATTTCTGTGTTTCATCGTTAACAAGAAGGTCCAAGGGATACTGTAAACCTGACGTGAAGCATCGGAATCTATAACTGGATTCACAAGAGAGGTTCAAATCATAGAAAGTTAGAGTGTCAGTCCTCTTGTACTTAGGTTGGCATTATGCCGTTTGTATTAAATTCGGATGCAATTTCTGTGTTTCATCGTTAATAAGTAGGTCCAAGGGATACAGTAAACCTGAAGTGAAACATCGGAATCTAAATCTGGACTCACAGGAGAGGTTCAAATCATAGAAAGTTAGAGTGTCAGTCCTTTTGTACTTAAGTCGGCATTGTGCCTTTTTTATTAAATTCGGATGCAATTTCTGTGTTTCATCGTCAATAAGAAGGTCCAAGGGATGCTTTAAACCTACTGTGAAGCATCGTAATCTGAAACTGGACTCACAGGAGAGATTCAAATCATAGAAAATTAGAGTGTCAGTCCTCGTTTACATATGTCGGCATTATGCCGTTTGTATTACCTTCGGATGCAATTTCTGTGTTTCATCGCCAATAAGAAGGTCCAAGGGTTACAGTAAACCTGAAGTGAAGCATCGGAATCCAAAACTGGACTCACAGGAGCGGCTCAATTCATAGAAAATTAGAGTGTCATTCCTTTTGTACTTAAGTCGGCATTGTGCATTTTGTATTAAATTCGGATGCAATTTCTGTGTTTCATCGTCAATAAGAAGGTCCAAGGGATACAATATACCTGAAGTGAAGCATCGGAATCTAAAACTGGACTCACAGGAGAGGTTCAAATCATAGAAAGTTAGAGTGTCAGTCCGCTTGTACTTAAGTCGGCATTGAGCCTTCTGTTTTAAATTCTGATGCAATTTCTGTGTTTCATCGTTAATGGAAGGTCCAAGGGATACAGTAAACCTGAAGTGAAGCATCGGAATCTAAAACTGGACTCACAGAAGAGGTTCAAATCATAGAATGTTAGAGTGTCAGTCCTCTTGTACTTAAGTCGGCATTGTGACTTTTGTATTAAATTCGATTGCAATTTCTGTGTTTCATCGACAATAAGAAGGTCCAAGTGATACTGTAAACCTGAAGTGAAGCATCGGAATCTAAAACTGGACTCACAGGAGAGGTTCAAATCATAGAAAGTGAGAATGTCAGTCCTCTTGTACTTAAGTCGGCATTTTGACTTTTGTATTAAATTCGGATGCAATTTCTGTGTTTCATCGTTAATAATAAGGTCCCAGGGATACAATAAACCTGAAGTCATGCATCGTAATTCAAAACTGGACTCACAGGAGAGGTTCAAATCATAGAAAGTTAGAGTGTCAGTCATCTTGTACTTAAGTCGGCATTTTGACTATTGTATTAAATTCGGATGCAATTTCTGTGTTTCATTGACAATAAGCAGGTCCGAGGGATACAGTAAACCCTACGTGAAGCATCGGAATCTAATACTGGACTCACAGGAGAGGTACAAATCATAGAAAGTTAGAGTGTCAGTCCTCTTGTACTTGAGTCGGCATTGTGACTTTTGTATTAAATTCGGATGCAATTTCTGTGTTTCATCGTCAATAAGAAGGTCCAAGGGATACAGTAAACCTGAAGTGAAGTATCGGAATCTAAAACTGGACTCACACGAGGGGTTCAAATCATAGAAAGTTAGAGTGTCAGTCCTCTTGTACTTAAGATGGCATTGTGATTTTTGTATTAAATTTGGATGCAATTTCTGTGTTTCATCGTCTATAAGAAGGTCCAAGGGATACATTAAACCTAAAGTGAAGCATCGGAATCTAAAACTGGACTCACAGGAGAGGTTCAAATCATAGAAAGTTAGAGTGTCAGGCCTCTTGTACTTAAGTCAGCATTGAGATTTTTGTATTAAATTCGTATGCAATTTCTGTGTTTCATCGTTAATAAGAAGGTCCAACGGATACTGTAAACGTGACGTGAAGCATCGGAATCTAAAACTGGATTCACAAGAGAGGTTCAAATCGAGGAAAGTTAGAGTGTCAGTCCTCCTGTACTTAAGTCGGCGTTGTGCCGTTTGTATTAAATTCGGATGCAATTTCTGAGTTTCATCGTTAATAAGAAGGTCCAAGGGATACAGTAAACCCGAAGTGAAACATCGGAATCTAAAACTGGACTCACAGGTCAGGTTCAAAACATAGAAAGTTAGAGTGTCAGTCCTCTTGTACTTAAGTCGGCATTGTGCCTTTTGTATTAAATTTGGATGCAATTTCTGTGTTTCATCGTCTATAAGAAGGTCCAAGGGATACATTAAACCTAAAGTGAAGCATCGGAATCTAAAACTGGACTCACAGGAGAGGTTCAAATCATAGACTGTTAGAGTGTCAGTCCTCTTTTACATATGTCGGCATTATGCCTTTTGTATTAACTTCGGATGCAATTTCTGTGTTTCATCGCCAATAAGAAGGTCCAAGGGATACAGTAAATCTCAAGTGAAGCATCGGAATCTAAAATTGGACTCACAGGAGAGGTTCAAATCATAGAAAGTTAGTGTGTCATTCCTCTTGCACTTAAGTCGGCATTGTGCATTTTGTATTAAATTCGGATGCAATTTCTGTGTTTCATCGACAATAAGAAGGTGCAAGTGATACAGTAAACCTGAAGTGAAGCATCGGAATCTATACCTGGACTCACAGGAGAGTTTTAAATCATAGAATGTTAGAGTGTCAGTCCTCTTGTACATAAGTCGGCATTGTGACTTTTGTATTGAATTCGGATGCAATTTCTGTGTTTCATCGTCAATAAGAAGGACCAAGGCATACAGTAAACCTGAAGTGAGGCATCGGAATCTAAAAGTGGACTCGTAGGAGAGGTTCAAATCATACAAAGTTAGAGTGTCAACCCTCTTGCACTTAAGTCGGCATTGTGCCTTTTGTATTAAATTCGGATGCAATTTCTGTGTTTCATCGTTAACAAGAAGGTCCAAGGGATACTGTAAACCTGACGTGAAGCATCGGAATCTATAACTGGATTCACAAGAGAGGTTCAAATCATAGAAAGTTAGAGTGTCAGTCCTCTTGTACTTAGGTTGGCATTATGCCGTTTGTATTAAATTCGGATGCAATTTCTGTGTTTCATCGTTAATAAGTAGGTCCAAGGGATACAGTAAACCTGAAGTGAAACATCGGAATCTAAATCTGGACTCACAGGAGAGGTTCAAATCATAGAAAGTTAGAGTGTCAGTCCTTTTGTACTTAAGTCGGCATTGTGCCTTTTGTATTAAATTCGGATGCAATTTCTGTGTTTCATCGTCAATAAGAAGGTCCAAGGGATGCTTTAAACCAACTGTGAAGCATCATAATCTGAAACTGGACTCACAGGAGAGGTTCAAATTATAGAAAATTAGAGTGTCAGTCCTCTTTTACATATGTCGGCATTATGCCGTTTGTATTACCTTCGGATGCAATTTCTGTGTTTCATCGCCAATAAGAAGGTCCAAGGGTTACAGTAAACCTGAAGTGAAGCATCGGAATCCAAAACTGGACTCACAGGAGCGGTTCAATTCATAGAAAGTTATAGTGTCATTCCTTTTGTACTTAAGTCGGCATTGTGCATTTTGTATTAAATTCGGATGCAATTTCTGTGTTTCATCGTCAATAAGAAGGTCCAAGGGATACAATATACCTGAAGTGAAGCATCGGAATCTAAAACTGGACTCACAGGAGAGGTTCAAATCATAGAAAGTTAGAGTGTCAGTCCGCTTGTACTTAAGTCGGCATTGAGCCTTCTGTTTTAAATTCTGATGCAATTTCTGTGTTTCATCGTTAATAGAAGGTCCAAGGGATACAGTAAATCTGAAGTGGAGCATCGGAATCTAAAACTGGACTCACAGAAGAGGTTCAAATCATAGAATGTTAGAGTGTCAGTCCTCTTGTACTTAAGTCGGCATTGTGACTTTTGTATTAAATTCGATTGCAATTTCTGAGTTTCATCGACAATAAGAAGGTCCAAGTGATACAGTAAACCTGAAGTGAAGCATCGGAATCTAAAACTGGACTCACAGGAGAGGTTCAAATGATAGAAAGTTAGAGTGTTAGTCCTCTTGTACTAAGGTCGGCATTGTGACTTTTGTATTACATTCGTATGCAATTTCTGTGTTTCATCGCCAATAAGAAGGTCCAAGGGATACAATAAATATGAAGTGAAGCATCGTAATCTAAAACTGGACTCACAGGAGAGGTTCAAATCATAGAAAGTTAGTGTGTCATTCCTCTTGTACTTAAGACGGCATTGTGCATTTTGTATTAAATTCGGATGCAATTTCTGTGTTTCATCGACAATAAGAAGGTCCAAGTGATACAGTAAACCTGAAGTGAAGCATCGGAATCTAAAACTGGACTCACAGGAGAGGTTCAAATGATAGAAAGTTAGAGTGTTAGTCCTCTTGTACTAAGGTCGGCAATGTGACTTTTGTATTACATTCGTATGCAATTTCTGTGTTTCATCGCCAATAAGAAGGTCCAAGGGATACAATAAATCTGAAGTGAAGCATTGTCATCTAAAACTGGACTCACAGGAGAGGTTCAAATCATAGAAAGTTAGTGTGTCATTCCTCTTGTACTTAAGTCGGCATTGTGCATTTTGTATTAAATTCGGATGCAATTTCTGTGTTTCATCGACAATAAGAAGGTCCAGGTGATACAGTAAACCTGAAGTGAAGCATCTGAATCTAAAACTGGACTCACAGGAGAGGTTTAAATCATAGAATGTTAGTGTGTCAGTCATCTTGTACTTAAGTCGGCATTTTGACTATTGTATTAAATTCGGATGCAATTTCTGTGTTTCATCGACAATAAGCAGGTCCGAGGGATACAGTAAACCTTAAGTGAAGCATCGGAATCTAAAACTGGACTCACAGGAGAGGTTCAAATCATAGACTGTTAGAGTGTCAGTCCTCTTTTACATATGTCGGCATTATGCCTTTTGTATTAACTTCGGATGCAATTTCTGTGTTTCATCGCCAATAAGAAGGTCCAAGGGATACAGTAAATCTCAAGTGAAGCATCGGAATCTAAAATTGGGACTCACAGGAGAGGTTCAAATCATAGAAAGTTAGTGTGTCATTCCTCTTGCACTTAAGTCGGCATTGTGCATTTTGTATTAAATTCGGATGCAATTTCTGTGTTTCATCGACAATAAGAAGGTGCAAGTGATACAGTAAACCTGAAGTGAAGCATCGGAATCTATAACTGGACTCACAGGAGAGTTTTAAATCATAGAATGTTAGAGTGTCAGTCCTCTTGTACTTAAGTCGGCATTGTGACTTTTGTATTAAATTCGGATGCAATTTCTGTGTTTCATCGTCAATAAGAAGGACCAAGGCATACAGTAAACCTGAAGTGAGGCATCGGAATCTAAAAGTGGACTCGTAGGAGAGGTTCAAATCATACAAAGTTAGAGTGTAAACCCTCTTGCACTTAAGTCGGCATTGTGCCTTTTGTATTATATTCGGATGCAATTTCTGTGTTTCATCGTTAACAAGAAGGTCCAAGGGATACTGTAAACCTGACGTGAAGCATCGGAATCTATAACTGGATTCACAAGAGAGGTTCAAATCATAGAAAGTTAGAGTGTCAGTCCTCTTGTACTTAGGTTGGCATTATGCCGTTTGTATTAAATTCGGATGCAATTTCTGTGTTTCATCGTTAATAAGTAGGTCCAAGGGATACAGTAAACCTGAAGTGAAACATCGGAATCTAAATCTGGACTCACAGGAGAGGTTCAAATCATAGAAAGTTAGAGTGTCAGTCCTTTTGTACTTAAGTCGGCATTGTGCCTTTTGTATTAAATTCGGATGCAATTTCTGTGTTTCATCGTCAATAAGAAGGTCCAAGGGATGCTTTAAACCTACTGTGAAGCATCGTAATCTGAAACTGGACTCACAGGAGAGATTCAAATCATAGAAAATTAGAGTGTCAGTCCTCTTTTACATATGTCGGCATTATGCCGTTTGTATTACCTTCGGATGCAATTTCTGTGTTTCATCGCCAATAAGAAGGTCCAAGGGGTTACAGTAAACCTGAAGTGAAGCATCGGAATCCAAAACTGGACTCACAGGAGCGGCTCAATTCATAGAAAATTAGAGTGTCATTCCTTTTGTACTTAAGTCGGCATTGTGCATTTTGTATTAAATTCGGATGCAATTTTTGTGTTTCATCGTCAATAAGAAGGTCCAAGGGATACAATATACCTGAAGTGAAGCATCGGAATCTAAAACTGGACTCACAGGAGAGGTTCAAATCATAGAAAGTTAGAGTGTCAGTCCGCTTGTACTTAAGTCGGCATTGAGCCTTCTGTTTTAAATTCTGATGCAATTTCTGTGTTTCATCGTTAATGGAAGGTCCAAGGGATACAGTAAACCTGAAGTGAAGCATCGGAATCTAAAACTGGACTCACAGAAGAGGTTCAAATCATAGAATGTTTAGAGTGTCAGTCCTCTTGTACTTAAGTCGGCATTGTGACTTTTGTATTAAATTCGATTGCAATTTCTGTGTTTCATCGACAATAAGAAGGTCCAAGTGATACAGTAAACCTGAAGTGAAGCATCGGAATCTAAAACTGGACTCACAGGAGAGGTTCAAATGATAGAAAGTTAGAGTGTTAGTCCTCTTGTACTAAGGTCGGCATTGTGACTTTTGTATTACATTCGTATGCAATTTCTGTGTTTCATCGCCAATAAGAAGGTCCAAGGGATACAATAAATATGAAGTGAAGCATCGTAATCTAAAACTGGACTCACAGGAGAGGTTCAAATCATAGAAAGTTAGTGTGTCATTCCTCTTGTACTTAAGACAGCATTGTGCATTTTGTATTAAATTCGGATGCAACTTCTGTGTTTCATCGACAATAAGAAGGTCCAAGTGATACAGTAAACCTGAAGTGAAGCATCGGAATCTAAAACTGGACTCACAGGAGAGGTTCAAATGATAGAAAGTTAGAGTGTTAGTCCTCTTGTACTAAGGTCGGCAATGTGACTTTTGTATTACATTCGTATGCAATTTCTGTGTTTCATCGCCAATAAGAATTTCCAAGGGATACAATAAATCTAAAGTGAAGCATCGTAATCTAAAACTGGACTCACAGGAGAGGTTCAAATCATAGAAAGTTAGTGTGTCATTCCTCTTGTACTGAAGTCGGCATTGTGCATTTTGTATTAAATTCGGATGCAATTACTGTGTTTCATCGACAATAAGAAGGTCCAGGTGATACAGTAAACCTGAAGTGAAGCATCGGAATCTAAAACTGGACTCACAGGAGAGGTTTAAATCATAGAATGTTAGTGTGTCAGTCATCTTGTACTTAAGTCGGCATTTTGACTATTGTATTAAATTCGGATGCAATTTCTGTGTTTCATCGACAATAAGCAGGTCCGAGGGATACAGTAAACCTTAAGTGAAGCATCGGAATCTAATACTGGACTCACAGGAGAGGTACAAATCATAGAAAGTTAGAGTGTCAGTCCTCTTGTACTTGAGTCGGCATTGTGACTTTTGTATTAAATTCGGATGCAATTTCTGTGTTTCATCGTCAATAAGAAGGTCCAAGGGATACAGTAAACCTGAAGTGAAGTATCGGAATCTAAAACTGGACTCACACGAGGGGTTCAAATCATAGAAAGTTAGAGTGTCAGTCCTCTTGTACTTAAGATGGCATTGTGATTTTTGTATTAAATTCGGATGCAATTTCGGTGTATCATCTTCAATAAGAAGGTCGAGGGGATACAGTAAACCTGAAGTGAAGCATCGGAATCTAAAACTGGACTAACAGGAGAGGTTCAAATCATAGAAAGTTAGAGTGTCAGGCCTCTTGTACTTAAGTCAGCATTGAGATTTTTGTATTAAATTCGTATGCAATTTCTGTGTTTCATCGTTAATAAGAAGGTCCAACGGATACTGTAAACATGACGTGAAGCATCGGAATCTAAAACTGGATTCACAAGAGAGGTTCAAATCATAGAAAGTTAGAGTGTCAGTCCTCCTGTACTTAAGTCGGCATTGTGCCGTTTGTATTAAATTCGGATGCAATTTCTGTGTTTCATCGTTAATAAGAAGGTCCAAGGGATACAGTAAACCCGAAGTGAAACATCGGAATCTAAAACTGGACTCACAGGTCAGGTTCAAAACATAGAAAGTTAGAGTGTCAGTCCTCTTGTACTTAAGTCGGCATTGTGCCTTTTGTATTAAATTTGGATGCAATTTCTGTGTTTCATCGTCAATAAGAAGGTCCAAGGGATACATTAAACCTAAAGTGAAGCATCGGAATCTAAAACTGGACTCACAGGAGAGGTTCAAATCATAGACTGTTAGAGTGTCAGTCCTCTTTTACATATGTCGGCATTATGCCTTTTGTATTAACTTCGGATGCAATTTCTGTGTTTCATCGCCAATAAGAAGGTCCAAGGGATACAGTAAATCTCAAGTGAAGCATCGGAATCTAAAATTGGACTCACAGGAGAGGTTCAAATCATAGAAAGTTAGTGTGTCATTCCTCTTGTACTTAAGTCGGCATTGTGCATTTTGTATTAAATTCGGATGCAATTTCTGTGTTTCATCGTTAATAAGTAGGTCCAAGGGATACAGTAAACCTGAAGTGAAACATCGGAATCTAAATCTGGACTCACAGGAGAGGTTCAAATCATAGAAAGTTAGAGTGTCAGTCCGCTTGTACTTAAGTCGGCATTGAGCCTTCTGTTTTAAATTCTGATGCAATTTCTGTGTTTCATCGTTAATAGAAGGTCCAAGGGATACAGTAAACCTGAAGTGAAGCATCGGAATCTAAAAGTGGACTCACAGAAGAGGTTCAAATCATAGAAAATTAGAGTGTCAGTCCTCTTTTACATATGTCGGCATTATGCCGTTTGTATTACCTTCGGATGCAATTTCTGTGTTTCATCGCCAATAAGAAGGTCCAAGGGTTACAGTAAACCTGAAGTGAAGCATCGGAATCCAAAACTGGACTCACAGGAGCGGTTCAATTCATAGAAAGTTAGAGTGTCATTCCTTTTGTACTTAAGTCGGCATTGTGCATTTTGTATTAAATTCGGATGCAATTTCTGTGTTTCATCGTCAATAAGAAGGTCCAAGGGATACAATATACCTGAAGTGAAGCATCATAATCTAAAACTGGACTCACAGGAGAGGTTCAAATCATAGAAAGTTAGAGTGTCAGTCCGCTTGTACTTAAGTCGGCATTGAGCCTTCTGTTTTAAATTCTGATGCAATTTCTGTGTTTCATCGTTAATAGAAGGTCCAAGGTATACAGTAAACCTGAAGTGAAGCATCGGAATCTAAAAGTGGACTCACAGAAGAGGTTCAAATCATAGAATGTTAGAGTGTCAGTCCTCTTGTACTTAAGTCGGCATTGTGACTTTTGTATTAAATTCGATTGCAATTTCTGTGTTTCATCGACAATAAGAAGGTCCAAGTGATACAGTAAACCTGAAGTGAAGCATCGGAATCTAAAACTGGACTCACAGGAGAGGTTCAAATGATAGAAAGTTAGAGTGTTAGTCCTCTTGTACTAAGGTCGGCATTGTGACTTTTGTATTACATTCGTATGCAATTTCTGTGTTTCATCGCCAATAAGAAGGTCCAAGGGATACAATAAATATGAAGTGAAGCATCGTAATCTAAAACTGGACTCACAGGAGAGGTTCAAATCATAGAAAGTTAGTGTGTCATTCCTCTTGTACTTAAGACGGCATTGTGCATTTTGTATTAAATTCGGATGCAATTTCTGTGTTTCATCGACAATAAGAAGGTCCAAGTGATACAGTAAACCTGAAGTGAAGCATCGGAATCTAAAACTGGACTCACAGGAGAGGTTCAAATGATAGAAAGTTAGAGTGTTAGTCCTCTTGTACTAAGGTCGGCAATGTGACTTTTGTATTACATTCGTATGCAATTTCTGTGTTTCATCGCCAATAAGAAGGTCCAAGGGATACAATAAATCTGAAGTGAAGCATCGTAATCTAAAACTGGACTCACAGGAGAGGTTCAAATCATAGAAAGTTAGTGTGTCATTCCTCTTGTACTTAAGTCGGCATTGTGCATTTTGTATTAAATTCGGATGCAATTTCTGTGTTTCATCGACAATAAGAAGGTCCAGGTGATACAGTAAACCTGAAGTGAAGCATCGGAATCTAAAACTGGACTCACAGGAGAGGTTTAAATCATAGAATGTTAGTGTGTCAGTCCTCTTGTACTTAAGTCGGCATTGTGAGTTTTGTATTAAATTCGGATGCAATTTCTGTGTTTCATCGTCAATAAGAAGGTCCAAGGCATACAGTAAACCTGAAGTGAGGCATCGGAATCTAAAAGTGGACTCACAGGAGAGGTTCAAATCATACAAAGTTAGACTGTCAACCCTCTTGTACTTAAGTCGGCACTGTGCCTTTTGTATTAAATTCGGATGCTATTTCTGTGTTTCATCGATAGTAAGAAGGTCCAAGGGATACCGTAACCCTGACGTGAAGCATCGGAATCTAAAACTGGATTTACAAGAGGGGTTCAAATCATAGAAAGTTAGAGTGTCAGTCCTCCTGTACTTAAGTCGACATTGTGCCGTCTGTATTAAATTCGGATGCAATATCTGTGTTTCATCGTTAATAAGAAGGTCCAAGGGATACAGTAAACCTGAAGTGAAACATCGGAATCTAAAACAGGACTCACAGGAGAGGTTCAAATCATAGAAAGTTAGAGTGTCAGTCTCTTGTACTTAAGTCGGCATTGTGCCTTTTGTATTAAATTCGGATGCAATTTCTGTGTTTCATCGTCAATACGAAGGTCCAAGGAATACATTAAACCTAAAGTGAAGCATTGGAATCAAAAACTGGACTCACAGGAGAGGTTCGAATCACTGAATGTTAGAGTGTCAGTCCTCTTTTACATATGTCGGCATTATGCTTTTTGTATTAACTTCGGATGCAATTTCTGTGTTTCATCGCCAATAAGAAGGTCCAAGGGATACAGTAAATCTGAAGTGAAGCATCGGAATCTAAAACTGGACTCACAGGAGAGGTACAAATCGTAGAAAGTGAGAGTGTAAGTCCGCTTGTACGCAAGCCGGCATTGTGACTTTTGTATTAAATTCGGATGCAATTTCTGTGTTTCATCGTCAATAGGAAGGTAAAAGGGATACAGTAAACCTGAAGTGAAGCATCGGAATCTAAAACTGGACTCACAGGAGAGGTTCAAATCATAGAAAGTTAGTGTGTCATTCCTCTTGTACTTAAGTCGGCATTGTGCATTTTGTATTAAATTCGGATGCAATTTCTGTGTTTCATCGACAATAAGAAGGTCCAAGTGATACAGTAAACCTGAAGTGAAGCATCGGAATCTAAAACTGGACTCACAGGAGAGGTTCAAATGATAGAAAGTTAGAGTGTCAGGCCTCTTGTACTTAAGTCAGCATTGAGATTTTTGTATTAAATTCGGATGCAATTTCTGTGTTTCATCGTTAATAAGAAGGTCCAAGGGATACTGTAAACATGACGTGAAGCATCGGAATCTAAAACTGGATTCACAAGAGAGGTTCAAATAATAGAAAGTTAGAGTGTCAGTCCTCCTGTACTTAAGTCGGCATTGTGCCGTTTGTATTAAATTCGGATGCAATTTCTGTGTTTCATCGTTAATAAGAAGGTCCAAGGGATACAGTAAACCCGAAGTGAAACATCGGAATCTAAAACTGGACTCACAGGTCAGGTTCAAATCATAGAAATGTAGAGCGTCAGTCCTCTTGTACTTAAGTCGGCATTGTGCCTTTTGTATTAAATTCGGATGCAATTTCTGTGTTTCATCGTCAATAAGAAGCTCCAAGGGATACATTAAACCTAAAGTGAAGCATCGGAATCTAAAACTGGACTCACAGGAGAGGTTCAGATCATAGACTGTTAGAGCGTCAGTCCTCTTTTACATATGTCGGCATTATGCCTTTTGTATTAACTTCGGATGCAATTTCTGGGTTTCATCGCCAATAAGAAGGTCCAAGGGATACAGTAAATCTGAAGTGAAGCATCGGAATCTAAAACTGGACTCACAGGAGAGGTTCAAATCATAGAAAGTTAGTGTGTCATTCCTCTTGTACTTAAGTCGGCATTGTGCATTTTGTATTAAATTCGGATGCAATTTCTGTGTTTCATCGACAATAAGAAGGTGCAAGTGATACAGTAAACCTGAAGTGAAGCATCGGAATCTATAACTGGACTCACAGGAGAGGTTTAAATCACAGAATGTTAGAGTGTCAGTCCTCTTGTACTTAAGTCGGCATTGTGACTTTTGTATTAAATTCGGATGCAATTTCTGTGTTTCATCGTTAACAAGAAGGTTCAAGGGATACTGTAAACCTAATGTGAAGCATCATAATCTGAAACTGGGCTCACAGGAGAGGTTCAAATCATAGAAAGTTAGAGTGTCAGTCCTCTTATACTTAAGTCGGGATTTTGACTATTGTATTAAATTCGGATGCAATTTCTGTGTTTCATCGACAATTAGCAGGTCCAAGGGATACAGTAAACCTTAAGTGAAGCATCGGAATCTAATACTGGACTCACAGGAAAGGTTCAAATCATAGAAAGTTAGAGTGTCAGTCCTTTTGTACTTAAGTCGGCATTGTGCCTTTTGTATTAAATTCGGATGCAATTTCTGTGTTTCATCGTCAATAAGAAGGTCCAAGGGATGCTTTAAACCTAATGTGAAGCATCATAATCTGAAACTGGACTCACAGGAGAGGTTCAAATCTTAGATTGTTAGAGTGTCAGTCCTCTTGTACTTAAGTCGGTATTGTAACTTTTGTATTAAATTCGGATGCAATTTCTGTGTTTCATCGACAATGAGAAGGTCCAAGTGATACAGTAAACCTGAAGTGAAGCATCGGAATCTAAAACTGGACTCACAGGAGAGGTTCAAATGATAGAAAGTTAGAGTGTTAGTCCTCTTGTACTAAGGTCGGCATTGTGACTTTTGTATTACATTCGTATGCAATTTCTGTGTTTCATCGCCAATAAGAAGGTCCAAGGGATACAATAAATATGAAGTGAAGCATCGTAATCTAAAACTGGACTCACAGGAGAGTTTCAAATCATAGAAAGTTTATGTGTCATTCCTCTTGTACTTATGTCGGCATTGTGCATTTTGTATTAAATTCGGATGCAATTTCTGTGTTTCATCGACAATAAGAAGGTCCAAGTGATACAGTAAACCTGAAGTGAAACATCGGAATCTAAAACTGGACTCACAGGAGAGGTTCAAATCATAGAAAGTTAGAGTGTCAGTCTCTTGTACTTAAGTCGGCATTGTGCCTTTTGTATTAAATTCGGATGCAATTTCTGTGCTTCATCGTCAATAAGAAGGTCCAAGGGATACATTAAACCTAAAGTGAAGCATTGGAATCAAAAACTGGACTCACAGGAGAGGTTCAAATCACAGAATGTTAGAGTGTCAGTCCTCTTTTACATATGTCGGCATTATGCTTTTTGTATTAACTTCGGATGCAATTTCTGTGTTTCATCGCCAATAAGAAGGTTCCAGGGATACAGTAAATCTGAAGTGAAGCATCGGAATCTAAAACTGGACTCACAGGAGAGGTTCAAATCATAGAAAGTTAGTGTGTCATTCCTCTTGTACTTAAGTCGGCATTGTGCATTTTGTATTAAATTAGGATGCAATTTCTGCGTTTCATCGTCAATAAGAAGGTCCAAGGGATACAGTGAATCTGAAGTAAATTATCGGAATCGAAAACTGGACTCACAGGAGAGCTTCAAATCGTAGAAAGTGAGAGTGTAAGTCCGCTTGTACTCAAGCCGGCATTGTGACTTCTGTATTAAATTCGGATGCAATTTCTGTGTTTCATCGTCAATAGGAAGGTAAAAGGGATACGGTAAACCTGAAGTGAAGCATCGGAATCTAAAACTGGACTCACAGGAGAGGTTCAAATCATAGAAAATTAGTGTGTCATTCCTCTTGTACTTAAGTCGGCATTGTGCATTTTGTATTAAATTCGGATGAAATTTCTGTGTTTCATCGACAATAAGAAGGTCCAAGTGATACAGTAAACCTGAAGTGAAGCATCGGAATCTAAAACTGGACTCACAGGAGAGGTTCAAATGATAGAAAGTTAGAGTGTCAGGCCTCTTGTACTTAAGTCAGCATTGAGATTTTTGTATTAAATTCGGATGCAATTTCTGTGTTTCATCGCCAATAAGAAGGTCCAAGGGATACAGTAAATCTGAAGTGAAGCATCGGAATCTAAAACTGGACTCACAGGAGAGGTTCAAATCATAGAAAGTTAGTGTGTCATTCCTCTTGTACTTAAGTCGGCATTGTGCATTTTGTATTAAATTCGGATGCAATTTCTGTGTTTCATGGACAATAAGAAGGTGCAAGTGATACAGTAAACCTGAAGTGAAGCATCGGAATCTATAACTGGACTCACAGGAGAGGTTTAAATCATAGAATGTTAGAGTTTCAGTCCTCTTGTACTTAAGTCGGCATTGTGACTTTTGTATTAAATTCGGATGCAATTTCTGTGTTTCATCGTCAATAAGAAGGACCAAGGCATACAGTAAACCTGAAGTGAGGCATCGGAATCTAAAAGTGGACTCACAGGAGAGGTTCAAATCATACAAAGTTAGAGTGTCAACCCTCTTGTACTTAAGTCGGCATTGTGCCTTTTGTATTAAATTCGGATGCAATTTCTGTGTTTCATCGTTAACAAGAAGGTCCAAGGGATACTGTAAACCTAATGTGAAGCATCATAATCTGAAACTGGACTCACAGGAGAGGTTCAAATCATAGAAAGTTAGAGTGTCAGTCCTCTTTTACATATGTCGGCATTATGCCGTTTGTATTACCTTCGGATGTAATTTCTGTGTTTCATCGCCAATAAGAAGGTCCAAGGGTTACAGTAAACCTGAAGTGAAGCATCGGAATCCAAAACTGGTATCACAGGAGAGGTTCAATTCGTAGAAAGTTAGAGTGTCATTCCTCTTGTACTTAAGTCGGCATTGTGACTTTTGTATTAAATTCGGATGCAATTTCTGTGTTTCATCGACAATAAGAAGGTCCAAGGCATACAGTAAACCTGAAGTGAAGCATCGGAATCTAAAACTGGACTCACAGGAGAGGTTCAAATCATAGAAAGTGAGAATGTCAGTCCTCTAGTACTTAAGTCGGCATTGTGACTTTTGTATTAAATTCGGATGCAATTTCTGTGTTTCATCGTTAATAAGAAGGTCCCAGGGATACAATAAACCTGAAGTGATGCATCGTTATTCAAAACTGGACTCACAGGAGAGGTTCAAATCATAGAAAGTTAGAGTGTCAGTCCTCTTATACTTAAGTCGGCATTTTGACTATTGTATTAAATTCGGATGCAATTTCTGTGTTTCATCGACAATTAGCAGGTCCAAGGGATACAGTAAACCTTAAGTGTAGCATCGGAATCTAATACTGGACTCACAGGAAAGGTTCAAATCATAGAAAGTTAGAGTGTCAGTCCTCTTGTACTTAAATCGGCATTGTGACTTTTGTATTAAATTCGGATGCAATTTCTGTGTTTCATCGTCAATAAGAAGGTCCAAGGGATACAGTAAACCTGAAGTGAAGTATCGGAATCTAAAACTGGACTCACAGGAGGGGTTCAAATCATAGAAAGTTAGAGTGTCAGTCCTCTTGTACTTAAGTTGGCATTGCGACTTTTGTATTAAATTCGGATGCAATTTCGGTGTTTGATCGTCAATAAGAAGTTCGAAGCGATACAGTAAACCTGAAGTGAAGCATCGGAATCTAAAACTGGACTAACAGGAGAGGTTCAAATCATAGAAAGTTAGAGTGTCAGGCCTCTTGTACTTAAGTCGGCATTGAGATTTTTGTATTAAATTCGGATGCTATTTCTGTGTTTCATCGTTAATAAGAAGGTCCAAGGGATACTGTAACCCTGACGTGAAGCATCGGAATCTAAAACTGGATTCACAAGAGAGGTTCAAATCATAGAACGTTAGAGTGTCAGTCCTCCTGTACTTAAGTCGGCATTGTGCCGTCTGTATTAAATTCGGATGCAATTTCTGTGTTTCATCGTTAATAAGAAGGTCCAAGGGATACAGTAAACCTGAAGTGAAGCATCGGAATCTAAAACTGGACTCACAGGAGAGGTTCAAATCATAGAATGTTAGAGTGTCAGTCCTCTTGTACTTAAGTCGGCATTTTGACTATTGTATTAAATTCGGATGCAATATCTGTGTTTCATCGTCAATAAGAACGTCCAAGGGATACAGTAAACCTGAAGTAAAGCATCGGAATCTAAACCTGGTCTCACAGGAGAGGTTCAAATCATAGAAAGTAAGAGTGTCAGTCCTCTTGTACTTAAGTCGGCATTGTGCCTTTTGTATTAAATTCGGATGCAATTTCTGTGTTTCATCGTTAATAAGAAGGTCCCAGGGATACAATAAACCTGGAGTCATGCATCGTTATTCAAAACTGGACTCACAGGAGAGGTTCAAATCATAGAAAGTTAGAGTGTCAGTCATCTTGTACTTAAGTCGGCATTTTGACTATTGTATTAAATTCGGATGCAATTTCTGTGTTTCATCGACAATAGGCAGGTCCGAGGGATACAGTAAACCTTAAGTGAAGCATCGGAATCTAATACTGGACTCATAGGAGAGGTACAAATCATAGAAAGTTAGAGTGTCAGTCCTCTTGTACTTGAGTCGGCATTGTGACTTTTGTATTAAATTCGGATGCAATTTCTGTGTTTCATCGTCAATAAGAAGGTCCAAGGGATACAGTAAACCTGAAGTGAAGCATGGGAATCTAAAACTGGATTCACAAGGGAGGTTCAAATCATAGAAAGTTAGAGTGTCAGTCCTCCTGTACTTAAGTCGGCATTGTGCCGTTTGTATTAAATTCGGATGCAATTTCTGTGTTTCATCGTTAATAAGAAGGTCCAAGGGATACAGTAAACCTGAAGTGAAACATCGGAATCTAAAGCTGGACTCACAGGTCAGGTTCAAATCATAGGAAGTTAGAGTGTCAGTCCTCTTGTACTTAAGTCGGAATTGTGCCTTTTGTATTAAATTCGGATGCAATTTCTGTGTTTCATCGTCAATAAGAAGGTCCAAGGGATACATTAAACCTAAAGTGAAGCATCGGAATCTAAAACTGGACTCACAGGAGGGGTTCAAATCATAGACTGTTAGAGTGTCAGTCCTCTTTTACATATGTCGGCATTATGCCGTTTGTATTACCTTCGGATGCAATTTCTGTGTTTCATCGCCAATAAGAAGGTCCAAGGGTTACAGTAAACCTGAAGTGAAGCATCGGAATCCAATACTGGACTCACAGGAGAGGTTCAATTCATAGAAAGTTAGAGTGTCATTCCTCTTGTACTTAAGTCGGCATTGTCCATTTTGTATTAAATTCGGATGCAATTTCTGTGTTTCATCGTCAATAAGAAGGTCCAAGGGATACAATAAACCTGAAGTGAAGCATCGGAATCTAAAACTGGACTCACAGGAGAGGTTCAAATCATAGAAAGTTAGAGTGTCAGTCCGCTTATACTTAAGTCGGCATTGTGCCTTCTGTTTTAAATTCGGATGCAATTTCTGTGTTTCATCGTCAATAGAAGGTCCAAGGGATACAGTAAACCTGAAGTGAAGCATCGGAATCTAAAACTGGACCCACAGGAGAGGTTCAAATCATAGAATGTTAGAGTGTCAGTCCTCTTGTACTTAAGTCGGCATTGTGACTTTTGTATTAAATTCGGATGCAATTTCTGTGTTTCATCGTCAATAAGAAGGTCCAAGGGATACTTTAAACCTAAAGTGAAGCATCGGAATCTAAAACTGGACTCACAGGAGAGGTTCAAATCATAGAAAATTAGAGTGTCAGTCCTCTTTTACATATGTCGGCATTATGCCGTTTGTATTAACTTCGGATGCAATTTCTGTGTCTCATCGCCAATAAGAAGGTCCAAGGGTTACAGTAAACCTGAAGTGAAGCATCGGCATCCAAAATTGGACTCACAGGAGAGGTTCAATTCATAGAAAGTTAGAGTGTCATTCCTCTTGTACTTAAGTCGGCATTGTGCATTTTGTATTAAATTCGGATGCAGTTTCTGTGTTTCATCGTCAATAAGAAGGTCCAAGGGATACAATAAACCTGAAGTGAAGCATCGGAATCTAAAACTGGACTAACAGGAGAGGTTCAAATCATAGAAAGTTAGAGTGTCAGTCCGCTTGTACTTAAGTCGGCATTGTGCCTTCTGTTTTAAATTCGGCTGCAATTTCTGTGTTTCATCGTTAATAGAAGGTCCAAGGGATACAGTAAACCTGAAGTGAAGCATCGGAATCTAAAACTGGACTCACAGGAGAGGTTCAAATCATAGAATGTTAGAGTGTCAGTCCTCTTGTACTTAAGTCGTCATTGTGACATTTGTATTAAATTCGGATGCAATTTCTGAGTTTCATCGTCAATAACAAGGTCCGAGGCATACAGTAAACTTGAAGTGAAGCATCGGAATCTAAAACTGGACTCACAGGAGAGGTTCAAATCATAGAAAGTGAGAATGTCAGTCCTCTTGTACTTAAGTCGGCATTGTGACTTTTGTATTAAATTCGGATGCAATTTCTGTGTTTCATCGTTAATAAGAAAGTCCCAGGGATACAATAAACCTGAAGTGATGCATCGTAATTCAAAACTGGACTCACAGGAGAGGTTCAAATCACAGAAAGTTAGAGTGTAAGTCCTCTTGTACTTAAGTCGGCATTTTGACTATTGTATTAAATTCGGATGCAATTTCTGTGTTTCATCTACAATAAGCAGGTCCAAGGGATACAGTAAACCTTAAGTGAAGCATCGGAATCTAATACTGGACTCACAGGAGAGGTTCAAATCATAGAAAGGTAGAGTGTCAGTCCTCTTGTACTTAAGTCGGCATTGTGACTTTTGTATTAAATTCGGATGCAATTTCTGTGTTCCATCGTCAATAAGAAGGTCCAAGGGATACAGTAAACCTGAAGTGAAGTATCGGAATCTAAAACTGGACTCACAGGAGGGATTGAAATCTTAGAAAGTTAGAGTGTCAGTCCTCTTGTACTTAAGTTGGATTTTGACTTTTGTATTAAATTCGGATGCAATTTCGGTGTTTCATCGTCAATAAGAAGGTCGAAGGGATAAAGTAAACCTGAAGTGAAGCATCGGAATCTAAAACTGGACTAACAGGAGAGGTTCAAATCATAGAAAGTTAGAGTGTCCGGCCTCTTGTACTTAGGTTGGCATTGAGATTTTTGTATTAAATTCGGATGCAATTTCTGTGTTTCATCGTTAATAAGAAGGTCCAAGGGATACTGTAAACCTGACGTGAAGCACCGGAATCTAAAACTGGATTCACAAGAGAGGTTCAAATCATAGAAAGAAAGTGTGTCAGTCCTCCTGTACTTAAGTCGGCATTGTGCGGTTTGTATTAAATTCGGATGCAATTTCAGTGTTTCATCGTTAATAAGAGGGTCCTAGGGATACAGTATACCTGAAGTGAAACATCGGAATCTAAAACTGGACTCAAAGGAGAGGTTCAAATCATAGAAAGTTAGAGTGTCAGTCCTCTTGTACTTAAGTCGGCATTGTGCTTTTTGTATTAAATTCGGATGCAATTTCTGTGTTTCATCGTCAATAAGAAGGGCCAAGGGATACATTAAACCTAAAGTGAAGCATCGGAATCTAAAACTGGACTCACAGGAGAGGATCAAATCATAGAATGTTACAGTGTCAGTCCTCTTTTACGTATGTCTGCATTATGCCTTTTGTATTAACTTCGGATGCAATTTCTGTGTTTCATCGCCAATAAGAAGGTCCAAGGGATACAGTAAATCTGAAGTGAAGCATCGGAATCCAATACTGGGCTCACAGGAGAGGTTCAAATCATAGAAAGTTAGTGAGTCATTCCTCTTGTCTTTAGGTCGGCATCGTGCATTTTGTATTAAATTCGGATGCAATTTCTGTGTTTCATCGTCAATAAGAAGGTCCAAGGGATACAGTAAACCTGAAGTGAAGCATCGGATTCTAAAACTGGACTCACAGGAGAGGTTCAAATCATAGAAAGTTAGATTGTCAATCCGCTTGTACTTATGTCGGCATTGTGCCTTTTGTTTTAAATTCGGATGCAGTTTCTGTGTTTCATCGTTAATAGATGGTCCAAGGGATACAGCGAACCTGAAAAGAAGCATCGGAATCTAAAACTGGACTCACAGGAGAGGTTCAAATCATAGAATGTTAGAGTGTCAGTCCTCTTGTACTTAAGTCGGCATTGTGATTTTTGTATTAAATTCGGTTGCAATTTCTGTGTTTCATCGACAATAAGAAGGTCCAAGGCATACAGTAATCCTGAAGTGAAGCATCGGAATCTAAAACTGGACTCACAGGAGAGGTTCAAATCATAGAGAGTGAGAGTGTCAGTCCCCTTGTACTTAAGTCGGCATTGTGACTTTTGTATTAAATTAGAATACAATTTCTGTGTTTCATCATCAATAAGAACGTCCAAGGGATACAGTAAATCTGAAGTGAATTATCGGAATCGAAAACTGGACTCACAGGAGAGGTTCAAATCGTAGAAAGTGAGAGTGTCAGTCCGCTTGTACTCAAGCCGGCATTGTGACTTTTGTATTAAATTCGGATGCAATTTCTGTGTTTCATCGTCAATAAGAAGGTAAAAGGGATACAGTAAACATGAAGTGAAGCATCGGAATCGAAAACTGGACTCACAGGAGAGGTTCAAATGACAGAAAGTTAGAGTGTTAGTCCTCTTGTACTAAGGTCGGCATTGTGACTTTTGTATTACATTCGTATGCAATTTCTGTGTTTCATCGTCAATAAGAAGGTCCAAGGGATACAGTATACCTGAAGTGAAGCATCAGAAAATAAAACTGGACTCGCAGGAGAGGTTCAAATCATAGAAAGTTAGTGTCAGTCCTCTTGTACGTAAGTCGGCATTGTGCCTTTTGTATTAAATTCGGATGCAATTTCTGTGCTTCATCGTCAATAAGATAGTCCAAGGTATACAGTAAAAATGAAGTGAAGCATCGGAATCTAAAACTGGACTCACAGGATAGGTTCAAATCATAGAGAGTTAGAGTGTCGGTCCTTTTATTCATAAGTCGGCATTGTGCCTTTTGTTTTAAATTCGGATGCAGTTTCTGTGTTTTATCGTCAATAAGAAGGTCCAAGGGTGACACCAAACCTGAGGTGAAGCATCGGAATCTAAAATTGGACTCACAGGAGAGGTTAAAATCATAGAAATTTAGAGTGTCACTCTTCTAGTACTTAAGTCGGCATTGTGCCTTTTGTATTATATTCGGATGCAATTTCTGTGTTTCATCGACAGTAAGAATGTCCAAGGGATACAGTAAACCTGAAATGTTGCATCGGAATCTAAAACTGGGCTCACAGGAGAGGTTCAAATCGTAGAAAGTTAGAGTGTCTGTTCTCTTGTACTTAAGTCGGCATTGTCACTTTTGTATTAAATTCCGATGCAATTTCTGTGTTTCTTCGTCAATAAGAAGGTCCAAGGGATACAGTAAACCTGACGTGAAGCATCGGAATCTAAAACTGGACTCACAGGAGAGATTCAAATCATAGAAAGTGAGAGTGTCAGTCCTCTTGTACTTAAGTCGGCATTGTGACTTTTGTATTAAATTCGGATGCAATATCTGTGTTTCATCGTCAATAAGGAGGTCCAAGGGATACAGTAAACCTGAAGTGAAGCATCGGAATCTAAAACTGGACTCACAGGAGAGGTTCATATCATAGAAAGTGAGAGTGTCAGTCCTCTTGTACTGAAGTCGGCATTGTGACTTTAGTATTAAATTCGGATGCAATTTTTGTGTTTCATCGTTAATAAGAAGGTCCCAGGGATACAATACAGCAGAAGTGATGCATCGGAATTCAAAACTGGACTCACAGGAGAGGTTCAAATCATAGAAAGTTAGAGTGTCAGTTGTCTTGTACCTAAGTCGGCATTGTGACTTTTGTATTAAAATCTTATGCTATTTCTGTGTTTCATCGTCAATAAGAAGGTCCAAGGGATACAGTAAACCTGAAGTGAAGCATGTAAATCTAAAACTGGACTCACAGGAGTGGTTCAAATCATAGAAATTTAGAGTGTCAGTCCGCTTGTACTCAAGTCGGCATTGTGACTTTTGTATTTAATTCGGATGCAATTTCTGTGTTTCATCGTCAATACCAAGGTCCAAGGCATACAGTAAACCTGAAGTGAAGCATCGGAATCTAAAACTGGACTCACAGGAGATGTTCAAATCATGGAAAGTGAGAATGTCAGTCCTCTTGTACTTAAGTCGGCATTGTGATTTTTGTATTAAATTCGAATGATATTTCTGTGTTTCATCGTTAATAAGAAGGTCCAAGGGATACAGTAAACCTGAAGTGAAGCATCGGAATCTAAAACTGGACTCACAGGAGAGGTTAAAATCAAAGAAATTTAGAGTGTCACTCTTCTAGTACTTAAGTCGGCATTGTGCCTTTTGTATTAAATTCGGATGCAATTTCTGTGTTTCATCGTCAATAAGAATGTCCAAGGGATACAGTAAACCTGAAGTGTTGCATCGGAATCTAAAACTGGGCTCACAGGAGAGGTTCAAATCGTAGAAAGTTAGAGTGTCTGTTCTCTTGTACTTAAGTCGGCATTGTCACATTTGTATTAAATTCCGTTGCAATTTCTGTGTTTCATCGTCAATAAGAAGGTCCAAGGGATACAGTAAACCTGAAGTGAAGCATCGGAATCTAAAACTGGACTCACAGGAGAGATTCAAATCATAGAGAGTGAGAGGGTCAGTCCTCTTGTACTTAAGTCGGCATTGTGACTTTTGTATTAAATTCGGATGCAATATCTGTGTTTCATCGTCAATAAGGAGGTCCAAGGGATACAGTAAACCTGAAGTGAAGCATCGGAATCTAAAACTGGACTCACAGGAGAGGTTCATATCATTGAAAGTGAGAGTGTCAGTCCTCTTGTACTGAAGTCGGCATTGTGACTTTTGTATTAAATTCGGATGCAGTTTCTGTATTTCATCGTTAATAAGAAGGTCCCAGGGATACAATACACCTGAAGTGATGCATCAGAATTCAAAAATGGACTCACAGGAGAGGTTCAAATCATAGAAAGTTAGAGTGTCAGTCCTCTTGTACTTATGTCGGCATTTTGAATATTGTATCAAATTCGGATGCAATTTCTGTGTTTCATCGTCAATAAGAAAATCCAAGGGATACAGAAAACCTGAAGTGAAGCACCGGAATCTAAAACTGGACTCGCAGGAGAGGTTCAAATCATAGAAAGTTAGTGAGTCATTCCTCTTGTACTTAAGTCGGCATTGTGCATTTTGTACTAAATTCAGATGCAATTTCTGTGTTTCATCGTCAATAAGAAGGTCCAAGGGATACAATAAACCTGATGTGAAGCATCGGATTCTAAAACTGGACTCACAGGAGAGGTTCAAATCATAGAAAGTTAGATTGTCAATCCGCTTGTACTTAAGTCGGCATTGTGCCTTTTGTTTTAAATTCGGATGCAGTTTCTGTGTTTCATCGACAATAAGCAGGTCCAAGGGATACAGTAAACCTGAAGTGAAGCATCGGAATCTAATACCTGACTCACAGGAGAGGTTCAAATCATAGAAAGTTAGAGTGTCAGTCCTCTTGTACTTAAGCTGGCATTGTGACTTTTGTATTAAATTCGGATGCAATTTCGGTGTTTCATCGTCAACAAGAAGGTCGAAGGGTTAAAGTAAACCCGAAGTGAAGCATCGGAATCTAAAACTGGACTAACAGGAGAGGTTCAAATCATGGAAAGTTAGAGTGTCAGGCCTCTTGTACTTAAGTCAGCATTGTGATTTTTGTATTAAATTCGGATGTAATTTCTGTGTTTCATCGTTAATAAGAAGGTCCAAGGGATACTGTAACCCTGACGTGAAGCACCGGAATCTAAAACTGGATTCACAAGAGAGGTTCAAATCATAGAAAGTTAGAGTGTCAGTCCTCCTGTACTTAAGTCGGCATTGTGCGGTTTGTATTAAATTCGGAAGCAATTTCAGTGTTTCATCGTTAATAAGAAGGTCCAAGGGATACAGTAAACCTGAAGTGAAACATCGGAATCTAAAACTGGACTCACAGGAGAGGTTCAAATCATGGAAAGTTAGAGTGTCAGGCCTCTTGTACTTAAGTCGGCATTGTGCCTTTTGTATTAAATTCGGATGCAATTTCTGTGTTTCATCGTCAATAAGAAGGTCCAAGGGATACAGTATACCTGAAGTGAAGCATCAGAAAATAAAACTGGACTCGCAGGAGAGGTTCAAATCATAGAAAGTTAGTGTCAGTCCTCTTGTACGTAAGTCGGCATTGTGCCTTTTGTATTAAATTCGGATGCAATTTCTGTGCTTCATCGTCAATAAGATAGTCCAAGGTATACAGTAAAAATGAAGTGAAGCATCGGAATCTAAAACTGGACTCACAGGATAGGTTCAAATCATAGAGAGTTAGAGTGTCGGTCCTTTTATTCATAAGTCGGCATTGTGCCTTTTGTTTTAAATTCGGATGCAGTTTCTGTGTTTTATCGTCAATAAGAAGGTCCAAGGGTGACACCAAACCTGAGGTGAAGCATCGGAATCTAAAATTGGACTCACAGGAGAGGTTAAAATCATAGAAATTTAGAGTGTCACTCTTCTAGTACTTAAGTCGGCATTGTGCCTTTTGTATTATATTCGGATGCAATTTCTGTGTTTCATCGACAGTAAGAATGTCCAAGGGATACAGTAAACCTGAAATGTTGCATCGGAATCTAAAACTGGGCTCACAGGAGAGGTTCAAATCGTAGAAAGTTAGAGTGTCTGTTCTCTTGTACTTAAGTCGGCATTGTCACTTTTGTATTAAATTCCGATGCAATTTCTGTGTTTCTTCGTCAATAAGAAGGTCCAAGGGATACAGTAAACCTGACGTGAAGCATCGGAATCTAAAACTGGACTCACAGGAGAGATTCAAATCATAGAAAGTGAGAGTGTCAGTCCTCTTGTACTTAAGTCGGCATTGTGACTTTTGTATTAAATTCGGATGCAATATCTGTGTTTCATCGTCAATAAGGAGGTCCAAGGGATACAGTAAACCTGAAGTGAAGCATCGGAATCTAAAACTGGACTCACAGGAGAGGTTCATATCATAGAAAGTGAGAGTGTCAGTCCTCTTGTACTGAAGTCGGCATTGTGACTTTAGTATTAAATTCGGATGCAATTTTTGTGTTTCATCGTTAATAAGAAGGTCCCAGGGATACAATACAGCAGAAGTGATGCATCGGAATTCAAAACTGGACTCACAGGAGAGGTTCAAATCATAGAAAGTTAGAGTGTCAGTTGTCTTGTACCTAAGTCGGCATTGTGACTTTTGTATTAAAATCTTATGCTATTTCTGTGTTTCATCGTCAATAAGAAGGTCCAAGGGATACAGTAAACCTGAAGTGAAGCATGTAAATCTAAAACTGGACTCACAGGAGTGGTTCAAATCATAGAAATTTAGAGTGTCAGTCCGCTTGTACTCAAGTCGGCATTGTGACTTTTGTATTTAATTCGGATGCAATTTCTGTGTTTCATCGTCAATAACAAGGTCCAAGGCATACAGTAAACCTGAAGTGAAGCATCGGAATCTAAAACTGGACTCACAGGAGATGTTCAAATCATGGAAAGTGAGAATGTCAGTCCTCTTGTACTTAAGTCGGCATTGTGATTTTTGTATTAAATTCGAATGATATTTCTGTGTTTCATCGTTAATAAGAAGGTCCAAGGGATACAGTAAACCTGAAGTGAAGCATCGGAATCTAAAACTGGACTCACAGGAGAGGTTAAAATCAAAGAAATTTAGAGTGTCACTCTTCTAGTACTTAAGTCGGCATTGTGCTTTTTGTATTAAATTCGGATGCAATTTCTGTGTTTCATCGTCAATAAGAATGTCCAAGGGATACAGTAAACCTGAAGTGTTGCATCGGAATCTAAAACTGGGCTCACAGGAGAGGTTCAAATCGTAGAAAGTTAGAGTGTCTGTTCTCTTGTACTTAAGTCGGCATTGTCACATTTGTATTAAATTCCGTTGCAATTTCTGTGTTTCATCGTCAATAAGAAGGTCCAAGGGATACAGTAAACCTGAAGTGAAGCATCGGAATCTAAAACTGGACTCACAGGAGAGATTCAAATCATAGAGAGTGAGAGGGTCAGTCCTCTTGTACTTAAGTCGGCATTGTGACTTTTGTATTAAATTCGGATGCAATATCTGTGTTTCATCGTCAATAAGGAGGTCCAAGGGATACAGTAAACCTGAAGTGAAGCATCGGAATCTAAAACTGGACTCACAGGAGAGGTTCATATCATTGAAAGTGAGAGTGTCAGTCCTCTTGTACTGAAGTCGGCATTGTGACTTTTGTATTAAATTCGGATGCAATTTCTGTATTTCATCGTTAATAAGAAGGTCCCAGGGATACAATACACCTGAAGTGATGCATCAGAATTCAAAAATGGACTCACAGGAGAGGTTCAAATCATAGAAAGTTAGAGTGTCAGTCCTCTTGTACTTATGTCGGCATTTTGAATATTGTATCAAATTCGGATGCAATTTCTGTGTTTCATCGTCAATAAGAAAATCCAAGGGATACAGTAAACCTGAAGTGAAGCACCGGAATCTAAAACTGGACTCGCAGGAGAGGTTCAAATCATAGAAAGTTAGTGAGTCATTCCTCTTGTACTTAAGTCGGCATTGTGCATTTTGTACTAAATTCGGATGCAATTTCTGTGTTTCATCGTCAATAAGAAGGTCCAAGGGATACAATAAACCTGATGTGAAGCATCGGATTCTAAAACTGGACTCACAGGAGAGGTTCAAATCATAGAAAGTTAGATTGTCAATCCGCTTGTACTTAAGTCGGCATTGTGCCTTTTGTTTTAAATTCGGATGCAGTTTCTGTGTTTCATCGACAATAAGCAGGTCCAAGGGATACAGTAAACCTGAAGTGAAGCATCGGAATCTAATACCTGACTCACAGGAGAGGTTCAAATCATAGAAAGTTAGAGTGTCAGTCCTCTTGTACTTAAGCTGGCATTGTGACTTTTGTATTAAATTCGGATGCAATTTCGGTGTTTCATCGTCAATAAGAAGGTCGAAGGGTTAAAGTAAACCCGAAGTGAAGCATCGGAATCTAAAACTGGACTAACAGGAGAGGTTCAAATCATGGAAAGTTAGAGTGTCAGGCCTCTTGTACTTAAGTCAGCATTGTGATTTTTGTATTAAATTCGGATGTAATTTCTGTGTTTCATCGTTAATAAGAAGGTCCAAGGGATACTGTAACCCTGACGTGAAGCACCGGAATCTAAAACTGGATTCACAAGAGAGGTTCAAATCATAGAAAGTTAGAGTGTCAGTCCTCCTGTACTTAAGTCGGCATTGTGCGGTTTGTATTAAATTCGGAAGCAATTTCAGTGTTTCATCGTTAATAAGAAGGTCCAAGGGATACAGTAAACCTGAAGTGAAACATCGGAATCTAAAACTGGACTCACAGGAGAGGTTCAAATCATGGAAAGTTAGAGTGTCAGGCCTCTTGTACTTAAGTCGGCATTGTGCCTTTTGTATTAAATTCGGATGCAATTTCTGTGTTTCATCGTCAATAAGAAGGTCCAAGGGATACTTTAAACCTAAAGTGAAGCATCGGAATCTAAAACTGGACTCACAGGAGAGGATCAAATCATAGAATGTTAGAGTGTCAGTCCTCTTTTACATATGTCTGCATTATGCCTTTTGTATTAACTTCGGATGCAATTTCTGTGTTTCATCGCCAATAAGAAGGTCCAAGGGATACAGTAAATCTGAAGTGAAGCATCGGAATCTAATACTGGACTCACAGGAGAGGTTCAAATCATAGAAAGTTGGTGAGTCATTCCTCTTGTACTTAAGTCGGCATTGTGCATTTTGTACTAAATTCGGATGCAATTTCTGTGTTTCATCGTCAATAAGAAGGTCCAAGGGATACAGTAAACCTGAAGTGAAGCATCGGATTCTAAAACTGGACTCACAGGAGAGGTTCAAATCGTAGAAAGTTAGATTGTCAATCCGCTTGTACTTAAGTCGGCATTGTGCCTTTTGTTTTAAATTCGGATGCAGTTTCTGTGTTTCATCGATAATAGAAGGTCCAAGAGATACAGTGAACATGAAAAGAAGCATCGGAATCTAAAACTGGACTCACAGGAGAGGTTCAAATCATAGAAAGTCAGAGTGTCAGTCCCCTTGTACTTAAGTCGGCATTGTGATTTTTGTATTAAATTCGGTTGCAATTTCTGTGTTTCATCGACAATAAGAAGGTCCAAGGCATACAGTAATCCTGAAGTGAAGCATCGGAATCTAAAACTGGACTCACAGGAGATGTTCAAATCATAGAGAGTGAGAGTGTCAGTCCCCTTGTACTTAAGTCGGCATTGTGACTTTTGTATTAAATTCGAATGCAATTTCTGTGTTTCATCGTCAATAAGAACGTCAAAGGGATACCGTAAATCTGAAGTGAATTATCGGAATCGAAAACTGGACTCACAGGAGAGGTTCAAATCGTAGAAAGTGAGAGTGTCAGTCCGCTTGTACTCAAGCCGGCATTGTGACTTTTGTATTAATTTCGGATGCAATTTCTGTGTTTCATCGTCAATAAGAAGTTAAAAGGGATACAGTAAACCTTAAGTGAAGCATCGGAATCGAAAACTGGACTCACAGGAGAGGTTCAAATGATAGAAAGTTAGAGTGTTAGTCCTCTTGTACTAAGGTCGGCATTGTGACTTTTGTATTACATTCGTATGCAATTTCTGTGTTTCATCGTCAATAAGAAGGTCCAAGGGATACAGTATACCTGAAGTGAAGCATCAGAAACTAAAACTGGACTCGCAGGAGAGGTTCAAATCATAGAAAGTTAGAGTGTCAGTCCTCTTGTACGTAAGTCGGCATTGTGCCTTTTGTATTAAATTCGGATGCAATTTCTGTATTTCATCGTTAATAAGAGGGTCCCAGGGATACAATACACCTGAAGTGATGCATCAGAATTCAAAACTGGACTCACAGGAGAGGTTCAAATCATAGAAAGTGAGAGTGTCAGTCCTCTTGTACTGAAGTCGGCATTGTGACTTTTGTATTAAATTCGGATGCAATTTCTGTGTTTCATCGTCCATAAGAAGGTCCAAGGGATACAGCAAATCTGAAGTGAATTATCGGAATCGAAAACTGGACTCACAGGAGAGGTTCAAATCATAGGAAGTGAGAGTGTCAGTCCGATTGTACCCAAGTCGGCATTGTGACTTTTGTATTAAATTCGAATGCAATTTCTGTGTTTCATCGTTAATAAGAAGGTCCAAGGGATACAGTAAACCTGAAGTGAAACATCGGAATCTAAAACTGGATTCACAGGAGGGGTTCAAATCATAGAAAGTTAGAGTGTCAGTTGTCTTGTACCTAAGTCGGCATTGTGACTTTTGTATTAACATCTTATGCTATTTCTGTGTTTCATCGTCAATAAGAAGTTCGAAGGGATACAGTAAACCTGAAGTGAAGCATCGGAATCTAAAACTGGACTAACAGGACAGGCTCAAATCATAGAAAGTTAGAGTGTCAGTCCTCCTGTACTTAAGTCGGCATTGTGCTGTCTGTATTAAATTCGGATGCTATTTCTGTGTTTCATCGTTAATAAGAAGGTCCAAGGGATACAGTAAACCTGAAGTGAAACATCGGAATCTAAAACTGGACTCACAGAAGAGGTTCAAATCATAGAAAGTTAGAGTGTCAGTCTCTTGTACATAAGTCGGCATTGTGCCTTTTGTATTAAATTCGGATGCAATTTCTGTGTTTCATCGTCAATAAGAAGGTCCAAGGGATACATTAAACCTAAAGTGAAGCATTGGAATCTAAAACTGGACTCACACGAGAGGTTCAAATCAAAGAATGTTAGAGTGTCAGTCCTCTTTTACATATGTCGGCATTATGCTTTTTGTATTAACTTCGGATGCAATTTCTGTGTTTCATCGCCAATAAGAAGGTCCAAGGGATACAGTAAATCTGAAGTGAAGCATCGGAATCTAAAACTGGACTCACAGGAGAGGTTCAAATGATAGAAAGTTGGTGTGTCATTCCTCTTGTACCTAAGTCGGCATTGTGCATTTTGTATTAAATTCGGATGCAATTTCTGTGTTTCATCGTCAATAAGAAGGTCCAAGGGATACAGTAAATCTGAAGTAAATTATCGGAAACGAAAACTGGAATCACAGGAGAGGTTCAAATCGTAGAAAGTGAGAGTGTAAGTCCGCTTGTACTTAAGCCGGCATTGTGACTTTTGTATTAAGTTCGGATGCAATTTCTGTGTTTCATCGTCAATAAGAAGGTCCAAGGCATACAGTAAACCTGAAGTGAGGCATCGGAATCTAAAAGTGGACTCACAGGAGAGGTTCAAATGATAGAAAGTTAGAGTGTTAGTCCTCTTGTACTAAGGTCGGCATTGTGACTTTTGTATTAAATTCGGATGCAATTTCTGTGTTTCATCGTTAATAAGAAGGTCCAAGGGATACAGTAAACCTGAAGTGAAACATCGGAATCTAAAACTGGATTCACAGGAGGGGTTCAAATCATAGAAAGTTAGAGTGTCAGTTGTCTTGTACCTAAGTCGGCATTGTGACTTTTGTATTAACATCTTATGCTATTTCTGTGTTTCATCGTCAATAAGAAGTTCGAAGGGATACAGTAAACCTGAAGTGAAGCATCGGAATCTAAAACTGGACTAACAGGACAGGCTCAAATCATAGAAAGTTAGAGTGTCAGTCCTCCTGTACTTAAGTCGGCATTGTGCTGTCTGTATTAAATTCGGATGCTATTTCTGTGTTTCATCGTTAATAAGAAGGTCCAAGGGATACAGTAAACCTGAAGTGAAACATCGGAATCTAAAACTGGACTCACAGAAGAGGTTCAAATCATAGAAAGTTAGAGTGTCAGTCTCTTGTACATAAGTCGGCATTGTGCCTTTTGTATTAAATTCGGATGCAATTTCTGTGTTTCATCGTCAATAAGAAGGTCCAAGGGATACATTAAACCTAAAGTGAAGCATTGGAATCTAAAACTGGACTCACACGAGAGGTTCAAATCAAAGAATGTTAGAGTGTCAGTCCTCTTTTACATATGTCGGCATTATGCTTTTTGTATTAACTTCGGATGCAATTTCTGTGTTTCATCGCCAATAAGAAGGTCCAAGGGATACAGTAAATCTGAAGTGAAGCATCGGAATCTAAAACTGGACTCACAGGAGAGGTTCAAATGATAGAAAGTTGGTGTGTCATTCCTCTTGTACCTAAGTCGGCATTGTGCATTTTGTATTAAATTCGGATGCAATTTCTGTGTTTCATCGTCAATAAGAAGGTCCAAGGGATACAGTAAATCTGAAGTAAATTATCGGAAACGAAAACTGGAATCACAGGAGAGGTTCAAATCGTAGAAAGTGAGAGTGTAAGTCCGCTTGTACTTAAGCCGGCATTGTGACTTTTGTATTAAGTTCGGATGCAATTTCTGTGTTTCATCGTCAATAAGAAGGTCCAAGGCATACAGTAAACCTGAAGTGAGGCATCGGAATCTAAAAGTGGACTCACAGGAGAGGTTCAAATGATAGAAAGTTAGAGTGTTAGTCCTCTTGTACTAAGGTCGGCATTGTGACTTTTGTATTAAATTCGGATGCAATTTCTGTGTTTCATCGTCAATAAGAAGGTCCAAGGCATACAGTAAACCTGAAGTGAGGCATCGGAATCTAAAAGTGGGCTCACAGGAGAGGTTCAAATCATACAAAGTTAGACTGTCAACCCTCTTGTACTTAAGTCGGCATTGTGCCTTTTGTATTAAATTCGGATGCTATTTCTGTGTTTCATCACTAATAAGAAGGTCCAAGGGATACTGTAACCCTGACATGAAGCATCGGAATCTAAAACTGGATTCACAAGAGGGGTTCAAATCATAGAAAGTTAGTGTGTCAGTCCTCCTGTACTTAAGTCGGCATTGTGCCGTCTGTATTAAATTCGGATGCAATTTCTGTGTTTCATCGTTAATAAGAAGGTCCAAGGGATACAGTAAACCTGAAGTGAAACATCGGAATCTAAAACTGGACTCACAGGAGAGGTTCAAATCATAGAAAGTTAGAGTGTCAGTCTCTTGTACTTAAGTCGGCATTGTGCCTTTTGTATCAAATTCGGATGCAATTTCTGTGTTTCATCGTCAATAAGAAGGTCCAAGGGATACATTAAACCTTATGTGAAGCATCGGAATCTAAAACTGGACTCACAGGAGAGGTTCAAATGATAGAAAGTTAGAGTGTTAGTCCACTTGTACTAAGGTCGGCATTGTGACTTTTGTATTACATTCGTATGCAATTTCTGTGTTTCATCGCCAATAAGAAGGTCCAAGGGATACAATAAATCTGAAGTGAAGCATCGTAATCTAAAACTGGACTCACAGGAGAGGTTCAAATCATAGAAAGTTAGTGTGTCATTCCTGTTGTACTTAAGTCGGCATTGTGCATTTTGTATTTAATTCGGATGCAATTTCTGTGTTTCATCGACAATAAGAATGTCCAGGTGATACAGTAAACCTGAAGTGAAGCATCGGAATCTAAAACTGGACTCACAGGAGAGGTTTAAATCATAGAATGTTAGAGTGTCAGTCCTCTTGTACTTATGTCGGCATTGTGACTTTTGTATTAAATTCGGATGCAATTTCTGTGTTTCATCGTCAATAAGAAGGTCCAAGGGATACTGTAAACCTGACGTGAAGCATCGGAATCTATAACTGGATTCACAAGAGAGGTTCAAATCATAGAAAGTTAGAGTGTCAGTCCTCTTGTACTTAAGTCGGCATTGTGCCGTTTGTATTAAATTCGGATGCAATTTCTGTGTTTCATCGTTAATAAGAAGGTCCAAGGGATACAGTAAACCTGAAGTGAAAAATCGGAATCTAAATCTGGACTCACAGGAGAGGTTCAAATCATAGAAAGTTAGTGTGTCATTCCTCTTGTACTTAAGTCGGCATTGTGCATTTTGTATTAAATTCGGATGCAATTTTTGTGTTTCATCGCCAATAAGAAGGTCCAAGGGATACAGTAAATCTGAAGTGAAGCATCGGAATCTAAAACTGGACTCACAGGAGAGGTTCAAATCATAGAAAGTTAGTGTGTCATTCCTCTTGTACTTAAGTCGGCATTGTGCATTTTGTATTAAATTCGGATGCAATTTTTGTGTTTCATCGTCAATAAGAAGGTCCAAGGGATACAGTGAATCTGAAGTAAATTATCGGAATCGGAAACTGGACTCACAGGAGAGGTTCATATCGTAGAAAGTGAGAGTGTAAGTCCGCTTGTACTCAAGCCGGCATTGTGACTTTTGTATTAAATTCGGATGCAATTTCTGTGTTTCATCGTCAATAGGAAGGTAACAGGGATACAGTAAACCTGAAGCGAAGCATCGGAATCTAAAACTGGACTCACAGGAGAGGTTCAAATCATAGAAAGTTAGTGTGTCATTCCTCTTGTACTTAAGTCGGCATTGTGCATTTTGTATTAATTTCGGATGCAATTTCTGTGTTTCATCGACAATAAGAAGGTCCAAGTGATACAGTAAACCTGAAGTGAAGCATCGGAATCTAAAACTGGACTCACAGGAGAGGTTCAAATGATAGAAAGTTAGAGTGTTAGTCCTCTTGTACTAAGGTCGGCATTGTGACTTTTGTATTACATTCGTATGCAATTTCTGTGTTTCATCGCCAATAAGAAGGTCCAAGGGATACAATAAATCTGAAGTGAAGCATCGTAATCTAAAACTGGACTCACTGGAGAGGTTCAAATCATAGAAAGTTAGTGTGTCATTCCTCTTGTACTTAAGTCAGCATTGTAAATTTTGTATTAAATTCGGATGCAATTTCTGTGTTTCATCGACAATAAGAATGTCCAGGTGATACAGTAAACCTGAAGTGAAGCATCGGAATCTAAAACTGGACTCACAGGAGAGGTTTAAATCATAGAATGTTAGAGTGTCAGTCCTCTTGTACTTAAGTCGGCATTGTGACTTTTGTATTAAATTCGGATGCAATATCTGTGTTTCATCGTCAATAAGAAGGTCCAAGGGATACTGTAAACCTGACGTGAAGCATCGGAATCTATAACTGGATTCACAAGAGAGGTTCAAATCATAGAAAGTTAGAGTGTCAGTCCTCTTGTACTTAAGTCGGCATTGTGCCGTTTGTATTAAATTCGGATGCAATTTCTGTGTTTCATTGTTAATAAGAAGGTCCAAGGGATGCAGGAAACCTGAAGTGAAAAATCGGAATCTAAATCTTGACTCACAGGAGAGGTTCAAATCATAGAAAGTTAGAGTGTCAGTCCTTTTGTACTTAAGTCGGCATTGTGCCTTTTGTATTAAATTCGGATGCAATTTCTGTTTTTCATCGTCAATAAGAAGGTCCAAGGGATACTTTAAACCTAAAGTGAAGCATCGGAATCTAAAACTGGACTCACAGGACAGGCTCAAATCATAGAAAATTAGAGTGTTAGTCCTCTTTTACATATGTCGGCATTATGCCGTTTGTATTAACTTCGGATGCAATTTCTGTGTTTCATCGCCAATAAGAAGGTCCAAGGGTTACAGTAAACCTGAATGAAGCATCGGAATCCAAAACTGGACTCACAGGAGAAGTTCAATTCATAGAAAGTTAGAGTGTCATTCCTCTTGCATTTAAGTCGGCATTGTGCATTTTGTATTAAATTCGGATGCAATTTCTGTGTTTCATCGTCAATAAGAAGGTCCAAGGGATACAATAAACCTGAAGTGAAGCATCGGAATCTAAAATTGGACTCACAGGAGTGGTTCAAATCATAGAAAGTTAGAGTGTCAGTCCGCTTGTACTTAAGTCGGCATTGTGCCTTCTGTTTTAAATTCGGATGCAATTTCTGTGTTTCATCGTTAATAGAAGGTCCAAGGGATACAGTAAACCTGAAGTGAAGCATCGGATTCTAAAACTGGGCTCACAGGAGAGGTTCAAATCATAGAACGTTAGACTGTCAGTCCTCTTGTACTTAAGTCGGCATTGTGACTTTTGTATTAAATTCGGATGCAATTTCTGTGTTTCATCGACACTAAGAAGGTCCAAGGCATACAGTAAACCTGAAGTGAAGCATCGGAATCTAAAACTGGACTCACAGGAGAGGTTCAAATCATAGAAAGTGAGAATGTCAGTCCTCTTGTACTTAAGTCGGCATTGTGACTTTTGTATTAAATTCGGATGCAATTTCTGTGTTTCATCGTTAATAAGAAGGTCCCAGGGATACAATAAACCTGAAGTGATGCATCGTTATTCAAAACTGGACTCACAGGAGAGGTTCAAATCATAGAAAGTTAGAGTGTAAGTCCTCTTGTACTTAAGTCGGCATTTTGACTATTGTATTAAATTCGGATGCAACTTCTGTGTTTCATCGACAATAAGCAGGTGCAAGGGATACAGTAAACCTTAAGTGAAGCATCGGAATCTAATACTGGACTCACAGGAGAGGTTCAAATCATAGAAAGTTAGAGTGTCAGTCCTCTTGTACTTAAGTCGGCATTGTGACTTTTGTATTAAATTCGGATGCAATTTCTGTGTTCCATCGTCAATAAGAAGGTCCAAGGGATACAGTAAACCTGAAGTGAAGTATCGGAATCTAAAACTGGAATCACAGGAGGGGTTCAAAACATAGAAAGTTAGAGTGTCAGTCCTCTTGTACTTAAGTTGGCATTGTGACTTTTGTATTAAATTCGGATGCAATTTCGGTGTTTCATCGTCAATAAGGAGGTCGAAGGGATAAAGTAAACCTGAAGTGAAGCATCGGAATCTAAAACTGGACTCACAGGAGAGGTTCCAATCATAGAATGTTAGAGTGTCAGTCCTCTTTTACATATGTCTGCATTATGCCTTTTGTATTAACTTCGGATGCAATTTCTGTGTTTCATCGCCAATAAGAAGGTCCAAGGGATACAGTAAATCTGAAGTGAAGCATCGGAATCTAATACTGGACTCATAGGAGAGGTTCAAATCATAGAAAGTTAGTGAGTCATTCCTCTTGTACTTAAGTCGGCATTGTGCATTTTGTATTAAATTCGGATGCAATTTCTGTGTTTCATCGTCAATAAGAAGGTCCAAGGGATACAGTAAACCTGAAGTGCAGCATCGGAATCTAAAACTGGACTCACAGGAGAGGCTCAAATCATACAGAGTGAGAGTGTCAGTCCCCTTGCACTTAAGTCGGCATTGTGACTTTTGTATTAAATTCGAATGCAATATCTGTGTTTCATCGTCCATAAGAAGGTCCAAGGGATACAGTAAATCTGAAGTGAATTATCGGAATCGAAAACTGGACTCACAGGAGAGGTTCAAATCGTAGAAAGCGAGAGTGTCAGTCCGCTTGTACTCAAGCCGGCATTGTGACTTTTGTATTAAATTCGGATGCAATTTCTGTGTTTCATCGTCAATAAGAAGGTAAAAGGGATACAGTAAACCTGAAGTGAAGCATCGGAATCGAAAACTGGACTCACAGGAGAGGTTCAAATGACAGAAAGTTAGAGTCTTAGTCCTCATGTACTATGGTCGGCATTGTGACTTTTGTATTACATTCGTATGCAATTTCTGTGTTTCATCGTCAATAAGAAGGTCCAAGGGATACAGTATACCTGAAGTGAAGCATCAAAAACTAAAACTGGACTCGCAGAAGACGTTCAAATCATAGAAAGTTAGAGTGTCAGTCCTCTTGTACCTAAGTCGGCATTGTGCCTTTTGTATTAAATTCGGATGCAATTTCTGTGCTTCATCGTCAATGAGATAGTCCAAGGTATACAGTAAAAATGAAGTGAAGCATCGGAATCTAAAACTGGACTCACAGGATAGGTTCAAATCATAGAGAGTTAGAGTGTCAGTCCTTTTATTCTTAAGTCGGCATTGTGCTTTTGTATTAAATTCGAATGCAAAATCTGTGTTTTATCGTCAATAAGAAGGTACAAGGGAGACAGCAAACCTGAAGTGAAGCATCGTAATCTAAAACTGGACTCACAGGAAAGGTTAAAATCGTAGAAATTTAGAGTGTCTCTCTTCTAGTACTTAAGTCGGCATTGTGCCTTTTGTATTAAATTCGGATGCAATTTCTGTGTTTCATCGTCAATAAGAGTGTTCCAAGGGATACAGTAAACCTGAAGTGTTGCATCGGAATCTAAAACTGGGCTCACAGGAGAGGTTCAAATCGTAGAAAGTTAGAGTGTCTGTTCTCTTGTACTTAAGTCGGCATTGTCACTTTTGTATTAAATTCCGATGCAATTTCTGTGTTTCATCGTCAATAAGACGGTCAAGGGATACAGTAAACCTGACGTGAAGCATCGGAATCTAAAACTGGACTCACAGGAGAGGTTCAAATCATAGAAACTGAGAGTGTCAGTCCTCTTGTACTGAAGTCGGCATTGAGACTTTTGTATTAAATTCGGATGCAATTTCTGTGTTTCGTCGTTAATAAGAAGGTCCCAGGGATACAATACACCTAAAGTGATGCATCGGAATTCAAAACTGGACTCACAGGAGAGGTTCAAATCATAGAAAGTTAGAGTGTCTGTCCTCTTGTATTTATGTCGGCATTTTGAACATTGTATCAAATTCGGATGCAATTTCTGTGTTTAATCGTCAATAAGAAAATCCAAGGGATACAGTAAACCTGAAGTGAAGCATCGGAATCTAAAACTGGACTCACGGGAGAGGTTCAAATCATAGAAAGTTAGAGTGTCAGTCCTCTTGTACTTAAGTCGGCATTGTGACTTTTGTATTAAATTCGGATGCAATTTCTGGGTTTCATCGTCAATAAGAAGGTTCAAGGGATACAGTAAACCTGAAGTGAAGTATCGGAATCTAAAACTGGAATCACAGGAGGGGTTCAAATCACAGAAAGTTAGAGCGTAAGTTGTCTTGTACCTAAGTCGGCATTGCGACTTTTGTATTAAAATCTTATGCTATTTCTGTGTTTCATCGTCAATAAGAAGGTCCAAGGGATACAGTAAACCTGAAGTGAAGCATGGGAATGTAAAATTGGACTTACAGGAGAGGTTCAAATCATAGAAAGTTAGAGTGTCAGGCCTCTGTACTTAAGTCGGCATTGAGACTTTTGTATTAAATTCGGATGCAATTTCTATGTTTCATCGTCAATAAGAAGGTAAAAGGGATACAGCAAATCTGAAGTGAATTATCGGAATCGAAAACTGGACTCACAGGAGAGGTTCAAATCATAGAAAGTGAGATTGTCAGTCCGCTTGTACTCAAGTCGGCATTGTGACTTTTGTATTAAATTCGGATGCAATTTCTGTGTTTCATCGTCAATAAGAAGGTACAAGGGATACAGTAAACCTGAAGTGAAGCATCGGAATCGAAAACTGGACTCACAGGAGAGGTTCAAATCATAGAAAGTTAGAGTGTCAGTCCTCTTGTACTAAGGTCGGCATTGTGACTTTTGTATTACATTCGTATCCAATTTCTGTGTTTCATCGTCAATAAGAAGGTCCAAGGGATACAGTAAACCTGAAGTGAAGCATCAGAAACTAAAACTGGACTCACAGGAGAGGTTCAAATCATAGATAGTTAGAGTGTCAGTCCTCTTGTACGTAAGTCGGCATTGTGCCTTTTGTATTAAATTCGGATGCAATTTCTGTGCTTCATCGTCAATAAGATAGTCCAAGGTATACAGTAAAAACGAAGTGAAGCATCGGAATCTAAAACTGGACTCACAGGATAGGTTCAAATCATAGAGAGTTAGAGTGTCAGTCCTTTTGTTCTTAAGTCGGCATTGTGCTTTTGAATTAAATTCGGATGCAATTTCTGTGTTTCATCGTCAATAGGAAGGTCCAAGGGATACAGTAAACCTGAAGTGAAGCATCGGATTCTAAAACTGGACTCACAGCAGAGGTTCAAATCATAGAAAGTTACAGTGTCAGTCCTGTTGTACTTATGTCGGCATTGGAACTTTTGTATTAAATTCGGATGCAATTTCTGTGCTTCATTGTCAATAAGAAGGTCCAAGGGATACAGTAAACTTGAAGTGAAGCATCGGAATCGACAACCTGACTGACAGGAGAGGTTCAAATCATAGAAAGTGAGAGTGTCAGTTCTCTTGTACTTCAGTCGGCATTTTGAATTTTGTATCAAATTCGGATGCAATTTCTGTGTTTCATCGTCAATAAGAAGGTCCAAGGGATACAGTGAACCTGAAGTGAAGCATCGGAATCTAAAACTGGACTCACAGGAGAGGTTCAAATCATAGAAAGTTACAGTGTCAGTCCTCTTGTACTGAAGTCGGCATTGTGACTTTTGTATTAAATTCGGATGCAATTTCTGGGTTTCATCGTCAATAAGAAGGTCCAAGGGATACAGTAAACCTGAAGTGAAGTATCGGAATCTAAAACTGGACTCACAGGAGGAGTTCAAATCATAGAAAGTTAGAGTGTCAGTTCTCTTGTACTTAAGTCGGCATTTTGACTTTTGTATTAAATTCGGATGCTATTTCTGTGTTTTGTCGTCAATAAGAAGGTCCAAGGGATACAGTAAATCTGAAGTGAATTATCGGAATCGAAAACGGGACTCACAGGAGAGGTTCAAAGCATAGAAAATGAGAGTGTCAGTCCGCCTGTACTCAAGTCGGCATTGTGACTTTTGTATTAGATTCGGAAGCAATTTCTGTGTTTCATCGTCAATAAGAACGTACAAGGGATACAGTAAACGTAAAGTGAAGCATCGGAATCGAAAAGTGGACTCACAGGAGAGGTTCAAATCATAGAAAGTTAGAGTGTCAGTCCTCTTGTACTAAGGTCGGCATTGTGACTTTTTTATTACATTCGTATGCAATTTCTGTGTTTCATCGTCAATAAGAAGGTCCAAGGGATACAGTAAACCTGAAGTGAAGCATCGGAATCTAAAACTGGACTCAAAGGCGAGGTTGAAATCATAGAATGTTAGAGTGTCAGTCCTCTCGTACTTAAGTCGGCACAGTGACTTTTTTATTAAATTCGGATGCAATTTCTGTGTTTCATCGCCAATAAGAAGGTCCAAGGGATACAGTAAATCTGAAGTGAAGCATCGGAATCTAATACTGGACTCATAGGAGAGGTTCCAATCATAGAAAGTTAGTGAGTCATTCCTCTTGTACTTAAGTCGGCATTGTGCATTTTGTATTAAATTCGGATGCAATTTCTGTGTTTCATCGTCAATAAGAACGTCCAAGGGATACAGTAAACCTGAAGTGAAGCATCGGATCCTAAAACTGGAATCACAGGAGAGGTTCAAATCATAGAAAGTTAGATTGTCAATCCGCTTGAACTTAAGTCGGCATTGTGCCTTTTGTTTTAAATTCGGATGCAATTTCTGTGTTTCATCGTTAATAGAAGGTCCAAGGGATACAATGAACCTGAAAAGAAGCATCGGAATCTAAAACTGGACTCACAGGAGAGGTTCAAATCATAGAATGTTAGAGTGTCAGTCCTCTTGTACTTATGTCGGCATTGTGATTTATGTATTAAATTCGGTTGCAATTTCTGTGTTTCATCGACACTAAGAAGGTCCAAGGCATACAGTAATCCTGAAGTGAAGCATCGGAATCTAAAACTGGACTCACAGGAGAGGTTCAAATCATACAGAGTGAGAGTGTCAGTCCCCTTGTACTTATGTCGGCATTGTGACTTTTGTATTAAATTCGAATGCAATTTCTGTGTTTCATCGTCCATAAGAAGGTCCAAGGGATACAGTAAATCTGAAGTGAATTATCGGAATCGAAAAGTGGACTCACAGGAGAGGTTCAAATCGTAGAAAGCGAGAGTGTCAGTCCGCTTGTACTCAAGCCGGCATTGTGACTTTTGTATTAAATTCGGATGCAATTTCTGTGTTTCATCGACAATAAGAAGGTAAAAGGGATACAGTAAACCTGAAGTGAAGCATCGGAATCGAAAACTGGACTCACAGGAGAGGTTCACATGATAGAAAGTTAGAGTGTTAGTCCTCTTGTACTATGGTCGGCATTGTGACTTTTGTATTACATTCGTATGCAATTTCTGTGTTTCATCGTCAATAAGAAGGTCCAAGGGATACAGTATACCTGAAGTGAAGCATCAGAAACTAAAACTGGACTCGCAGGAGAGGTTCAAATCATAGAAAGTTAGAGTGTCAGTCCTCTTGTACGTAAGTCGGCATTGTGCCTTTTGTATTAAATTCGGATGCAATTTCTGTGCTTCATCGTCAATGAGATAGTCCAAGGTATACAGTAAAAATAAAGTGAAGCATCGGAATCTAAAACTGGACTCACAGGATAGGTTCAAATCATAGAGAGTTAGAGTGTCAGTCCTTTTATTCTTAAGTCGGCATTGTGCTTTTGTATTAAATTCGAATGCAAAATCTCTGTTTTACCGTCAATAAGAAGGTCCAAGGGAGACAGCAAACCTGAAGTGAAGCATCGGATTCTAAAACTGGACTCACAGGAAAGGTTAAAATCATAGAAATTTAGAGTGTCACTCTTCTAGTACTTAAGTCGGCATTGTGCCTTTTGTATTAAATTCGGATGCAATTTCTGTGTTTCATCGTCAATAAGAGTGTCCAAGGGATACAGTAAACCTGAAGTGTTGCATCGGAATCTAAAACTGGGCTCACTGGAGACGTTCAAATCGTAGAAAGTTAGAGTGTCTGTTCTCTTGTACTTAAGTCGGCATTGTCACTTTTGTATTAAATTCCGATGCAATTTCTGTGTTTCATCGTCAATAGGAAGGTCCAAGGGATACAGTAAACCTGAAGTGAAGCATCGGACTCTAAAACTGGACTCACAGGAGAGGTTCAAATCATAGAAAGTGAGAGTGTCAGTCCTCTTGTACTGAAGTCGGCATTGAGACTTTTGTATTAAATTCGGATGCAATTTCTGTGTTTGATCGTTAATAAGAAGGTCCCAGGGATACAATACACCTGAAGTGATGCATCGGAATTCAAAACTGGACTCACAGGAGAGGTTCAAATCATAGAAAGTTAGAGTGTGAGTCCTCTTGTACTTATGTCGGCATTTTGAACATTGTATCAAATTCGGATGCAATTTCTGTGTTTCATCGTCAATAAGAGTGTCCAAGGGATACAGTAAACCTGAAGTGAAGCATCGGAATCTAAAACTGGACTCACGGGAGAGGTTCAAATCATAGAAAGTTAGAGTGTCAGTCCTCTTGTACTTAAGTCGGCATTGTGACTTTTGTATTAAATTCGGATGCAATTTCTGTGCTTCATCGTCAATAAGATAGTCCAAGGTATACAGTAAAAACGAAGTGAAGCATCGGAATCTAAAACTGGACTCACAGGATAGGTTCAAATCATAGAGAGTTAGAGTGTCAGTCCTTTTGTTCTTAAGTCGGCATTGTGCTTTTGTATTAAATTCGGAAGCAATTTCTGTGTTTCATCGTCAATAGGAAGGTCCAAGGGATACAGTAAACCTGAAGTGAAGTATCGGAATCTAAAACTGGACTCACAGGAGGAGTTCAAATCATAGAAAGTTAGAGTGTCAGTTCTCTTGTACTTAAGTCGGCATTGTGACTTTTGTATTAAATTCGGATGCTATTTCTGTGTTTCGTCGTCAATAAGAAGGTCCAAGGGATACAGCAAATCTGAAGTGAATTATTGGAATCGAAAACTGGACTCACAGGAGAGGTTCAAATCATAGAAAGTGAGAGTGTCAGTCCGCTTGTACTCAAGTCGGCATTGTTACTTTTGTATTAAATTCGGATGCAATTTCTGTGTTTCATCGTCAATAAGAAGGTACAAGGGATACAGTAAACCTGAAGTGAAGCATCGGAATCGAAAACTGGACTCACAGGAGAGGTTCAAATCATAGAAAGTTCGAGTGTCAGTCCTCTTGTACTAAGGTCGGCATTGTGACTTTTGTATTACATTCGTATGCAATTTCTGTGTTTCATCGTCAATAAGAAGGTCCAAGGGATACAGTAAACCTGAAGTGAAGCATCAGAAACTAAAACTGGACTTACAGGAGAGGTTCAAATCATAGATAGTTAGAGTGTCAGTCCTCTTGTACGTAAGTCGGCATTTTGCCTTTTCTATTAAATTCGGATGCAATTTCTGTGCTTCATCGTCAATAAGATAGTCCAAGGTATACAGTAAAAACGAAGTGAAGCATCGGAATCTAAAACTGGACTCACAGGATAGGTTCAAATCATAGAGAGTTACAGTGTCAGTCCTTTTGTTCTTAAGTCGGCATTGTGCTTTTGTATTAAATTCGGATGCAATTTCTGTGTTTCATCGTCAATAGCAAGGTCCAAGGGATACAGTAAACCTGAAGTGTAGCATCGGAATCTAAAACTGGACTCACAGGAGAGGTTCAAATCACAATAAGTTAGAGTGTCAGTCCTTTTGTACTTAAGTCTGCAATGAGACTTTTGTATTAAATTCGGATGCAATTGCTGTGTTTCATCGTGAATAAGAAGGTCCAAGGGATACAGTAAACCTGAAGTGAAGCATCGGATTCTAAAACTGGACTCACAGCAGAGGTTCAAATCATAGAAAGTTACAGTGTCAGTCCTGTTGTACTTATGTCGGCATTGGAACTTTTGTATTAAATTCGGATGCAATTTCTGTGTTTCATTGTCAATAAGAAGGTCCAAGGGATACAGTAAACTTGAAGTGAAGCATCGGAATCGGCAACCTGACTGACAGGAGAGGTTCAAATCATAGAAAGTGAGAGTGTCAGTTCTCTTGTACTTCAGTCGGCATTTTGAATTTTGTATCAAATTCGGATGCAATTTCTGTGTTTCATCGTCAATAAGAAGGTCCAAGTGATACAGTGAACCTGAAGTGAAGCATCGGAATCTAAAACTGGACTCACAGGAGAGGTTCAAATCATAGAAAGTTACAGTGTCAGTCCTCTTGTACTGAAGTCGGCATTGTGACTTTTGTATTAAATTCGGATGCAATTTCTGGGTTTCATCGTCAATAAGAAGGTCCAAGGGATACAGTAAACCTGAAGTGAAGTATCGGAATCTAAAACTGGACTCACAGGAGGAGTTCAAATCATAGAAAGTTAGAGTGTCAGTTCTCTTGTACTTAAGTCGGCATTGTGACTTTTGTATTAAATTCGGATGCTATTTCTGTGTTTTGTCGTCAATAAGAAGGTCCAAGGGATACAGTAAATCTGAAGTGAATTATCGGAATCGAAAACGGGACTCACAGGAGAGGTTCAAATCATAGAAAATGAGAGTGTCAGTCCGCCCGTACACAAGTCGGCATTGTGACTTTTGTATTAGATTCGGAAGCAATTTCTGTGTTTCATCGTCAATAAGAAGGTACAAGGGATACAGTAAACCTGAAGTGAAGCATCGGAATCGAAAAGTGGACTCACAGCAGAGGTTCAAATCATAGAAAGTTAGAATGTCAGTCATCTTGCACTAAGGTCGGCATTGTGACTTTTTTATTACATTCGTATGCAATTTCTGTGTTTCATCGTCAATAAGAAGGTCCAAGGGATACAGTAAACCTGAAGTGAAGCATCGGAATCTAAAACTGGACTCAAAGGCGAGGTTGAAATCATAGAATGTTAGAATGTCAGTCCTCTTGTACTTAAGTCGGCACAGTGACTTTTTTATTAAATTCGGATGCAATTTCTGTGTTTCATCGTCAATAAGTAGGTCCAAGGGATACAGTAAACCTGAAGTGAAACATCGGAATCTAAAACTGGACTCACAGGAGAGGTTAAAATCATAGAAATTTAGAGTGTCAGTCTTCTTGTACTTAAGTCGGCATTGTGCCTTTTGTATTAAATTCGGATGCAATTTCTGTGTTTCATCGTCAATAAGAAGGTCCAAGGGATACAGTAAACCTGAAATGTAGCATCTGAATCTATAACTGGACTCACAGGAGAGGTTCAAATCATAGAAAGTTAGAGTGTCAGTCCTCTTGTACTTAAGTCGGCATTGTACCTTTTGTACTAAATTCGGATGCAGTTTCTGTGTTTCATCGTCAATAAGGAGGTCCAAGGGATACAGTAAACCTGAAGTGAAGCATCGGAATCTACAACTGGACTCACAGGAGAGGTTCAAATCACAATAAGTTAGAGTGTCAGTCCTTTTGTACTTAAGTCTGCATTGAGACTTTTGTATTAAATTCGGATGCAATTTCTGTGTTTCATCGTCAATACGAAGGTCCAAGGGATACAGTAAACCTGAAGCGAGGCATTGGAATCTAAAACTGGACTCATAGGATAGGTTCAAATCATAGAAAGTTACAGTGTCAGTCCTGTTGTACATAAGTCGGCATTGTAACTATTGTATTAAATTCGGATGCAATTTCTGTGTTTCATCGTCAATAAGAAGGTCCAAGGGTTACAGTAAACTTGAAGTGAAGCATCGGAATCGAAAACCTGACTCACAGGAGAGGTTCAAATCATAGAAAGTGAGAGTGTCAGTCCTCTTGTACTTCAGTCGGCATTGTGACTTTTGTATTAAATTCGGATGGTATTTCTGTGTTTTAACGTCAATAAGAAGGTCCAAGGGATACAGTAAACCTGAAGTGAAGCATCGGAATCTTAAACTGGACTCACAGGAGAGGTTCAAATCATAGAAAGTTAGAGTGTCAGGCCTCTGTACTTAAGTCGGCATTGAGACTTTTGTATTAAATTCGGATGCAATTTCAGTGTTTCATCGTCAATAAGAAGGTCCAAAGAATACAGTAAACCTGAAATGAAGCTTCGGAATCTAAAACTGGACTCACAGGAGAGGTTCAAATCATAGAAAGCTAGAGTGTTAGTCCTCTTGTACTTAAGTCGGCATTGTGACTTTTGTATTAAATTCGGATGCAATTTCTGTGTTTCATCGTCAATAAGAAGGTCCAAGAGATACAATAAATCTGAAGTGAATTATCGGAATCGAAAACTGGATTCACAGGAGAGGTTCAAATCATAGAAAATGAGAGTGTCAGTCCGCCTGTACTCAAATCGGCATTGTGACTTTGTATTAAATTCTGAAGCAATTTCTGTGTTTCATCGTCAATAAGAAGGTCCAAGGGACACAATAAACCTGAAGTGAAGCATCGGAATCTAAAACTGGACTCACAGGAGAGGTTCAAATCATTGAAAGTTAGAGTGTCAGTTCTCTTGTACCTAAGTCGGCATTGTGACTTTTGTATTAAAATCTTATGCTATTTCTGTGTTTTATCGTCAATAAGAAGGTCCAAGGGATACAGTAAACCTGAAGTGAACCATGGGAATCTAAAACTGGACTCACAGGAGAGGTTCAAATCATAGAAAGTTAGAGTGTCAGGCCTCTGTACTTAAGTCGGCATTGAGACTTTTGTATTAAATTCAGATGCAATTTCTGTGTTTCATCGTCAATAGGAAGGTCCAAGGGATAGAGTAAACTTGAAGTGAAGCATCGGAATCGAAAACCTGACTGACAGGAGAGGTTCAAATCATAGAAAGTGAGAGTGTCAGTCCTCTTGTACTTCAGTCGGCATTTTGACTTTTGTATCAAATTCGGATGCAATTTCTGTGTTTCATCGTTAATAAGAAGGTCCAAAGGATACAGTAAACCTGAAGTGAAGCATCGGAATCTAAAACCGGGCTCACAGGAGAAGTTCAAATCATAAAAATTTAGAGTGTCACTCCTTTTGTACTTAAGTCGGCATTGTGACTTTTGTATTAAATTCGGATGCAATTTCTGTGTTTCATCGTCAATAAGGAGTTCCAAGGCATACAGTGAACCTGAAGTGAAGCATCGGAATCTACAACTGGACTCACAGGAGAGGTTCAAACCATAATAAGTTAGAGTGTCAGTCCTTTTGTACTTAAGTCTGCATTGAGACTTTTGTATTAAATTCGGATGCAATTTCTGTGTTTCATCGTCAATACGAAGGTCCAAGGGATACAGTAAACCTGAAGTGAAGCATCGGAATCTAAAACTGGACTCATAGGAGAGGTTCAAATCATAGAAAGTTACAGTGTCAGTCCTGTTGTACTTAAGTCGGCATTGTAACTTTTGTATTAAATTCGGATGCAATTTCTGTGTTTCATCTCAATAAGAAGGTCCAAGGGATACAGTAAACTTGAAGTGAAGCATCGGAATCGAAAACCTGACTCATAGGAGAGGTTCAAATCATAGGATGTTACAGTGTCAGTCCTCTTGTACTTAAGTCGGCATTGTGACTTTTGTATTAAATTCGGATGCAATTTCTGGGTTTCATCGTCAATAAGAAGGTCCAAGGGATACAGTAAACCTGAAGTGAAGTATCGGAATCTAAAACTGGACTCACAGGAGGGGTTCAAATCATAGAAAGTTAGAGTGTCAGTTCTCTTGTACTAAAGTCGGCATTGTGACTTTTGTATTAAATTCGGATGCTATTTCTGTGTTTTATCGTCAATAAGAAGGTCCAAGGGATACAGTAAATCTGAAGTGAATTATCGGAATCGAAAACTGGACTCACAGGAGAGGTTCAAATCATAGAAAATGAGAGTGTCAGTCCGCCTGTACTCAAGTCGGCATTGTGACTTTTGTATTATATTCGGAAGCAATTTCTGTGTTTCATCGTCAATAAGAAGGTACAAGGGATACAGTAAACCTGAAGTGAAGCATCGGAATCGAAAACTGGACTCACAGGAGAGGTTCAAATCATAGAAAGTTAGAGTGTCAGTCCTCTTGTACTAAGGTCAGCATTGTGACTTTTGTATTACATTCGTATGCAATTTCTGTGTTTCATCGTCAATAAGAAGGTCCAAGGGATACAGTAAACCTGAAGTGAAGCATCGGAATCTAAAACTGGACTCAAAGGCGAGGTTGAAATCATAGGATGTTAGAGTGTCAGTCCTCTTGTACTTAAGTCGGCACAGTGACTTTTTTATTAAATTCGGATGGTATTTCTGTGTTTCATCGTCAATAAGAAGGTCCAAGGGATACAGTAAACCTGAAGTGAAGCATCGGAATCTAAAACTGGACTCAAAGGCGAGGTTGAAATCATAGAATGTTAGAGTGTCAGTCCTCTTGTACTTAAGTCGGCACAGTGACTTTTTTATTAAATTCGGATGGTATTTCTGTGTTTCATCGTCAATAAGAAGGTCCAAGGGATACAGTAATCCTGAAGTGAAGCATCGGAATCTAAAACTGGACTCACAGGAGAGGTTCAAATCATAATAAGTTAGAGTGTCAGTCCTTTTGTACTTAAGTCTGCATTGAGACTTTTGTATTAAATTCGGATGCAATTTCTGGGTTTCATCGTCATTAAGAAGGTCCAAGGGATACAGTAAACCTGAAGTGAATTATCGGAATCGTAAACTGGACGCACAGGAGAGGTTCAAATCATAGAAAGTTAGAGTGTCAGTTCTCTTGTACTTAAGTCGGCATTGTGACTTTTGTATTAAATTCGGAAGCAATTTCTGTGTTTCATCGTCAATAAGGAGGTCCAAGGGATACAGTCAACCTAAAGTGAAGCATCGGAATCTAAAACTGGACTCACAGGAGAGGTTCAAATCATAGAAAGTTAGAGTGTCAGTCCTCTTGTACTTAAGTCGGCATTGTGACTTTTGTATTAAATTCGGATGCAATTTCTGTGTTTCATCGTTAATAAGAAGGTCCCAGGGATACAATAAACCTGAAGTGATGCATCGGAATTCAAAACTGGACTCATAGGAGAGGTACAAATCATAGAAAGTTAGAGTGTCAGTCCTCTTGTACTTAAGTCGGCATTATGACAATTGTATTAAATTCGGATGCAATTTCTGTGTTTCATCGTCAATAAGAAGGTCCAAGGGATACAGTAAACCTGAAGTGAAGCATCGGAATCTAAAAGTGGACTCACAGGAGAGATTCAAATCATAGAAAGTTAGAGTGTCAGTCCTCTTGTACTTAAGTTTGCATTGTGACTTTTGTATTAAATTCGGATGCAATTTCTGTGTTTCATCGTCAATATGAAGGTCCAAGGGATACAGTAAACCTGAAGTGAAGCATCGGAATCGAAAACTGGACTCACAGGAGAGATTCAAATCATAGAAAGTTAGAGAGTCAGTCCTCTTGTACTAAGGTCGGCATTGTGACTTTTGTATTACATTCGTATGCAATTTCTGTGTTTCATCGTCAATAAGAAGGTCCAACGGATACAGTAAACCTGAAGTGAAGTATCGGAATCTAAAATTGGACTCACAGGAGGGGTTCAAATCATAGAAAGTTAGAGTGTCAGTCCTCTTGTACTTAAGACGGCATTGTGACTTTTGTATTAAATTCGGATGCTATTTCTGTGTTTTAACGTCAATAAGAAGGTCCAAGGGATACAGTAAACCTGAAGTGAAGCAACGGAATCTAAAACTGGACTCACAGGAGAGGTTCAAATCATAGAAAGTTAGAGTGTCAGGCCTCTGTACTTAAGTCGGCATTGGGACTTTTGTATTAAATTCGGATGCAATTTCTGTGTTTCATCGTCAATAAGAAGGTCCAAGGGATACAGTAAACCTGAAGTGAAGCTTCGGAATCTAAAACTGGACTCACAGGAGAGGTTCAAATCATAGAAAGCTAGAGTGTTAGTCCTCTTGAACTTAAGTTGGCATTGTGACTTTTGTATCAAATTCGGATGCAATTTCTGTGTTTCATCGTCAATAAGAAGGTCCAAGAGATACAATAAATCTGAAGTGAATTATCGGAATCGAAAACTGGACTCACAGGAGAGGTTCAAATCATAGAAAATGAGAGTGTCAGTCCGCCTGTACTCAAGTCGGCATTGTGACTTTTGTATTAAATTCTGAAGCAATTTCTGTGTTTCATCGTCAATAAGAAGGTACAAGGGATACAGTAAAACTGAAGTGAAGCATCGGAATTGAAAACTGGACTCACAGGAGAAGTTCAAATCATAGAAAGTTAGAGTGTCAGTCCTCTTGTACTAAGGTCGGCATTGTGACTTTTGTATTACATTCGTATGCAATTTCTGTGTTTCATCGTCAATAAGAAGGTCCAAGGGACACAGTAAACCTGAAGTGAAGCATCGGAATCTAAAACTGGACTCACAGGAGAGGTTCAAATCATTGAAAGTTAGAGTGTCAGTTCTCTTGTACCTAAGTCGGCATTGTGACTTTTGTATTAAAATCTTATGCTATTTCTGTGTTTTATCGTCAATAAGAAGGTCCAAGGGATACAGTAAACCTGAAGTGAACCATGGGAATCTAAAACTGGACTCACAGGAGAGGTTCAAATCATAGAAAGTTAGAGTGTCAGGCCTCTGTACTTAAGTCGGCATTGAGACTTTGTATTAAATTCAGATGCAATTTCTGTGTTTCATCTTCAATAGGAAGGTCCAAGGGATACAGTAAACTTGAAGTGAAGCATCGGAATCGAAAACCTGACTGACAGGAGAGGTTCAAATCATAGAAAGTGAGAGTGTCAGTCCTCTTGTACTTCAGTCGGCATTTTGACTTTTGTATCAAATTCGGATGCAATTTCTGTGTTTCATCGTCAATAAGAAGGTCCAAGGGATACAGTAAACCTGAAGTGAAGCATCGGAATCTAAAACCGGGCTCACAGGAGAAGTTCAAATCATAAAAATTTAGAGTGTCACTCCTTTTGTACTTAAGTCGGCATTGTGACTTTTGTATTAAATTCGGATGCAATTTCTGTGTTTCATCGTCAATAAGGAGGTCCAAGGCATACAGTAAACCTGAAGTGAAGCATCGGAATCTACAACTGGACCCACAGGAGAGGTTCAAACCATAATAAGTTAGAGTGTCAGTCCTTTTGTACTTAAGTCTGCATTGAGACTTTTGTATTAAATTCGGATGCAATTTCTGTGTTTCATCGTCAATACGAAGGTCCAAGGGATACAGTAAACCTGAAGTGAAGCATCGGAATCTAAAATTGGACTCATAGGAGAGGTTCAAATCATAGAAAGTTACAGTGTCAGTCCTGTTGTACTTAAGTCGGCATTGTAACTTTTGTATTAAATTCGGATGCAATTTCTTTGTTTCATCTCAATAAGAAGGGCCAAGGGATACAGTAAACTTGAAGTGAAGCATCGGAATCGAAAACCTAACTCACAGGAGAGGTTCAAATCATAGAAAGTGAGAGTGTCAGTCCTCTTGTACTTCAGTCGACATTGTGACTTTTGTATTAAATTCGGATGCAATTTCTGTGTTTCATCGTCAATAAGAAGGTCCAAGGGATACAGTAAATCTGAAGTGAATTATCAGAAACGAAAACTGGACTCACAGGAGAGGTTCAAATCATAGAAAATGAGAGTGTCAGTCCGCCTGTACTCAAGTCGGCATTGTGACTTTTGTGTTATATTCGGAAGCAATTTCTGTGTTTCATCGTCAATAAGAAGGTACATGGGATACAGTAAACCTGAAGTGAAGCATCGGAATCGAAAACTGGACTCACAGGAGAGGTTCAAATCATAGAAAGTTAGAGTGTCAGTCCTCTTGTACTAAGGTCAGCATTGTGACTTTTGTATTACATTCGTATGCAATTTCTGTGTTTCATCGTCAATAAGAAGGTCCAAGGGATACAGTAAACCTGAAGTGAAGCATCGGAATCTAAAACTGGACTCAAAGGCGAGGTTGAAATCATAGAATGTTAGAGTGTCAGTCCTCTTGTACTTAAGTCGGCACAGTGACTTTTTTATTAAATTCGGATGGCATTTCTGTGTTTCATCGTCAATAAGAAGGTCCAAGGGATACAGTAAACCTGAAGTGAAGCATCGGAATCTAATACTGGACTCACAGGAGAGGTTAAAATCATAGAAATTTAGAGTGTCAGTCTTCTTGTACTTAAGTCGGCATTGGGCCTTTTGTATTAAATTCGGATGCAATTTCTATGATTCATTGTCAATAAGAAGGTCCAAGGGATACAGTAAACCGGAAATGTAGCATCGGAATCTATAACTGGACTCACAGGAGAGGTTCAAATCATAGAAAGTTAGAGTGTCAGTCCTCATATACTTAAGTCGGCATTGTGCCTTTTGTATTAAATTCGGATGCAATTTCTGGGTTTCATCGTCATTAAGAAGGTCCAAGGGATACAGTAAACCTGAAGTGAAGTATCGGAATCTAAAACTGGACTCACAGGAGGGGTTCAAATCATAGAAAGTTAGAGTGTCAGTTCTCTTGTACTTAAGTCGGCAATGTGACTTTTGTATTAAATTCGGATGCTATTTCTGTGTTTTTACGTCAATAAGAAGGTCCAAGGGATACAGTCAACCTAAAGTGAAGCATCGGAATCTAAAACTGGACTCACAGGAGAGGTTCAAATCATAGAAAGTTAGAGTGTCAGTCCTCTTGTACTTAAGTCGGCATTATGACAATTGTATTAAATTCGGATGCAATTTCGGTGTTTCATCGTCAATAAGAAGGTCCAAGGGATACAGTAAACCTGAAGTGAAGCATCGGAATCTAAAAGTGGACTCACAGGAGAGATTCAAATCATAGAAAGTTAGAGTGTCAGTCCTCTTGTACTTCAGTTTGCATTGTGACTTTTGTATTAAATTCGGATGCAATTTCTGTGTTTCATCGTCAATAAGAAGGTCCAAGGGATACAGTAAACTTGAAGTGAAGCATCGGAATCGAAAACTGGACTCACAGGAGAGGTTCAAATCATAGAAAGTTGGAGAGTCAGTCCTCTTGTACTAAGGTCAGCATTGTGACTTTTGTATTACATTCGTATGCAATTTCTGTGTTTCATCGTCAATAAGAAGGTCCAAGGGATACAGTAAACCTGAAGTGAAGCATCGGAATCTAAAACTGGACTCAAAGGCGAGGTTGAAATCATAGAATGTTAGAGTGTCAGTCCTCTTGTACTGAAGTCGGCACAGTGACTTTTTTATTAAATTCGGATGCAATTTCTGTGTTTCATCGTCAATAAGAAGGTCCAAGGGATACAGTAAACCTGAAGTGAAACATCGGAATCTAAATCTGGACTCCCAGGAGAGGTTAAAATCATAGAAATTTAGAGTGTCGGTCTTCTTGTACTTAAGTCGGCATTCTGCCTATTGTATTAAATTCGGATGCAATTTCTGTGTTTCATCGTCAATAAGAAGGTCCAAAGGATACAGTAAACCTGAAATGTAGCATCGGAATCTATAACTGGACTAACAGAAGAGGTTCAAATCATACAAAGTTAGAGTGTCAGTCCTCTTGTACTTAAGTCGGCATTGTGCCTTTTGTATTAAATTCGGATGCAATTACTGTGGTTCATCGTCAATAAGGAGGTCCAAGGCATACAGTAAACCTGAAGTGAAGCATCGGAATCTACAAGTGGACTCACAGGAGAGGTTCAAATCATAATAAGTTAGAGTGTCACTCCTTTTGTACTTAAGTCTGCAATGAGACTTTTGTATTAAATTCGGATGCAATTTCTGTGTTTCATCGTCAATACGAAGGTCCAAGGGATACAGTAAACCTGAAGTGAAGCATCGGAATCTAAAACTGGACACATAGGAGAGGTTCAAATCATAGAAAGTTACAGTGTCAGTCCTGTTGTACTTAAGTCGGAATTGTGACTTTTGTATTAAATTCGGATGCAATTTCTGTGTTTCATCGTCAATAAGAAGGTCCAAGGGATACAGTAAACCTGAAGTGAAGCATCGGAATCTAAAAGTGGACTCACAGGAGAGGTTCAAATCATAGATAGTTAGAGTGTCAGTTCTCTTGTACTTAAGTCGGCATTGTGACTTTTGTATTAAATTCGGATGCAATTTCTGTGTTTTATCGTCAATAAGAAGGTCCAAGGGATACAGTAAACCTGAAGTGAAGCATCGGAATCTAAAACTGGACTCACAGGAGAGGTTCAAATCATAGAAAGTTAGAGTGTCAGGCCTCTGTATTTAAGTCGGCTTTGAGACTTTTGTATCAAATTCGGATGCAATTTCTGTGTTTCATCGTCAATAAGAAGGTCCAAGGGATAGAGTTAATCTGAAGTGAATTATCGGAATCGAAAACTGGACTCACAGGAGAGGTTCAAATCATAGAAAATGAGAGTGTCAGTCCGCCTGTACTCAAGTCGGCATTGTGACTTTTGTATTAAATTCGGAAGCAATTTCTGTGTTTCATCGTCAATAAGAAGGTACCAGGGATACAGTAAACCTGAAGTGAAGCATCGGAATCGAAAACTGGACTCACAGGAGAGGTTCAAATCATAGAAAGTTAGAGTGTCAGTCCTCTTGTACTAAGGTCGGCAATGTGACTTTTGTATTAAATTCGGATGCAATTTCTATGTTTCATCGTCAATAAGAAGGTCCAAGGGATACAGTAAACCTGAAGTGAAGCATCGGAATCTAAAACTGGACTCAAAGGCTAGGTTGAAATCATAGAATGTTAGAGTGTCAGTCCTCTTGTACTTAAGTCGGCACAGTGACTTTTTTATTAAATTCGGATGCAATTTCTGTGTTTCATCGCCAATAACAAGGTCCAAGGGATACAGTAAACCTGAATTGAAGCATCGGAATCTAAAACTGGACTCTACAGGAGAGGTTAAAATCATAGAAATTTAGAGTGTCAGTCTTCTTGTACTTAAGTCGGCATTGTGCCTTTTGTATTAAATTCGGATGCAATTTTTATGTTTCATCGTCAATAAGAAGGTCCAAGGGATACAGTAAACCGGAAATGTAGCATAGGAATCTATAACTGGACTCACAGGAGAAGTTCAAATCATAGAAAGTTAGAGTGTCAGTCCCCTTATACTTAAGTCGGCATTGTGCCTTTTGTATTAAATTCGGCTGCAATTTCTGTGTTTCATCGCCAATAAGAACTTCCAAGGGATACAGTAAATCTGAAGTGAATTATCGGAATCGAAAACTGGACTCACAGGAGAGGTTCAAATCATAGAAAATGAGAGTGTCAGTCCGCCTGTACGCAAGTCGGCATTGTGACTTTTGTATTAAATTCGGAAGCAATTTCTGTGTTTCATCGTCAATAAGAAGGTACCAGGGATACAGTAAACCTGAAGTGTAGCATCGGAATCGAAAACTGGACTCACAGGAGAGGTTCAAATCATAGAAAGTTAGAGTGTCAGTCCTCTTGTACTAAGGTCGGCAATGTGACTTTTGTATTAAATTCGGATGCAATTTCTATGTTTCATCGTCAATAAGAAGGTCCAAGGGATACAGTAAACCTGAAGTGAAGCATCGGAATCTAAAACTGGACTCAAAGGCTAGGTTGAAATCATAGAATGTTAGAGTGTCAGTCCTCTTGTACTTAAGTCGGCACAGTGACTTTTGTATTAAATTCGGAAGCAATTTCTGTGTTTCATCGTCAATAAGGAGGTCCAAGGGATACAGTAAACCTGAATTGAAGCATCGGAATCTAAAACTGGACTCACAGGAGAGGTTCAAATCATAATAAGTTAGAGTGTCAGTCCTTTTGTACTTAAGTCTGCATTGAGACTTTTGTATTAAATTCGGATGCAATTTCTGTGTCTCATCGTCAATACGAAGGTCCAAGGGACACAGTAAACCTGAAGTGAAGTATCGGAATCTGAAACTGGACTCATAGGAGAGGTTCAAATCATAGAAAGATACAGTACCAGTCCTGTTGTACTTAAGTCGGCATTGTAACTTTTGTATTAAATTCGGATGCAATTTCTGTGTTTCATCGTCAATAAGAAGGTCCAAGGGATACAGTAAACTTGAAGTTAAGCATCGGAATCGAAAACCTGACTCACAGGAGAGGTTCAAATCATAGAAAGCGAGAGTGTCAGTCCTCTTGTACTTCACTCGGCATTGTGACTTTTGTATTAAATTCGGATGCAATTTCTGTGTTTCATCGTCAATAAGAAGGTCCAAGGGATACAGTTAACCTGAAGTGAAGTATCGGAATCTAAAACTGGACTAACCGGAGGGGTTCAAATCATAGAAAGTTAGAGTGTCAGTCCTCTTGTACTTAAGTCGGCATTGTCACTTTTTTATTAAATTCGGATGCAATTTCTGTGTTTCATCGTCAATAAGAAGGTCCAAGGGATACAGTAAGCCTGAAGTGAAGCATCGGAATCTAAAAGTGGACTCACAGGAGAGATTCAAATCATAGAAAGTTAGAGTGTCAGCCCTCTTGTACTTCAGTCGGCATTGTGACTTTTGTATTAAATTCGGATGCAATTTCTGTGTTTCATCGTCAATAAGAAGGTCCAAGGGATACAATAAACCTGAAGTGAGGCATCGGAATCTAAAACTGGACTCACAGGAGAGATTCAAATCATAGAAAGTTAGAGTGTCAGTCCTCTTGTACTTAAGTCGGCATTGTGACTTTTGTATCAAATTCGGATGCAATTTCTGTGTTTCATCGTTAATAAGAAGGTCCCAGGGATACAATACACCTGAAGTGATGCATCAGAATTTAAAACTGGACTCACAGGACAGGTTCAAATCATAGAAAGTTAGAGTGTCAGTCCTCATGTACTTAAGTCGGCATTTTGACTATTGTATCAAATTCGGATGCAATATCTGTGTTTCATCGTCAACACGAAGGTCCAAGGGATACAGTAAACCTGAAGTGAAGCATCGGAATCTAACACTGGACTCACAGGAGAGGTTCAAATCGTAGAAAGTTACAGAGTCAGTCCTGTTGTACTTAAGTCGGCATTGTAACTTTTGTATTAAATTCGGATGCAATTTCTGTGTTTCATCGTCAATAAGAAGGTCCAAAGGAGTCAGTAAATTTGAAGTGAAGCATCGGAATCGAAAACCTGACTCACAGGAGAGGTTCAAATCATAGAAAGTGAGAGTGTCAGTCCTCTTGTACTTCAGTCGGCATTGTGACTTTTGTATTAATTTCGGATGCAATTTCTGTGTTTCAACGTTAATAAGAAGGTCCCAGGGATACAATAAACCTATAGTGATGCATCGGAATTCAAAACTGGACACACAGGAGAGGTTCAAATCATAGAAAGTTAGAGTGTCAGTCCTCTTGTACTTAAGTCGGCATTTTGACAATTGTATTAAATTCGGATGCAATTTCTGTGTTTCATCGTCAATAAGAAGGTCCAAACAGTAAACCTGAAGTGAAGCATCGGAATCTAAAACTGGACTCACAGGAGAGATTCAAATCATAGAAAGTTAGAGTGTCAGTCCTCTTGTACTTAAGTCGGCATTGTGACTTTTGTATTAAATTCGGATGCAATTTCTGTGTTTCTTCGTCAATAAGAAGGTCCAAGGGATACAGTAAACCTGAAGTGAAGCATCGGAATCTAAAACTGGACTAACCAGAGGGGTTCAAATCATAGAAAGTTAGAGTGTCAGTCCTCTTGAACTTAAGTCGGCATTGTCACTTTTTTATTAAATTCGGATGCAATTTCTGTGTTTCGTCGTCAATAAGAAGGTCCAAGGGATACATTAAACCTGAAGTGAAGCATCGGAATCTAAAAGTGGACTCACAGGAGAGATTCAAATCATAGAAAGTTAGAGTGTCAGTCCTCTTGTACTTAAGTCGGCATTGTGACTTTTGTATTAAATTCGGATGCAATTTCTGTGTTTCATCGTTAATAAGGAGGTCCCAGGGATACAGTACACCTGAAGTGATGCATCAGAATTTAAAACTGGACTCACAGGACAGGTTCAAATCATAGAAAGTTAGAGTGTCAGTCCTCATGTACTTAAGTCGGCATTTTGACTATTGTATCAAATTCGGATGCAATATCTGTGTTTCATCGTTAACACGAAGGTCCAAGGGATACAGTAAACCTGAAGTGAAGCATCGGAATCTAACACTGGTCTCACAGGAGAGGTTCAAATCGTAGAAAGTTTCAGAGTCAGTCCTGTTGTACTTAAAGTCGGCATTGTAACTTTTGTATTAAATTCGGATGCAATTTCTGTGTTTCATCGTCAATAAGAAGGTCCAAGGGAGTCAGTAAATTTGAAGTGAAGCATCGGAATCGAAAACCTGACTAACAGGAGAGGTTCAAATCATAGAAAGTGAGAGTGTCAGTCCTCTTGTACTTCAGTCGGCATTGTGACTTTTGTATTAATTTCGGATGCAATTTCTGTGTTTCAACGTTAATAAGAAGGTCCCAGGGATACAATAAACCTATAGTGATGCATCGGAATTCAAAACTGGACTCACAGGAGAGGTTCAAATCATAGAAAGTTAGAGTGTCAGTCCTCTTGTACTTAAGTCGGCATTTTGACAATTGTATTAAATTCGGATGCAATTTCTGTGTATCATCGTCAATAAGAAGGTCCAAACCGTAAACCTGAAGTGAAGCATCGGAATCTAAAACTGGACTCACAGGAGAGATTCTAATCATAGATATTTAGAGATTCAGTCCTCTTGTACTTTAGTCGGCATTGTGACTTTTGTATTAAATTCGGATGCAATTTCTGTGTTTCATCGTCAATAAGAAGGTCCAAGGGATACAGTAAACCTGAAGTGAAGCATCGGAATCTAAAACTGGACTCACAGGAGAGGTTCAAATCAGAGAAAGTTAGAGTGTCAGTCCTCTTGTACTTAAGTCGGCATTGTGACTTTAGTATTAAATTCGGATGCAATTTCTGTTTTTCATCGTCAATAAGAAGGTCCAAGGGATACAGTAAACTTGAAGTGAAGTATCGGAATCTAAAACTGGACTCACACGAGGGGTTCAAATCATAGAAAGTTAGAGTGTCAGTCCTCTTGTACTTAAGTCGGCATTGTGACTTTTGTATTAAATTCGGATGCAATTTCTGTGTTTCATCGTCAATAAGAAGGTCCAAGGGATACACTAAATCTGACGTGAATTATCGGAATCGAAAACTGGACTTACAGGAGAGGTTCAAATCATAGAAAATGAGAGTGTCAGTCCGCCTGTACTCAAGTCGGTATTGTGACTTTTGTATTAAATTCGGAAGCATTTTCTGTGTTTCATCGTCAATAAGAAGGTACAAGGGATACAGTAAACCTGAAGTGAAGCATCGGATTCGAAAACTGGACTCACAGGAGAGGTTCAAATCATAGACAGTTAGAGTGTCAGTCCTCTTGTACTTAAGTCGGCATTGTGCCTTTTGTATTAAATTCGGATGCAATTTCTGTGTTTCATCGTCAATAAGAAGGTCCAAGGTATACAGTACACATGAAGTGAAGCATCGGAATCTAAAACTGGACTCACAGGAGAGGTTCAAATCATAGAAAATGAGAGTGTCAGTCCGCCTGTACTCAAATCGGCATTGTGACTTTTGTATTAAATTCGGTAGCATTTTCTGTGTTTCATCGTCAATAAGAAGGTACAAGGGATACAGTAAACCTGAAGTGAAGCATCGGATTCGAAAACTGGACTCACAGGAGAGGTTCAAATCATAGACAGTTAGAGTGTCAGTCCTCTTGTACTAAGGTCGGCATTGTGACTTTTGTATTACATTCGTATGCGATTTCTGTGTTTCATCATCAATAAGAAGGTCCAAGGGATACATTAAACCTGAAGTGAAGCATCGGAATCTAAAACTGGAATCAAAGGCGAGGTTGAAATCATAGAATGTTAGAGTGTCAGTCCTCCTGTACTTAAGTCGGCACAGTGACTTTTTTATTAAATTCGGATGCAATTTCTGTGTTTCATCGTCAATACGAAGGTCCAAGGGATACAGTGAACCTGAAGTGAAGCATCGGAATCTAAAACTGGACTCACAGGAGAGGTTAAAATCATAGAAATTTAGAGTGTCAGTCTTCTTGTACTTAAGTCGGCATTGTGCCTTTTGTATTAAATTCGGATGCAATTTCTATATTTCATCGTCAATAAGAAGGTCCAAGGGATACAGTAAGCCGGAAATGTAGCATCGGAATCTATAACTGGACTCACAGGAGAGGTTCAAATCATTGTTAGTTAGAGTGTCAATCCTCTTATACTTAAGTCAGCATTGTGCCTTTGGTATTAAATTCGGATGCAATTTCTGTGTTTCATCGTTAATAAGAAGGTCCAAGGTATACAGTAAACCTGAAGTGAAGCATCGGAATCTAAAACTGGGCTCACAGGAGAAGTTCAAATCATAGAAATTTAGAGTGTCAGTCCTTTTGTACTTAAGTCGGCATTGTGACTTTTGTATTAAATTCGGATGCAATTTCTGTGTTTCATCGTCAATAAGGAGGTCCAAGGGATACAGTAAACCTGAAGTGAAGCATCGGAATCTAAAACTGGACTCACAGGAGAGGTTCAAATCATAATAAGTTAGAGTGTCAGTCCTTTTGTACTTAAGTCTGCATTGAGACTTTTGTATTAAAATTGGATGCAATTTCTGTGTTTCATCGTCAATACGAAGGTCCAAGAGATACAGTAAACCTGAAGTGAAGCATCGGAATCTAAAACTGGACTCATAGGAGAGGTTCAAATCATAGAAAGTTACAGTGTCAGTCCTGTTGTACTTAAGTCGGCATTGTAACTTTTGTATTAAATTCGGATGCAATTCCTGTGTTTCATCGTCAATAAGAAGGTCCAAGGGATACAGTAAACCTGAAGTGAAGCATCGGAATCGAAAACCTGACTCACAGGAGAGGTTCAAATCATAGAAAGTGAGAGTGTCAGTCCTCTTGTACTTCAGTCGGCATTGTGACTTTTGTAATAAATTCGGATGCAATTTCTGTGTTTCATCATCAATAAGAAGGTCCACGGGATACTGTAAACCTGAAGTGAAGCATCGGAATCTAAAACTGGACTCACAGGAGAGGATCAAATCATAGATAGTGAGAGTGTCAGTCTTCTTGTACTTAAGTCGGCATTGTGACTTTTGTATTAAATTCGGATGCAATTTCTGGGTTTCATCGTCAATAAGAAGTTCCACGGGATACAGTAAACCTGATGTGAAGTATAGGAATCTAAAACTGGACTCACAGGAGGGGTTCAAATCATAGAAAGTTAGTGTGTCAGTTCTCTTGTACCTAAGTCGGCATTGTGACTTTTGTATTAAATTCGGATGCTATTTCTGTGTTTTATCATTAATAAGAAGGTCCAAGGGATACAGTAAACCTGAAGTGAAGCATCGGAATCTAAAACTGGACTCACAGGAGAGGTTCAAATCATAGAAAGTTAGAGTGTCAGGCCTCTGTACTTAAGTCGGCATTGAGACTTTTGTATTAAATTCGGATGCAATTTCTGTGTTTCATCGTTAATAAGGAGGTCCAAGGGATACAGTAAACCTGAAGTGAAGCATCGGAATCTAAAACTGGACTCACAGGAGAGGTTCAAATCATAATAAGTTAGAGTGTCAGTCCTTTTGTACTTAAGTCTGCATTGAGACTTTTGTATTAAATTCGGATGCAATTTCTGTGTTTCATCGTCAATACGAAGGTCCAAGGGATACAGTAAACCTGAAGTGAAGCATCGGAATCTAAAACTGGACTCATAGGAGAGGTTCAAATCATAGAAAGTTACAGTGTCAGTCCTGTGGTGCTTAAGTCGTTATTGTAACTTTTGTATTAAATTCGGATGCAATTTCAGTGTTTCATCGTCAATAAGAAGGTCCAAGGGATACAGTGAACTTGAAGTGAAGCATCGGAATCGAAAACCTGACTCACAGGAGAGGTTCAAATCATAGAAAGTGAGAGTGTCAGTCCTCTTGTACTTCAGTCGGCATTGTGACTTTTGTATTAAATTCAGATGCAATTTCTGTGTTTCATCGTCAATAAGAAGGTCCAAGGGATACAGTAAACCTGAAGTGAAGCATCGGAATCTAAAACTGGACTAACAGGAGGGGTTCAAATCATAGAAAGTTAGAGTGTCAGTCCTCTTGTACTTAAGTCGGCATTGTCGCTTTTTTATTAAATTCGATTGCAATTTCTGTGTTTCATCGTCAATAAGAAGGTCCAAGGGATACAGTAAACCTGAAGTGAAGCATCGGAATCTAAAACTGGACTCACAGGAGAGATTCAAATCATAGAAAGTTAGAGTGTCAGTCCTCTTGTACTTAAGTCGGCATTGTGACTTTTGTATTAAATTCGGATGCAATTTCGGTGTTTCATCGTCAATAAGAAGGTCCAAGGGACACAGTAAACCTGAAGTGAAGCATCGGAATCTAAAACTGGACTCACAGGAGGGTGTCAAATCATAGAACGTGAGATGTCAGTCCTCTTGTACTTAAGTCGGCATTGTGACTTTTGTATTAAATTCAGATGCAATTTCTGTGTTTCATCGTTAATAAGAAGGTCCCAGGGATACAATACACCTGAAGTGATGCATCAGAATTCAAAACTGAACTCACAGGACAGGTTCAAATCATAGAAAGTTAGAGTGTCAGTCCTCTTGTACTTAAGTCGGCATTTTGACTATTATATCAAATTCGGATGCAATATCTGTGTTTCATCGTCAACACGAAGGTCCAAGGGATACAGAAAACCTGAAGTGAAGCATCGGAATCTAAAACTGGACTCACAGGAGAGGTTCAAATCATAGAAAGTTAGGGTGTCGGTCCTCTTGTACTTAAGTCGGCATTGTGACTTTTGTATTAAATTCGGATGCAATTTCTGGGATTCATCGTCAATAAGAAGGTGCAAGGGATACAGTAAACCTGAAGTGAAGCATCGGAATCTAAAACTGGACCCACAGGAGAGGTTCAAATCATAGAAAGTTACAGAGTCAGTCCTTTTGTACTTAAGTCGGCATTGTAACTTTTGTATTAAATTCGGATGCAATTTCTGTGTTTCATCGTCAATAAGAAGGTCCAAGGGATACAGTAAACCTGAAGTGAAGCATCGGAATCTAAAGCTGGACTCACAGGAGAGGTTCAAATCAGAGAAAATTAGAGTGTCAGTCCTCTTGTACTTAAGTCGGCATTGAGACTTTTGTATTAAATTCGGATGCAATTTCTGTTTTTCATCGTCAATAAGAAGGTCCAAGGGATACAGTAAACCTGAAGTGAAGTATCGGAATCTAAAACTGGACTCACACGAGGGGTTCAAATCATAGAAAGTTAGAGTGTCAGTCCTCTTGTACTTAAGTCGGCATTGTGACTTTTGTATTAAATTCGGATGCAATTTCTGTGTTTCATCGTCAATAAGTAGGTCCAAGGGATACAGTAAACCTGAAGTGAAGCATCGGAATCTAAAACTGGACTCAAAGGAGTGGTTCAAATCATAGAATGTTAGAATGTCAGTCCTCTTGTACTTAACTCGGCATTGTGCCTTATGTATTAAATTCGGATGCAATTTCTGTGCTTCATCGTCAATAACATAGTCCAAGGTATACAGTAAAAATGCAGTGAAGCATCGGAATCTAAAACTGGACTCACAGGAGCGGTTCAAATCATAGAGAGTTAGAGTTTCAGTCCTTTTGTTCTTAAGTCGGCATTGTGCTTTTGTATTAAATTCGGATGCAATATCTGTGTTTCATCGTCAATAAGAAGGTCCAAGGGAGACAGTAAACATGAAGTGAAGCATCGGAATCTAAAACTGGACTCACGGGAGAGGTTAAAATCATAGAAATTTAGAGCGGCAGTCTTTTTGTACTTAAGCCGGCATTGTGCTTTTTGTATTAAATTCGGATGCAATTTCTGTGTTTCATCGTCAATAAGGAGGTCCAAGGGATACAGTAAACCTGAATTGAAGCTTCGGAATCTAAACCTGGACTCACAGGAGAGGTTCAAATCATAGAAAGTTAGAGTGTCATTCCTCTTGTACTTAAGTCTGCATTGAGTCTTTTGTATTAAATTCGGATGCAATTTCTGTGTTTCTTCGTCAATAAGAAGGTCAAGGGATACAGTAAACCTGAAGTGAAGCATCGGAATCTAAAACTGGACCCACAGGAGAGGTTCAAATCATAGAAAGTTACAGTGTCAGTCCTGTTGTACTTAAGTCGGCAATGTAACTTTTGTATTAAATTCGGATGCAATTTCTGTGTTTCATCGTCAATAAGAAGGTCCAAGGCAGTCAGTAAATTTGAACTGAAGCATCGGAATCGAAAACCTGACTCACTGGAGAGGTTCAAATCATAGAAAGTGAGACTGTCAGTCCTCTTGTACTTCAGTCGGCATGGTGACTTTTGTATTAATTTCGGATGCAATTTCTGTGTTTCAACGTTAATAAGAAGGTCCCAGGGATACAATAAACCTAAAGTGATGCATCGGAATTCAAAACTGGACTCACAGGAGAGGTTCAAATCATAGAAATTTAGAGTGTCAGTCCTCTTGTACTTAAGTCGGCATTTTGACAATTGTTATTAAATTCGGATGCAATTTCTGTGTTTCATCGTCAATAAGAAGGTCCAAGGGATACAGTAAACCTGAAGTGAAGCATCGGAATCTAAAACTGGGCTCACAGGAGAAGTTCAAATCATAGAAATTTAGAGTGTCAGTCCTTTTGTACTTAAGTCGGCATTGTGACTTTTGTATTAAATTCGGATGCAATTTCTGTGTTTCATCGTCAATAAGGAGGTCCAAGGGATACAGTAAACCTGAAGTGAAGCATCGGTATCTAAAACTGGACTCACAGGAGAGGTTCAAATCATAATAAGTTAGAGTGTCAGTCCTCTTGTACTTCAGTCGGCATTGTGACTTTTGTAATAAATTCGGATGCAATTTCTGTGTTTCATCATCAATAAGAAGGTCCACGGGATACTGTAAACCTGAAGTGAAGCATCGGAATCTAAAACTGGACTCACAGGAGAGGTTCAAATCATAGATAGTGAGAGTGTCAGTCTTCTTGTACTTAAGTCGGCATTGTGACTTTTGTATTAAATTCGGATGCAATTTCTGGGTTTCATCGTCAATAAGAAGGTCCACGGGATACAGTAAACCTGAAGTGAAGTATAGGAATCTAAAACTGGACTCACAGGAGGGGTTCAAATCATAGAAAGTTAGTGTGTCAGTTCTCTTGTACCTAAGTCGGCATTGTGACTTTTGTATTAAATTCGGATGCTATTTCTGTGTTTTATCATTAATAAGAAGGTCCAAGGGATACAGTAAACCTGAAGTGAAGCATCGGAATCTAAAACTGGACTCACAGGAGAGGTTCAAATCATAGAAAGTTAGAGTGTCAGGCCTCTGTACTTAAGTCGGCATTGAGACTTTTGTATTAAATTCGGATGCAATTTCTGTGTTTCATCGTTAATAAGGAGGTCCAAGGGATACAGTAAACCTGAAGTGAAGCATCGGAATCTAAAACTGGACTCACAGGAGAGGTTCAAATCATAATAAGTTAGAGTGTCAGTCCTTTTGTACTTAAGTCTGCATTGAGACTTTTGTATTAAATTCGGATGCAATTTCTGTGTTTCATCATCAATACGAAGGTCCAAGGGATACAGTAAACCTGAAGTGAAGCATCGGAATCTAAAACTGGACTCATAGGAGAGGTTCAAATCATAGAAAGTTACAGTGTCAGTCCTGTGGTGCTTAAGTCGTTATTGTAACTTTTGTATTAAATTCGGATGCAATTTCAGTGTTTCATCGTCAATAAGAAGGTCCAAGGGATACAGTGAACTTGAAGTGAAGCATCGGAATCGAAAACCTGACTCACAGGAGAGGTTCAAATCATAGAAAGTGAGAGTGTCAGTCCTCTTGTACTTCAGTCGGCATTGTGACTTTTGTATTAAATTCGGATGCAATTTCTGTGTTTCATCGTCAATAAGAAGGTCCAAGGGATACAGTAAACCCGAAGTGAAGCATCGGAATCTAAAACTGGACTAACAGGAGGGGTTCAAATCATAGAAAGTTAGAGTGTCAGTCCTCTTGTACTTAAGTCGGCATTGTCGCTTTTTTATTAAATTCGGATGCAATTTCTGTGTTTCATCGTCAATAAGAAGGTCCAAGGGATACAGTAAACCTGAAGTGAAGCATCGGAATCTAAAACTGGACTCACAGGAGAGATTCAAATCATAGAAAGTTAGAGTGTCAGTCCTCTTGTACTTAAGTCGGCATTGTGACTTTTGTATTAAATTCGGATGCAATTTCGGTGTTTCATCGTCAATAAGAAGGTCCAAGGGACACAGTAAACCTGAAGTGAAGCATCGGAATCTAAAACTGGACTCACAGGAGAGATTCAAATCATAGAAAGTTAGAGTGTCAGTCCTCTTGTACTTAAGTCGGCATTGTGACTTTTGTATTAAATTCGGATGCAATTTCTGTGTTTCATCGTTAATAAGAAGGTCCCAGGGATACAATACACCTGAAGTGATGCATCAGAATTCAAAACTGAACTCACAGGACAGGTTCAAATCATAGAAAGTTAGAGTGTCAGTCCTCTTGTACTTAAGTCGGCATTTTGACTATTATATCAAATTCGGATGCAATATCTGTGTTTCATCGTCAACACGAAGGTCCAAGGGATACAGAAAACCTGAAGTGAAGCATCGGAATCTAAAACTGGACTCACAGGAGAGGTTCAAATCATAGAAAGTTAGAGTGTCGGTCCTCTTGTACTTAAGTCGGCATTGTGACTTTTGTATTAAATTCGGATGCAATTTCTGGGATTCATCGTCAATAAGAAGGTCCAAGGGATACAGTAAACCTGAAGTGAAGCATCGGAATCTAAAACTGGACCCACAGGAGAGGTTCAAATCATAGAAAGTTACAGAGTCAGTCATTTTGTACTTAAGTCGTCATTGTAACTTTTGTATTAAATTCGGATGCAATTTCTGTGTTTCATCGTCAATAAGAAGGTCCAAGGGATACAGTAAACCTGAGGTGAAGCATCGGAATCTTAAGCTGGACTCACAGGAGAGGTTCAAATCAGAGAAAGTTAGAGTGTCAGTCCTCTTGTACTTAAGTCGGCAATGAGACTTTTGTATTAAATTCGGATGCAATTTCTGTTTTTCATCGTCAATAAGAAGGTCCAAGGGATACAGTAAACCTGAAGTGAAGTATCGGAATCTAAAACTGGACTCACACGAGGGGTTCAAATCATAGAAAGTTAGAGTGTCAGTCCTCTTGTACTTAAGTCGGCATTGTGACTTTTGTATTAAATTCGGATGCAATTTCTGTGTTTCATCGTCAATAAGTAGGTCCAAGGGATACAGTAAACCTGAAGTGAAGCATCGGAATCTAAAACTGGACTCAAAGGAGTGGTTCAAATCATGGAATGTTAGAATGTCAGTCCTCTTGTACTTAACTCGGCATTGTGCCTTATGTATTAAATTCGGATGCAATTTCTGTGCTTCATCGTCAATAACATAGTCCGAGGTATACAGTAAAAATGAAGTGAAGCATCGGAATCTAAAACTGGACTCACAGGAGCGGTTCAAATCATAGAGAGTTAGAGTTTCAGTCCTTTTGTTCTTAAGTCGGCATTGTGCTTTTGTATTAAATTCGGATGCAATATCTGTGTTTCATCGTCAATAAGAATGTCCAAGGGAGACAGTAAACATGAAGTGAAGCATCGGAATCTAAAACTGGACTCACGGGAGAGGTTAAAATCATAGAAATTTAGAGCGGCAGTCTTTTTGTACTTAAGTCGGCATTGTGCTTTTTGTATTAAATTCGGATGCAATTTCTGTGTTTCATCGTCAATAAGGAGGTCCAAGGGATACAGTAAACCTGAATTGAAGCTTCGGAATCTAAACCTGGACTCACAGGAGAGGTTCAAATCATAGAAAGTTAGAGTGTCATTCCTCTTGTACTTAAGTCTGCATTGAGTCTTTTGTATTAAATTCGGATGCAATTTCTGTGTTTCTTCGTCAATAAGAAGGTCCAAGGGATACAGTAAACCTGAAGTGAAGCATCGGAATCTAAAACTGGACCCACAGGAGAGGTTCAAATCATAGAAAGTTACAGTGTCAGTCCTGTTGTACTTAAGTCGGCATTGTAACTTTTGTATTAAATTCGGATGCAATATCTGTGTTTCATCGTCAATAAGAAGGTCCAAGGCAGTCAGTAAATTTGAAGTGAAGCATCGGAATCGAAAACCTGACTCACTGGAGAGGTTCAAATCATAGAAAGTGAGACTGTCAGTCCTCTTGTACTTCAGTCGGCATGGTGACTTTTGTATTAATTTCGGATGCAATTTCTGTGTTTCAACGTTAATAAGAAGGTCCCAGGGATACAATAAACCTAAAGTGATGCATCGGAATTCAAAACTGGACTCACAGGAGAGGTTCAAATCATAGAAATTTAGAGTGTCAGTCCTCTTGTACTTAAGTCGGCATTTTGACAATTGTTATTAAATTCGGATGCAATTTCTGTGTTTCATCGTCAATAAGAAGGTCCAAGGTATACAGTAAACCTGAAGTGAAGCATCGGAATCTAAAACTGGACTCACAGGAGAGGTTCAAATCATAGAAAGTTAGAGTGTCAGTCCTCTTGTACTTAAGTCGGCATTGTGACTTTTGTATTAAATTCGGATGCAATTTCTGTGTTTCATCGTCAATAAGAAGGTCCAAGGCAGTCAGTAAATTTGAAGTGAAGCATCGGAATCGAAAACCTGACTCACAGGAGAGGTTCAAATCATAGAAAGTGAGACTGTCAGTCCTCTTGTACTTCAGGCGGCATTGTGACTTTTGTATTAATTTCGGATGCAATTTCTGTGTTTCAACGTTAATAAGAAGGTCCCAGGGATACAATAAACCTAAAGTGATGCATCGGAATTCAAAACTGGACTCACGGGAGAGGTTCAAATCATAGAAAGTTAGAGTGTCACTCCTCTTGTACTTAAGTCGGCATTTTGACAATTGTATTAAATTCGGATGCAACTTCTGTGTTTCATCGTCAATAAGAAGGTCCAAGGTATACAGTAAACCTGAAGTGAAGCATCGGAATCTAAAACTGGACTCACAGGAGAGGTTCAAATCATAGAAAGTTAGAGTGTCTGTCCTCTTGTACTTAAGTCGGCATTGTGACTTTTGTATTAAATTCGGATGCAATTTCTGTTTTTCATCGTCAAGAAGAAGGTCCAGGGGATACAGTAAACCTGAAGTGAAGTATCGGAATCTAAAACTGGACTCACACGAGGGGTTCAAATCATAGAAAGTTAGAGTGTCAGTCCTCTTGTACTTAAGTCGGCATTGTTACTTTAGTATTAAATTCGGATGCAATTTCTGTGTTTCATCGTCAATACGAAGGTCCAAGGGATACAGTAAACCTGAAGTGAAGCATCGGAATCTAAAACTGGACTCACAGGAGAGGTTCAAATCATAGAAAGTTAGAGTGTAACTCCTCTTGTACTTAAGTCGGCATTGAGACTTTTGAATTAGATTCGGATGCAATTTCTGTGTTTCATCGTCGATAAGACGGTCCAAGGGATACAGTAAACCTGAAGTGAAGCATCGGAATCTAGAACTGGACTCACAGGAGAGGTTCAAATCATAGAAAGTTAGAGTGTCAGTCCTCTTGTACTTAAGTCGGCATTATGACTTTTGTATTAAATTCGGATGCAATGTCTGTGTTTCATCGTCAGTAAGAAGGTCCAAGGGATGCAGTAAATCTGAAGTGAATTATCGGAATCGAAAACTGGACTCACAGGAGAGGTTCAAATCATAGATAGTGAGAGTGTCAGTCCTGTTGTACTTAAGTCGGCATTGTAACTTTTGTATTAAATTCGGATGCAATGTCTGTGTTTCATCGTCAGTAAGAAGGTCCAAGGGATGCAGTAAATCTGAAGTGAATTATTGGAATCGAAAACTGGACTCACAGGAGAGGTTCAAATCATAGATAATGAGAGTGTCAGTCCGCTTGTACTCAAGTTGGCATTGTGACATTTGTATTAAATTCGGATGCAATTTCTGTGTTTCATCGTCAATAAGAAGGTACAAGGGATACAGTAAACCTGAAGTGAAACATCGGAATCGAAAACTGGAATCACAGGAAAGGTTCAAATCATAGAAAGTTAGAGTGTCAGTCCCCTTGTACTAAGGTCGGTATTGTGACTTTTGTATTACATTCGTATGCAATTTCTGTGTTTCATCGTCAATAAGAAGGTCCAAGGGATATAGTAAACCTGAAGTGATGCAACGGAATCTAAAACTGGACTCAAAGGAGTGGTTCAAATCATAGAATGTTAGAATGTCAGTCCTCTTGTACTTAAGTCGGCATTGTGACTTTTGTATTAAATTCGGATGCAATTTCTGTGCTTCATCGTCAATAAGAAGGTCCAAGGGATACAGTAAACCTGAAGTTAAGCATCGGAATCTAAAACTGGAGTCACAGGAGAGGTTCAAATCATAGAATGTTAGTGTGTCAGTCCTCTTGTACTTATGTCGGCATTGTGACTTTTGTATTAAATTCGGATGCAATTTCTGTGTTTCATCGACAATAACACGGTCCAAGGCATACAGTAAACCTGAAGTGAAGCATCGGAATCTAAAACTGGACTCACAGGAGAGGTTCAAATAACAGAAAGTTAGAGTATCAGTCCTTTTGTACTTAAGTCTGCATTGAGACTTTTGTATTAAATTCGGATGCAATTTCTGTGTTTCATCGTCAATAAGAGGGTCCAAGGGATACAATAAACCTGAAGTGAAGCATCGGAATCTAAAACTGGACTCACAGGAGAGGTTAAAATCATAGAAAATTAGAGTGTCAGTCTTCGAAGGTCCAAGGGATACAGTAAACCTGAAGTGAAGCATCGGAATCTAAGACCGGACTCACAGGAGAGGTTCAAATCATAGAAAGTTAGAGTGTCAGTCCTCTTGTACTTAAGTCGGCATTGTGCCTTTTGTATTAGATTCGGATGCAATTTCTGTGTTTCATCATTAATAAGAAGGTACAAGGGATACAGTAAACCTGAAGTGAAGCATCGGAATCTAAAACTGGACACACAGGAGAGGTTCGAGTCATAGGAAGTTAGAGTGTCAGTCCTCTTGTACTTAAGTCGGCTGTGTGACTTTTGTATGAAATTCGGATGCAATTTCTGTGTTTCATCGTCAATAAGAAGGACCAAGGGATACAGTAAACCCGAAGTGAAGCATCGGAACCAAAAACTGGACTCACTGGAGAGGTTCAATTAATAGAAAGTTAGAGAGTCAGTCCTCTTGTACTTAAGTCGGCATTGAGACTTTTGTATTAAATTCGGATGCAATTTCTGTGTTTCTTCGTCAATAAGAAGGTCCAAGGGATACCGTAAACCTGAAGTGAAGCATCGGAATCTAAAACTGGACTCACAGGAGAGGTTCAAATCATAGAAAGTTAAGGTTCAGTCCTCTTGTACTTACGTCGTCATTGTGCCTTTTGTATTAATTCGTATGTAATTCCTGCGTTTCATCGTCAATAAGAAGGTCCAAGGGATACAGTAAACCTGAAGTGAAGCATCGGAATCTAAAACTGGACTCCCAGGAGAGGTTCAAATCATAGAAAGTAGAGTGGCAGCCCTCTTGTACTTAAGTCGGCATTGTGACTTTTGTATTAAATTTGGATGCAATTTCTGTGTTTCCTCGTCAATAAGAAGGTCCAAGGGATACAGTAAACCTGAAGTGAAGCTTCGCAATCGAAAACTTTACTCACAGGAGAGGTTCAAATCATAGAAATTTAGAGTGTCAGTCCTCTTGTACATAAGTCGGCATTGTGACTTTTGTATTAATTTCGGATGCAATTTCTGTGTTTCATCGTCAATAAGAAGGTCCAAGGGATACAGTAAACCTGAAGTGAAGCATCAGAATAACAAAAACTGGACTCACAGGAGAGGTTCAAATCGTAGAATGTTAGAGTTACAGTCCTCTTGTACTTAAGTCGGCATTGAGACTTTTGTATTAAATTCGGATGCAATTTCTGTTTTACATCGTCAATAAGAAGGTCCAAGGGATACAGTAAACCTGAAGTGAAGCATCAGAATCTAAAACTGGACTCACAGGAGAGGTTCAAATCATAGAAAGTTAAGGTTCAGTCCTCTTGTACTTACGTCGGCATTGTGCCTTTTGTATTAAATTCGGATGCAATTTCTGTGTTTCCTCGTCAATAAGAAGGTCCAAGGGATACAGTAAACCTGAAGTGAAGCATCGGAAACGAAAACTGGACTCCCAGGAGAGGTTCAAATCATAGAAAGTGAGAGTGTCAGCCCTCTTGTACTTAAGTCGGCATTGTGACTTTTGTATTAAATTCTTATACAATTTCTGTGTTTCCTCGTCAATAAGAAGGTCCAAGGGATACAGTAAACCTGAAGTGATGCATCGGAATTGAAAACTTTACTCACAGGAGAGGTTCAAATCATAGGAAGTTAGAGTGTCAGTCCTCTTGTACTTAATTCGGCATTGTGAGTTTTGTTATAATTCGGATGCAATTTCTGTGTTTCATCGTCAATAAGAAGGTCCAAGGGATACAGTAAACCTGAAGTGATGCATCGGAATCTAAAACTGGAGTCACAGGAGAGGTTCAAATCATAGAAAGTTAGAGTGGCAGTCCTCTTCTACTAAGGTCGGCATTGTGACTTTTGTATTACTTTCGTATGCGATTTCTGTGTTTCATCGTCTATAAGAAGGTCGAAGCGATACAGTAAACCTGAGGTGAAGCATCGGAATCTAAAACTGGACTCACAGGAGAGGTTCAAATCATAGAAAGTGAGAGTGTCAGTCCTCTTGTACTTTAGACGGCATTGTGCTTTTTGTATTAAATTCGGATGCAATTTCTGTGTTTCATCGTCAATAAGAAGGTCCAAGGGATACAGTAAACCTGAAGTTAAGCATCGGAATCTAAAACTGGAGTCACAGGAGAGGTTCAGATCATAGAATGTTAGTGTGTCAGTCCTCTTGTACTTAAGTCGGCATTGTGACTTTTGTATTAAATTCGGATGCAATTTCTGTGTTTCGTCGTCAATAAGAAGGTCCAAGAGAACAGTAAACCTGAAGTGAAGCATCGGAATCTAAAACTGGACTCAAAGGAGAGGTTAAAATCATAGAAATTTGGAGTGTCAGTCTTCTTGTACTTAAGTCGGCATTGTGCTTTTTGTATTAAATTCGGATGCAATTTCTGTGTTTCATCGTTAATAAGAAGGTCCAAGGTATACAGTAAACCTGAAGTGATGCATCGGAATTTAAACTGGACTCAAAGGAGTGGTTCAAATCATAGAATGTTAGAATGTCAGTCCTCTTGTACTTAACTCGGCATTGTGCATTATGTATTAAATTCGGATGCAATTTCTGTTCTTCATCGTCAATAAGATTGTCCAAGGTATACAGTAAAAATGAAGTGAAGCATCGGAATCTAAAACTGGACTCACAGGAGAGGTTCAAATCATAGGGAGTTAGAGTTTCAGTCCTTTTGTTCTTAAGTCGGCATTGTGCTTTTGTATTAAATTCGGATGCAATATCTGTGTTTCATCGTCAATAAGAAGGTCCAAGGGAGACAGTAAACCTGAAGTGAAGCATCGGAATCTAAAACTGGACTCACGGGAGAGGTTAAAATCGTAGTAATTTAGAGCGTCAGTCTTCTTGTACTTAAGTCGGCATTGTGCCTTTTGTATTAAATTCGGATGCAATTTCTGTGTTTCATCGTCAATAAGAAGGTCCAAGGGATACAGTAAACCTGAAGTGAAGCATCGGAATCTAAAACTGTACTCACAGGAGAGGTTCAAATCATAGAAAGTGAGAGTGTCAGTCCTCTTGTACTTTAGACGGCATTGTGCTTTTTCTATTATATTCGGATGCAATTTCTGTGTTTCATGGTTAATAAGAAGGTCCAATTGATACAGTAAACCTGATGTAAAGCATCGGAATCGAAAACTGGACTCCCAGGGGAGTTTCAAATCATAGAAAATGAGAGTGTCAGCCCTCTTGTACTTAAGTCGCCATTGTGCCTTTTGTATTAAATTCGGATGCAATTTCTGTGTTTCATCGTCAATAAGAAGGTCCAAGGGATACAGTAAACCTGAAGTGTAGCATCGGAATCTAAAACTGGACTCACAGGAGATGTTCAAATCATAGAACGTTAGAGTGTCAGTCCTCTTGTACTTAAGTAGGCATTGTGACATTTGTATTAAATTCGGATGCAATTTCTGTGTTTCATCGTCAATAAGAGGGTCCAAGGGATACAGTAAACCTGAAGTGAAGCATCGGAATCTAAAACTGGACTCACAGGAGAGGTTAAAATCATAGAAAATTAGAGTGTCAGTCTTCGAAGGTCCAAGGGATCCAGTAAACCTGAAGTGAAGCATCGGAACCAAAAACTGGACTCACTGGAGAGGTTCAATTAATAGAAAGTTAGAGAGTCAGTCCTCTTGTACTTAAGTCGGCATTGAGTTTTTTTTATTAAATTCGGATGCAATTTCTGTGTTTCTTCGTCAATAAGAAGGTCCAAGTGATACCGTAAACCTGAAGTGAAGCATCGGAATCTAAAACTGGACTCACAGGAGAGGTTCAAATCATAGAAAGTTAAGGTTCAGTCCTCTTGTACTTACGTCGGCATTGTGCCTTTTGTATTAAATTCGGATGCAATTTCTGTGTTTCATCGTCAATAAGAAGGTCCAAGGGATACAGTAAACCTGAAGTGAAGCATCGGAATCAAAAACTGGACTCCCAGGAGAGGTTCAAATCATAGAAAGTAGAGTGGCAGCCCTCTTGTACATAAGTCGGCATTGTGACTTTTGTATTAAATTCTTATGCAATTTCTGTGTTTCCTCGTCAATACGAAGGTCCAAGGGATACAGTAAACCTGAAGTGAAGCATCGCAATCGAAAACTTTACTCACAGGAGAGGTTCAAATCATAGAATGTTAGAGTGTCAGTCCTCTTGTACATAAGTCGGCATTGTGACTTTTGTATTAAATTCGGATGCAATTTCTGTGTTTCATCGTCAATAAGAAGGTCCAAGGGATACAGTAAACCTGAAGTGAAGCATCGGAATAAGAAAAACTGGACTCACAGGAGAGGTTCAAATCCTAGAATGTTAGAGTTACAGTCCTCTTGTACTTAAGTCGGCATTGAGACTTTTGTATTAAATTCGGATGCAATTTCTGTGTTTCATCGTCAATAAGAAGGTCCAAGGGATACAGTAAACCTGAAGTGAAGCATCGGAATCTAAAACTGGACTCACAGGAGAGGTTCAAATCATAGAAAGTTAAGGTTCAGTCCTCTTGTACTTACGTCGGCATTGTGCCTTTTGTATTAAATTCGGATGCAATTTCTGTGTTTCATCGTCAATAAGAAGGTCCAAGGGATACAGTAAATCTGATGTAAAGCATCGGAATCGATAACTGGACTCACAGGAGAGGTTCAAATCATAGAAAGTTAGAGTGTCAGTCCTCTTGTACTTAAGTCGTCATTGTGACTTTCGTATTAAATTCGGATGCAATTTCTGTGTTTCATCGTCAATAAGAAGGTCCAAGGGATACAGAAAACCTGAAGTGAAGTGTCGGAATCTAAAACTGGAGTCACAGGAGAGGTTCGAATCATAGAAAGTCAGAGTGTCAGTCCTCTTGTACTTAAGTCGGCATTGTGCCTTTTGTATTAAATTCGGATGCAATTTCTATGTTTCATCGTCAATAAGAAGGTCGAAGGGATAAAGGAAACCTGAAGTGAAGCGTCGGAATCTAAAACTGCACTCACAGGAGAGGTTCAAATCATAGATAGTTAGAGTGACAGTCCTCTTGTACTTAAGACGGCATTGTGACTTTTGTATTACATTCGGATGCAATTTCTGTGTTTCATCGTCAATAAGAAGGTCCAAGGGATACAGTAAACCTGAAGTGATGCATCGGAATCTAAAACTGGAGTCACAGGAGAGGTTCAAATCATAGAAAGTTAGAGTGGCAGTCCTCTTCTACTAAGGTCGGCATTGTGACTTTTGTATTACTTTCGTATGCGATTTCTGTGTTTCATCGTCTATAAGAAGGTCGAAGCGATACAGTAAACCTGAGGTGAAGCATCGGAATCTAAAACTGGACTCACAGGAGAGGTTCAAATCATAGAAAGTGAGAGTGTCAGTCCTCTTGTACTTTAGACGGCATTGTGCTTTTTGTATTAAATTCGGATGCAATTTCTGTGTTTCATCGTCAATAAGAAGGTCCAAGGGATACAGTAAACCTGAAGTTAAGCATCGGAATCTAAAACTGGAGTCACAGGAGAGGTTCAGATCATAGAATGTTAGTGTGTCAGTCCTCTTGTACTTAAGTCGGCATTGTGACTTTTGTATTAAATTCGGATGCAATTTCTGTGTTTCGTCGTCAATAAGAAGGTCCAAGAGAACAGTAAACCTGAAGTGAAGCATCGGAATCTAAAACTGGACTCAAAGGAGAGGTTAAAATCATAGAAATTTGGAGTGTCAGTCTTCTTGTACTTAAGTCGGCATTGTGCTTTTTGTATTAAATTCGGATGCAATTTCTGTGTTTCATCGTTAATAAGAAGGTCCAAGGTATACAGTAAACCTGAAGTGATGCATCGGAATTTAAACTGGACTCAAAGGAGTGGTTCAAATCATAGAATGTTAGAATGTCAGTCCTCTTGTACTTAACTCGGCATTGTGCATTATGTATTAAATTCGGATGCAATTTCTGTTCTTCATCGTCAATAAGATTGTCCAAGGTATACAGTAAAAATGAAGTGAAGCATCGGAATCTAAAACTGGACTCACAGGAGAGGTTCAAATCATAGGGAGTTAGAGTTTCAGTCCTTTTGTTCTTAAGTCGGCATTGTGCTTTTGTATTAAATTCGGATGCAATATCTGTGTTTCATCGTCAATAAGAAGGTCCAAGGGAGACAGTAAACCTGAAGTGAAGCATCGGAATCTAAAACTGGACTCACGGGAGAGGTTAAAATCGTAGTAATTTAGAGCGTCAGTCTTCTTGTACTTAAGTCGGCATTGTGCCTTTTGTATTAAATTCGGATGCAATTTCTGTGTTTCATCGTCAATAAGAAGGTCCAAGGGATACAGTAAACCTGATGTAAAGCATCGGAATCGAAAACTGGACTCCCAGGGGAGTTTCAAATCATAGAAAATGAGAGTGTCAGCCCTCTTGTACTTAAGTCGGCATTGTCACTTTTGTATTAAATTCGGATGCAATTTCTGTGTTTCCTCGTCAATAAGAAGGTCCAAGGGATACAGTAAACCTGAAGTGAAGCATCGGAATCTAAAACTGTACTCACAGGAGAGGTTCAAATCATAGAAAGTGAGAGTGTCAGTCCTCTTGTACTTTAGACGGCATTGTGCTTTTTCTATTATATTCGGATGCAATTTCTGTGTTTCATGGTTAATAAGAAGGTCCAATTGATACAGTAAACCTGATGTAAAGCATCGGAATCGAAAACTGGACTCCCAGGGGAGTTTCAAATCATAGAAAATGAGAGTGTCAGCCCTCTTGTACTTAAGTCGCCATTGTGCCTTTTGTATTAAATTCGGATGCAATTTCTGTGTTTCATCGTCAATAAGAAGGTCCAAGGGATACAGTAAACCTGAAGTGTAGCATCGGAATCTAAAACTGGACTCACAGGAGATGTTCAAATCATAGAACGTTAGAGTGTCAGTCCTCTTGTACTTAAGTAGGCATTGTGACATTTGTATTAAATTCGGATGCAATTTCTGTGTTTCATCGTCAATAAGAGGGTCCAAGGGATACAGTAAACCTGAAGTGAAGCATCGGAATCTAAAACTGGACTCACAGGAGAGGTTAAAATCATAGAAAATTAGAGTGTCAGTCTTCGAAGGTCCAAGGGATCCAGTAAACCTGAAGTGAAGCATCGGAACCAAAAACTGGACTCACTGGAGAGGTTCAATTAATAGAAAGTTAGAGAGTCAGTCCTCTTGTACTTAAGTCGGCATTGAGTTTTTTTTATTAAATTCGGATGCAATTTCTGTGTTTCTTCGTCAATAAGAAGGTCCAAGTGATACCGTAAACCTGAAGTGAAGCATCGGAATCTAAAACTGGACTCACAGGAGAGGTTCAAATCATAGAAAGTTAAGGTTCAGTCCTCTTGTACTTACGTCGGCATTGTGCCTTTTGTATTAAATTCGGATGCAATTTCTGTGTTTCATCGTCAATAAGAAGGTCCAAGGGATACAGTAAACCTGAAGTGAAGCATCGGAATCAAAAACTGGACTCCCAGGAGAGGTTCAAATCATAGAAAGTAGAGTGGCAGCCCTCTTGTACATAAGTCGGCATTGTGACTTTTGTATTAAATTCTTATGCAATTTCTGTGTTTCCTCGTCAATACGAAGGTCCAAGGGATACAGTAAACCTGAAGTGAAGCATCGCAATCGAAAACTTTACTCACAGGAGAGGTTCAAATCATAGAATGTTAGAGTGTCAGTCCTCTTGTACATAAGTCGGCATTGTGACTTTTGTATTAAATTCGGATGCAATTTCTGTGTTTCATCGTCAATAAGAAGGTCCAAGGGATACAGTAAACCTGAAGTGAAGCATCGGAATAAGAAAAACTGGACTCACAGGAGAGGTTCAAATCCTAGAATGTTAGAGTTACAGTCCTCTTGTACTTAAGTCGGCATTGAGACTTTTGTATTAAATTCGGATGCAATTTCTGTGTTTCATCGTCAATAAGAAGGTCCAAGGGATACAGTAAACCTGAAGTGAAGCATCGGAATCTAAAACTGGACTCACAGGAGAGGTTCAAATCATAGAAAGTTAAGGTTCAGTCCTCTTGTACTTACGTCGGCATTGTGCCTTTTGTATTAAATTCGGATGCAATTTCTGTGTTTCATCGTCAATAAGAAGGTCCAAGGGATACAGTAAATCTGATGTAAAGCATCGGAACCGATAACTGGACTCACAGGAGAGGTTCAAATCATAGAAAGTTAGAGTGTCAGTCCTCTTGTACTTAAGTCGTCATTGTGACTTTCGTATTAAATTCGGATGCAATTTCTGTGTTTCATCGTCAATAAGAAGGTCCAAGGGATACAGAAAACCTGAAGTGAAGTGTCGGAATCTAAAACTGGAGTCACAGGAGAGGTTCGAATCATAGAAAGTCAGAGTGTCAGTCCTCTTGTACTTAAGTCGGCATTGTGCCTTTTGTATTAAATTCGGATGCAATTTCTATGTTTCATCGTCAATAAGAAGGTCCAAGGGATAAAGGAAACCTGAAGTGAAGCGTCGGAATCTAAAACTGCACTCACAGGAGAGGTTCAAATCATAGATAGTTAGAGTGACAGTCCTCTTGTACTTAAGACGGCATTGTGACTTTTGTATTACATTCGGATGCAATTTCTGTGTTTCATCGTCTATGAGAAGGTCCAAGGGATACAGTAAACCTGATGTGAAGCATTGGAATCGAAAACTGGACTCACAGGAGAGGTTCAAATCATTGAAAGTGAGAGTGTCAGTCCTCTTGTACTTAAGTCGTCATTGTGACTTTCGTATTAAATTCGGATGCAATTTCTGTGTTTCATCGTCAATAAGAAGGTCCAAGGGATACAGTAAACCTGAAGTGAAGCGTCGGAATCTAAAACTGGACTCACAGGAGAGGTTCGAATCATAGAAAGTCAGAGTGTCAGTCCTCTTGTACTTAAGTCGGCATTGTGCCTTTTGTATTAAATTCGGATGCAATTTCTGTGTTTCATCGTCAATAAGAAGGTCCAAGGGATAAAGAAAACCTGAAGTGAAGCGTCGGAATCTAAAACTGCACTCACAGGAGAGGTTCAAATCATAGATAGTTAGAGTGACGGTCCTCTTGTACTTAAGACGGCATTGTGACGTTTGTATTACATTCGGATGCAATTTCTGTGTTTCATCGTCAATAAGAAGGTCCAAGGGATACAGTAAACCTGAAGTAAAGCATCGGTATCGAAAACTGGACTCCCAGGAGAGTTTCAAATCATAGAAAATGAGAGTGTCAGCCCTCTTGTACTTAAGTCGGCGTTGTCACTTTTGTATTAAATTCGGATGCAATTTCTGTGTTTCCTCATCAATAAGAAGGTCCAAGGGATACAGTAAACCTGAAGTGAAGCATCGGAAACGAAAACTGGACTCCCAGGAGAGGTTCAAATCATAGAAAGTGAGAGTGTCAGCCCTCTTGTACTTAAGTCGGCATTGTGACTTTTGTATTAAATTCTTATGCAATTTCTGTGTTTCGTCGTCAATAAAAAGGTCCAAGGGATACAGTAAACCTGAAGTGATGCATCGGAATCGAATACTTTACTCACAGGAGAGTTTCAAATCATAGAAAGTTAGAGTGTCAGTCCTCTTGTACTTAATTCGGCACTGTGAGTTTTGTATTATATACGGATGCAGTTTCTGTGTTTCTTCGTCAATAAGAAGGTCCAAGGGATACAGTAAACCTGAAGTTATGCATCGGAATCTAAAACTGCACTCACAGGAGAGGTTCAAATCATAGATAGTTAGAGTGACAGTCCTCTTGTACTTAAGTCTGCATTGTGAGTTTTGTATAAAATTCGGATGCAATTTTCGTGTTTCATCGTCGATAAGAAGGTCCAAGGGGTACAGTAAACCTGAAGTGTAGCATTGGAATCTAAAACTGGACTCACTGAAGAGGTTTAAATCATAGACAGTTAGAGTGTCAGTCCTCTTGTACTTAAGTCCTCATTGTGCCTTTTGTATTAAATTCGGATGCAATTTCTGTGTTTCATCGTCAATAAGACCGTCCAAGTGATACAGTAAACCTGAAGTGAAGCATCGGAATGTAAGACTGGACTCGAAAGAGATGTTCAAATCATAGAAAGTTAGAGTGTCAGTCCTCTTGTACTTAAGTCGGCTTCGTGCTTTTTTGTATTAACTTCGGATGCAATTTCTGTGTTTCATCGTTAATAAGAAGGTCCAGGGGATACAGCAAACCTGAAGTGAAGTAACGGAATCGAAAACTGGACTGACAGGAGAGGTTCAAATCATAGAATGTTAGAGTGTCAGTCCTCTTGTACTTAAGTCGGCATTGTGACTTTTGTATTGAATTCGGATGCAATTTCTGTGTTTAATCGTCAATAAGAAGGTCCAAGGCATACAGTAACCCTGAAGTGTAGCATCGGAATCTAATACTGGACTCACTGAAGAGGTTTAAATCATAGTAAGTTAGAGTGTCAGTCCTCTTGTACTTAAGTCGGCATTGTGCCTCTGGTATTTATTGCCGATGCAATTTCTGTGTTTAATCGTCAATAAGAAGGTCCGAAGGATACAGTAAACCAGAAGTGAAGCATCGGAACCTAAAACTGGTCTCCCAGCAAAGGTTCAAAGCATATCCAGTAAGAAGAGTCAGTCATCTTGTACTTCAGTCGGCATAGTGCCTTTTGTATCTAATTCCGATGCAATTTCTGTGTTTCATTTTCAATAAGAATGTCCGACGGATACAGTAAACCTGAAGTGAAGCATCGGAATCTAAAACTGGTCTCACAGGAAAGGTTCAAATATAGACAGTAAGAAGAGTCAGTCTTCCTGTACTTAAGTCGACATTGTGCATTTTGTGTTTAATTCCGATGCAATTTCTGTGTTTCAACTTCGTTTAGAAGGTCAAAGGGATACAGTAAACCTGACGTGATGCATCGATATCTGAAACTGGTCTCACAGGAAAGGCTCAAATCATAGGATATAAGAAGAGTCAGTCCTCTTGCACTTAAGTCGGCATTTTGCCTTTTGGATTTATTTCGATGCAATTAGTGTGTTTCATCATCAATAAGAAGGTCCAAGGGGTACAGCAAAACTGAAGTGAAGTATCGGAATCTAAAACTGGTCTCACAGGAACGGTTCAAAATATGGACAGTAAGAAGAGTCAGTCTTCCTGTACTTAAGTCGGCATTGTGCTTTTGTATTTAATCCCGATGCAATTTCTGTGTTTCATCGTCAAGAAGAAGGTCCAAGGGACACAGTAAACCTGAAGTGAAGCATCGGAATCTAAAATTGGTCCCACAGGAAAGGTTCAAGACATAGACAGTAAGAAGAGTCAGTCTTCTTGTACTTAAGTAGGCATTGTGCCTTTTGTATTTACTTCCGATGCAATTTCTGTTTTTCATCGTTAAAAGGAAGGTCCAAGGGATACAGTAAACCTGAAGTGAGGCATCGGAATGCAAAACTTGTCTCACAGGAAAGGTTCAAAACATAGACAGTATGAAGAGTCAGTCTTCTTGTATTTAAGTCGGTATTGTGCCTATTGTATTTAATTCCGATGCAATTTCTGTGTTTCATCGTCAATAAGAAGGTCCAAGGGATACAGTAAACCTGAAGTGAAGTATCGGAATCTAAAACTAGTCTCACAGGAAAGGTTCAAAACATAGACAGTAAGAAGAGTCATTCCTCTTGTACTAAAGTCGGCATTGTGCCTTTTGTATTTAATTCCGATGCAATTTCTGTGTTTCATCGTCGATAAGAAGGTCCAAATGATACAGTAAACTTGAAGTGAAGCATCTTAATCTAAAACTGGTCTCACAGGAAAGGCTCAATTCATAGGCAGTAAGAAGAGTCAGTCTTCTTGTACTTATGTCGGCAATGTGCCTTTTGTATTTAATTCCGATGCAATATCTGTGTTTCATCGTCAATAAGAAGGTCCAAGGGATACAGTAAACCTGAAGTGAAGCATCGATATCTAACTCTGGTCTCACAGGAAAGGCTCAAATCATAGAATGTAAGACGACTCAGTCCTCTTGTACTTAAGTCGGCATTGTGCCTTTTGTATTTAATTCCGATGAAATTTCTATGTTTCATCGTCAGTAAGAAGATCCAAGGGACACAGTAAACCTGAAGTGAAGCATGGAATCTAAAACTGGTCTCACAGGAAAGGTTTAAAACATAGACAGTAAGAAGAGTCACTCTTCTTGTACTTAAGTCGGCATTGTGCCTTTTGTATTTACTTCCGTTGCAATTTCTGTGTTTCATCGTCAATAAGAAGGTCCAAGGAATACAGTAAACCTGAAGTGAAGCATCGGAATCTAAACTGGTCCTACAGGAAAGGCTCAAATCATAGAATGTAAGACGAGTCAGTCCTCTTGTACTTAAGTCGGCATTGTGCCTTTAGTATTTAATTCCGATGCAATTTCTATGTTTCATCGTCAATAAGAAGATCCAAGGGACACAGTAAACCTGAAGTGAAGCATCGAATCTAAAACTGGTCTCACAGGAAAGGTTCAAAACATAGACAGTGAGAAGCGTCACTCTTCTTGTACTTAAGTCGGCATTGTGGCTATTGCATTTAATTCCGATTCAATTTCTGCGTTTCATCGTCATTAAGATGGTTCAAGGGATACAGTAAACCTGAGGTGAAGCATCGGAATCTAAAACTTGTCTCACAGGAAAGGTTCAAAACATAGACAGTAAGAAGAGTCAGTGTTCTCGTACTTAAGTCGGCATTGTGCCTTTTCTATCTAATTCCGAAGCAATTTCTGGGTTTTATTTTCAATAAGAAGGTCCGATTGATACAGTAATACTGAAGTGAAGCATCGCAATCTAAAACTGGTCTCACAGGAAAGGTTCAAATCATAGACAGTAAGAAGAGTCAATCCTCTTGTACTAAAGTCTTCATAGTGCCTTTTGTATTTAATTCCGATGCAATTTCTGTGTTTCATCGTCAATTTGAAGGTCAAAGGTAAACAGTAAACCTGACGTGTAGCATCGGTATCTAAAACTGGTCTCACAGGAAAGGCTCAAATCAAAGGATGTTAGAAGAGTCAATCCTCTTGTACTTGAGTCGGCATTTTGCATTTTGTATTTAATTTCGATGCAATTACTGTGTATCATCGTCAATAAGAAGGTCCAAAGGGTACAGTAAACCTGAAGTGAAGTATCGGAATCTAAAACTGGTCTCACAGGAAAGGTTCAAAACATGGACAGTAAGAGGAGTCAGTCTTCCTGTACTTAAGTCTGCATTGTGCCTTTTGTATTTAATACCGATGCAATTTCTGTGTTTCATCGTCAATAAGAAGGTCCAAGGCATACAGTAAACCTGAAGTTAAGTATCGCAATCCAAAACTGGTCTCACAAGAAAGGTTCAAAGCATAGACAGTAAGAAGAGCCACTCTTCTTGTACTTAAGTCGGCATTGTGCCTATTGTATCTAATTCCGATGCAATTTCTGTGTTTCATCGTCAGTAAGAGGGTGCAAGGGATACACCAAATCTGAGGTGAAGCATCGGAATCTAAAACTTGTGTCACATGAAAGGTTCGAATCATAGTCAGTAAGAAGAGTCACTCTTCTTGTACTTAAGTCGGCATTGTGCCTTTTGTATTTAATTCCGATGCAATTTCTGTGTTTCATCGTCAATAAGACGGTCCAAGGTATTCATTAAACCTGAAGTGACGCATCGGAATCTAAAATTGGTCTCACAGGATAGGTTCAATACATAGACAGTAAGAAGAGTCAGTCTTCTTGTTCTTAAGTCGGCATTGTGCGTTTCGTAATTAATTCCGATGCAATTTCTGTGTTTCATCGTCAATAACAAGGTCCGAGGGATACAGTAAACCTGAAGTGAAGCATCGGAATCTGAAACAGGTCTCACAGGAAAGGTTCAAAGCATAGACAATATGAAGAGTCAGTCATATTGAACTTAAGTCGGCATTGTGCCTTTTGTATTTATTTCCGTTGCAATTTCTGTGTTTCATCGTTAATAATAAGGTCCAAGGGGTACAGTAAACCTGAAGTGAAGCATCGGAATCTAAACTCGTCTCACGGGAAAGGCTAAAATCATAGAATGTATGAGGAGTCACTCCTCGTGTCCTTAAGTCGGCATTGAGCCTTTTGTATTTAATTCCGATGCAATTTCTGTGTTTCATCGTCAACCAGAAGGTCAAAGGAATACAGTATATCTGACGAGAAGCATCGATATCTAAAACTGGTCTTACAGGAAAAGCTCAAATCATAGAACGTAAGAAGAGTCAGTCCTCTTGTACTTAAGTCGGCATTGTGCCTTTTGTATCTAATTCCGATGCAATTTCTGTTTAAATGGCTCTGAGCACTATGGGACTTAACTGCTGTGGTCATCAGTCCCGTAGAACTTAGAACTGTTTAAACCTAACTAACCTAAGGACATCACACACATTCATTCACGAGGCAGGATTCGAACCTGCGACCGAGCGGTCACGCGGTTCCAGAGTGAAGCGTCTTTAACTGCACGGCCACACCGGCCAGCTGCAATTTCTGTGTATCATCTTCAATCAGAAGGTCTGAGGGATACAGTCAACCTGAAGTGAAGCATCGGAATCTAAAACTGGTCTCACAGGAAAGGTTCAAAAAATAGACAACATGAAGAGTCAGTCCTCTTGAACTTAGGTCGGCATTGTGCCTTTTGTATTTTACTCCGATGCAATTTCTGTGTTTCATCGTTAATAAGAAGGTCCAAATGATACAGTAAACTTGAAGTGAAGCATCCTAATCTAAAACTGGTCTCACAGGAAGGGCTCAATTCATAGACAGTAAGAAGAGTCAGTCTTCTTGTACTTAAGTCGGCAATGTGCCTTTTGTATTTAACTCCAATGCAATTTCTGTGTTTCATCGTCAATAAGAAGGTCCAAGGGGTACAGTAAACCTAAAGTGAAGTATCGGAATCTAAAACTGGTCTCACAGGAAAGGTTCAAAACATAGACAGTAAGAGGAGTCAGTCTTCCTGTACTTGAGTCGGCATTGTGCCTTTTGTATTTAATTCCGATGCAATTTCTGTGTTTAATCGTCAATAATAAGGTCCAATTGATACAGTAAACTTGAAGTGAACCATCGGCATCTAAAACTGGTTTCACAGGAGAGGTTCAAAACATAGGCAGTAAGAAGAGTCAATTTTCTTGTACTTAACTCGGCATTGTGCCTTTTGTATTTAATTCCGATGCAACTTCTGTGTTTCATCGTCAATAAAAAGGTCCCAGCGATACAGTAAACCTGAGGAGAAGCATCGGCATCTAAAACTTGTTTCTCAGGAAAGGTTCAAAATATAGACAGTAAGAAGAGTCAGTCTTCGAAGAGTCAGACTTCTTAAACTTAAGTCTCCATTGTGCCTTTTGTATTTAATTCTGATGCAATTTCTGTGTTCCATCGTCAATAAGAAGGTCCAAAGGATACAGTAAACCTGAAGTGCAGCATCGGAATCTTAAACTGGTCTCACAGGAAAGGTTCAAAACATAGACAGTAAGAAGAGTCATTCTTCTTGTACTTAAGTCGGCATTGTGCCCTTTGCATTTAATTCAGTTGCAATTTCTGTGTTTCATCGTCAATAACAAGGTCCAAGGGGTACAGTAAACCTGAAGTGAAGCATCGGACCTAAACTGGTCTCACGGGAAAGGCTAAAATCATACAATGTAAGAAGAGTCAGTCCTCTTGTACTTAAGTCGGCATTGTGCCTTTTGTATTTAATTCCGATGCTATTTCTGTGTTTCATCGTCAACTAGAAGGTCAAAGGGATACAATCAACCTGACGTGAAGCATCGATATCTAAAACTGGTCTCACAGGAAAGGTTCAAAACATAGACAGTAAGAAGAGTCAGTCTTCTTGTACTTAAGTCGGCATTGTGCCTTTTGTATTTAGTTCCGATGCAATTTCTGTGCTTCATCTTCAATAAGAAGGTCGAAGGGATACAGTAAACCTGAAGTGAGCCTCAGAACCGAAAACTGGTCTCACAGGAAAGGTTCAAATCATAGACAGTAAGAAGAGTCAGTCTTCTTGTACTTCAGTCGGCAATGTGCCTTTTGTATTTAACTCCAATGCAATTTCTGTGTTTCATCGTCAATAAGAAGGTCCAAGGGGTACAGTAAACCTGAAGTGAAGCATCGGACCTAAACTGGTCTCACGGGAAAGACTAAAATCATTGAATGTAAGAAGAGTCAGTCCTCTTGTACTTAAGTCGGCATTGTGCCTTTTGTATTTAATTCCGATGCAATTTCTGTTTTTCATCGTCACCTAGAAGGTCAAAGGGATACAGTAAACCTGCCGTGAAGCATCGATATCTAAAACTGGTGTCACAGGAAAGGCTCAAATCATAGGATGAAAGAAGAGGCATTCCTCTTGTACTTAAGTCGGCATTTTGCATTTTGTATTTAATTTCGATGCAATTACTGTGTTTGAATGGAAATAAGAAGGTCCAAAGGGTACAGTAAACCTGAAGTGAAGTATCGGAATCTAAAACTGGTCTCACAGGAAAGGTTCAAAACATAGACAGTAAGAGGAGTCAGTCTTCCTGTACTTGAGTCGGCATTGTGCCTTTTGTATTTAATTCCGATGCAATTTCTGTATTTAATCGTCAATAATAAGGTCCAATTGATACAGTAAACTTGAAGTGAACCATCGGCATCTAAAACTGGTTTCACAGGAGAGGTTCAAAACATAGGCAGTAAGAGGAGTCAATTTTCTTATACTTAACTCGGCATTGTGCCTTTTGTATTTAATTCCGATGCAATTTCTGTGTTTCATCGTCAACAAAAAGGTCCATGGAATACAGTAAACCTGAAGTGAAGCATCGGAATCGAAACTGGTCTCACAGGAGAGGCTAAAATCATAGAATGTAAGGAGAGTCAGTCCTCTTGTACTTAAGTTGGCATTGTGCATTTTTCATTTAATTCTGATGCAATTTCTGTGTTTCATCCTCAATAAGAAGGTCTAAGGGACACAGTAAACCTGAAGTGAAGCATCGGAATCTAAAACTGGTCTCACAGGAAAGGTTCAAAACATAGACAGTAAGAAAAGTCAGTCTTCTTGTACTTAAGTCGGCATTGTGCCTTTTGTATTTAATTCTGATGCAATTTCGTAATTTCATCGTCAATAAGAAGGTCCAAGGGATACAGTAAACCTAAAGTGAAGCATCGCAATCCAAAACTTGTCTCACAGGAAAGGTTCAAAACAAAGACAGTAAGAAGAGTCACTCTTCTTGTACTTAAGTCGGCATTGTGCCTATTGTATTTAATTTCGATGCAACTTCTGTGTTTCATCGTCAATAAAAAGGTCCCAGCGATACAGTAAACCTGAGGAGAAGCATCATCATCTAAAACTGGTTTCTCAGGAAAAGTTCAAAATATAGACAGTAAGAAGAGTCAGTCTTCGAAGAGTCAGACTTCTTAAACTTAAGTCTCCATTGTGCCTTTTGTATTTAATTCTGATGCAATTTCTGTGTTCCATCGTCAATAAGAAGGTCCAACGGATACAGTAAACCTGAAGTGAAGTATCGGAATCTAAAACTGTTCTCACAGGAAAGGTTCAAAACATAGACAGTAAGCGGAGTCAGTCTTCCTGTACTTAAGTCGGCATTGTGCGTTTTGTATTTAATTCCGATGCAATTTCTGTGTTTAATCGTCAATAAGAAGGTCCAAGGGATACAGTAAACCTGAAGTGCAGCATCGGAATCTTAAACTGGTCTCACAGGAAAGGTTCAAAACATAGACAGTAAGAAGAGTCATTCTTCTTGTACTTAAGTCGGCATTGTGCCCTTTGCATTTAATTCCGTTGCAATTTCTGTGTTTCATCGTCAATAACAAGGTCCAAGGGGTACAGTAAACCTGAAGTGAAGCATCGGACCTAAGCTGGTCTCACGGGAAAGGCTAAAATCATACAATGTAAGAAGGGTCAGTCCTCTTGTACATAAGTCGGCATTGTGCCTTTTGTATTTAATTCCGATGCTATTTCTGTGTTTCATCGTCAACTAGAAGGTCAAAGGGATACAGTAAACCTGACGTGAAGCATCGATATCTAAAACTGGTCTCACAGGAAAGGTTCAAAACATAGACAGTAAGAAGAGTCAGTCTTCTTGTACTTAAGTCGGCATTGTGCCTTTTGTATTTAGTTCCCATGCAATTTCTGTGCTTCATCTTCAATAAGAAGGTCGAAGGGATACAGTAAACCTGAAGTGAAGCATCGGAACCGAAAACTGGTCTCACAGGAAAGGTTCAAATCATAGACAGTAAGAAGAGTCAGTCTTCTTGTACTTCAGTCCGCATTGTGCGTTTTGTATTTGATTCTGATGCAATTTCTGTGTTTCATCGTCAATAAGAAGATCCGAGGGATACAGTAAAGCTGAAGTGAAGCATCGGAATCTAAAACTGGTCTCAAAGGAAAGGTTCAAAACATAAACAATATGAAGAGTTAGTCCTCTTGATTTTAGTACGGCATTGTGCCTTTTGTATTAAATTCCGATGCAATTTCTGTGTTTCATCGTCAATTAGAAATTCAAAGGGATACAGTAAACCTGACGTGAAGCATCGGAATCTAAAACTTGTGTCACAGGAATGGTTCATAACATAGACAGTAAGGAGAGTCAGTCCTCTTCAACCTAAGTCGGCACTGTGCCTTTTGGATTTAATTCCGATGCAATTTCTGAGTTTCATCGTCAATAAGAAGGTCCGAGGGATACAGTATACCTGAAGTGAAGCATCGGAATCTAAAACAGGTCTCACAGGAAAGGTTCAAAACATAGACAACATGAAGAGTCAGTCCCCTTGAACTGAAGTCGGCATTGTGCCTTTCGTATTTATTTCCGATGAAACTTCTGTGTTTCATTGTCAATAAGAATGTCCGAGGGATACAGTAAACCAGAAGTGAAGCATCGCAATTCATAACTTGTCTCACAGGTAAGGTTCAAAGCATAGACAGTAAGAAGAGTCCCTCTTCGTGTACTTAAGTCAGCATTGTGCCTATTGTATTAAATTCCGTTGCAATTTCTGTGTTTCATCGTCAATAAGAAGGTCCGAGGGATACAGTATACCTGAGGTGGAGCATTGGAATCTAAAACTTGTCTCACAGGAAAGGTTCAAAACATAGAGAGTAAGAAGAGTCAGTCTTCTTTTACTTAATCCGGCATTGTGCTTGTTGTATTTAATTCCGATGCAATATCTGTGTTTCATCGTCAATAAGAAAGTCCAAGAGTTACAGTAAACCTGAAATGAAGCATCGGACCTAAACTGGTCTCACGGGAAAGGCTAAAATCATAGGATGTAAGAAGAGTCAGTCCTCTTGTACTTAGGTCGGCATTGTGCCTTTTGTATTTAAATTCGATGCAATTTCTTCGTTTCATCGTCAACTAGAAGGTCAAAGGGACACAGTAAACCTGACGTGAAGCATCCATATCTAAAACTGGCCGCACAGGAAAGGCTCAAATCATAGAAAGTAAGGAGAGTCAGTTTCCTGTAGTTAAGTCGGCATTGTGCCTTTTGTATTTAATTCCGATGGAATTTCTGTGTTTCATCGTCAATAAGAAGGTCCAAGGGACACAGTAAACCTGAAGTGAAACATCGAATTTTAAAACTGGTCTCACAGGAAATGTTCAAAACATAGACAGTAAGAAGAGTCAGTCTTCATGTACTTAAGACGGCATTGTGCCTTTTGTATTTAATTCCGATGAAATCTCTGTGTTTCATTGTCAATAAGAAGGTCCAAGGGATACAGTAAACCGGAAGTGAAGCATCCCAATTCAAAACTTGTCTCACAGGAAAGGTTCTAATCATGGACAGTAAGAAGAGTCACTCTTCGTGTACTTAAGTCAGCATTGTGCCTATTGTATTAAATTCCAATGCAATTTCTGTGTTTCATCGTCGATACGAAGGTCCAAGGGATACAGTAAACCTGAGGTGGAGCATCAAAATCTAAAACTTGTCTCACAGGAAAGGTTCAAAGCATTGACAGTAAGAAGAGTCAGTCTTCTTGTACTTAAGTCGGCATTGTGCCTTTTGTATTTAGTTCCGATGCAATTTCTGTGCTTCATCTTCAATAAGAAGGTCGAAGGGATACAGTAAACCTGAAGTGAAACATCGGAACCGAAAACTGGTCTCACAGGAAAGGTTCAAATCATAGACAGTAAGAAGAGTCAGTCTTCTTGTACTTAATTCCGCATTGTGCGTTTTGTATTTAATTCCGATGCAATTTCTGTGTTTCATCGTCAATAAGAAGGTCCGAGGGACACAGTAAACCTGGAGTGAAGCATCGGAATCTAAAACTGGTCTCACAGGAAAGGTTCAAAACATAGACAATATGAAGAGTTAGTCCTCTTGAACTTAGGTCGGCATTGTGCCTTTTGTATTAAATTCCGATGCAATTTCTGTGTTTCATCGACAATAAGATGGTCCAAGGAATACAGTAAACCTGAAGTGAAGCTTCGGAATCTAAAAGTGGTCTCCCGGGAAAGGTTCAAAACAAAGACAGTAAGAAGAGTCAGTCTTCGTGTACTTAAGTCGGCATTGTGCCTATTGTTTTTAATTCCGATGCAATTTCTGTGTTTCATTGTCAATACGAAGGTCCGAGGGATACAGAAATACTGAAGTGAAGCATCGCAATCTAAAACTGGTCTCACAGGAAAGGTTAAAAACATAGACAGTAAGAAGAGTCAGTCCTCTTGTACTAAAGTCGGCATTGTGCCTTTTGTATTTAATTCCGATGCAATTTCTGTGTTTCATCGTCAATTAGAAATTCAAAGGGATACAGTAAACCTGACGTGAAGCATCGGAATCTAAAACTTGTGTCACAGGAATGGTTTAAAACATAGACAGTAAGAAGAGTCAGTCCTCTTCAACCTAAGTCGGCACTGTGCCTTTTGGATTTAATTCCGATGCAATTTCTGTGTTTCATCGTCAATAAGAAGGTCCGAGGGATACAGTAAACCTGAAGTGAAGCATCGGAATCCAAAACAGGTCTCACAGGAAAGGTTCAAGACATAGACAGTAAGAAGTGTCAGTCCACTTGAACTTCAGTTGGCTTTGTGCCATTTGTATTTAATTCCGATGCAATTTCTGTGTTTCATCGTCAATAAGAAGGTCCGAGGGATACAGTAAACCTGAAGTGAAGCATCGGAACCGAAAACTGGTCTCACAGGAAAGGTTAAAAACATAGACAGTAAGAAGTGTCACTCTTCGTGTACTTAAGACGGCATTGTGCCTATTGTATTAAATTCCGATGCAATTACTGTGTTTCATCGTCAATAAGAAGGTCCATGGGATACAGTAAACCTGAGGTGGAGCATTGGAGTCTAAAACTTGTCTCACAGGAAAGGTTTAAAACATAGAGAGTAAGAATAGTCAGTCTTCTTGTACTTAAGTCGGCATTGTGCCATTTGTACTTCATTCCGATGCAATTTCTGTGTTTCATCGTCAATAAGAAATCCCAAGGGATACAGTAAACCTGAAGTGAAGCATCGGAACCGAAAACTGGTCTCACAGGAAAGGTTCCAAACATAGACAGTAAGAAGAGACAGTCTTCTTGTACTTATGTCCGCTTTGTGCGTTTTGTATTTAGTTCCGAGGCAATTTCTGCGTTTCATCGTCAATAAGAAGGTCCAAGGGATACAGTAAACCTGAAGTGAAGCGTCGCAATCCAAAACTCGTCTCACAGGAAAGGTGCCAGACATAGACAGTAAGAATAGTCAGTCTTCTTGTACTTACGTCCGCATTGTGCGTTTTGTATTTAATTCCGTGGCAATTTCTGTGTTTCATCGTCAATAAGAAGGTCCAAGTGATACAGTAGACGTGAAGTGAGGCATCGGAATCTAAAACTGGTCTCACAGGAAAGGTTCAAAACATAGACAATATGAAGAGTTAGTCCTGTTGAACTTAGGTCGGAATTGTGCCTGTTGTATTCAATTCCGATGTAATTTCTGTGTTTCATCGTCAATACGAAGGTCCAAGGGATACAGTACACCTGAAGCGATGCATCGGAATGCAAAACTTGTCTCACAGGAAAGGTTCAAAGCATAGGCAGTAAGAAGATTCAGTCTTCTTGTACTTAAGTCGGCTATGTGCCTATTGTATTTAATTCCGATGCAATTTCTGTGTTTCATCGTCAATAAGAAGGTCCAAGGGATACAGTAAACGTGGGGTGAAGCAGCGGAATCTAAAACATGTCTCACAGGAAAGGTTCAAAGCATAGACAGTAAGAAGGGTCAGTCTTCTTGTACTTAATTCGGCATTGTGCCTATTGTATTTAACTTCAATGCAATTTCTGTGTCTCATCGTCAATAAGAACGTCCAAGGGATACAGTAAACCTTAAGTGAAGCATCGGAATCTAAAACTGATCCTCACAGAAAAGGTTCAAAATATGGACAATTAGAAGAGTCAGTCTTCCTGTACTTAAGTCGGTATTATGCCATTTGTATTTAATTCAGATGCAATTTCTGTGATTTATCGTCTATAGGAAGGTCCAAGGAATACAGTAAACCTGAATTGATGCATCGCAATCCAAATCTCGTCTCACAGGAATGGTTCAAAACATAGTCAGTAAGAAGAGGCCCTCTTCTTGTACTTAAGTCGGCATTGTGCCTATTGTATTTAATTCAGATGCAATTTCTGTGTTTCATCGTCAATAAGAAGGTCCAAAGGATACAGTAAACGTGAAGTGAAGCATCGCAATCTAAAACTGGTCTCACAGGAAAGGAGCAAAACATAGACAATATGAAAAGTCAGTCCTCTTCAACTTAAGTCGGCATTGTGCCATTTGTATTTAATTCCGATGCAATTTCTGTGTTTAATCGTCAATAAGAATGTATAAGGGATACAGTAAACCTGAAGTGAAGCATCGGAATCTAAAACTGGTCTCACAGGAAAGGTTCAAAACATAGACAGTAAGAAGAGTCGGTCTTCGTGTACTTAAGTCGGCATTGTGCCTATTGTATTTAATTCCGATGCAATTTCTGTTTTTCATCGTCAATAAGAAGGTCCAAGGTATAGAGTAAACCAGAAGTGAAGCATCGGAATCTAAAACTGGTCTCACAGGAAAGGTTCAAAACATAGACAGTAAGAAGAGTCAGTCTTCTTGTACTAAAGTCGACATTGTGCCTTTTGTATCTAATTCCGATGCAATTTCTGTGTTTCATTGTCAATAAGAAGGTCCGAGGGATACAGAAATACTGAAGTGAAGCATCGCAATCTAAAACTGGTCTCACAGGAATGGTTCAAAACATAGACAGTAAGTAGAGTCAGTCCTCTTGTACTAACGTCGGCATTGTGCCTTTTGTATTTAATTCCGATGCAATTTCTGTGTTTCATCGCCAATTAGAAATTCAAAGGGATACAGTAAACCTGACGTGAAGCATCGGAATCTAAAACTTGTGTCACGGGAAAGGTTCAAAACATAGACAGTAAGAAGTGTCAGTCCTCTTCCATCTAAGTCGGCACTGTGCCTTTTGGATTTAATTCCGATGCAATTTCTGTGTTTCATCGTCAATAAGAAGGTCCGAGGGATACAGTAAACCTGAGGTGGAGCATTGGAATCTAAAACTTGTCTCACAGGAAAGGTTCAAAACATAGAGAGTAAGAAGAGTCAGTCTTCTTGTACTTCAGTCGGCATTGTGCCTTTTGTATTTAATTCGGATGCAATATCTGTGTTTCATCGTCAATAAGAAGGTCAAAGGGATACAGTAAACCTGAAGTGAAGCATCGGATCCGAAAACTGGTCTCACAGGAATGGTTCCAAACATAGACAGTAAGAAAAGTCGGTCTTCTTGTACTTAAGTCCGCTTTGTGAGTTTTGTATTTAATTGCGATGCAATTTCTGTGTTTCAACGTCAATAAGAAGGTCATAGGGATACAGTAAATCTGAAGTGAAGCGTCGCAATCCACAACTCGTCTCACAGGAAAGGTTCCAAACATCGACAGTAAGAATAGTCAGTCTTCTTGTACTTAAGACGGCATTGTGCGTTTTGTATTTAATTCCGAGGCAATTTCTGTGTTTCTTCGTCAATAAGAAGGTCCAAGGGATACAGTTAACCTGAAATGAGGCATCGGAATCTAAAACTGGTCTCACAGGAAAGGTTCATAACATAGACAGTAAGAAGAGTCAGTCTTCTTGTACTTACGTTGGCATTGTGCCTTTTGCATTTAATTCCGTTGCAATTTCTGTGTTTCATCGTCAATATGAAGGTCCAAGGGTTACAGTAAACCTGAAGTGAAGCATCGGACCTAAACTGGTCTCACGGGAAAGGCTCAAATCATAGACAGTAAGAAGAGTCAGTCTTCCTGTAGTTAAGTCGGCACTGTGCCTTTTGTTTTTAATTCCGATGCAATTTCTGTGTTTCATCGTCAATAAGAAGGTCCAAGGGATACAGTAAACCAGAAGTGAAGCATCGCAATTAATAACTTGTCTCACAGGTAAGGTTCAAAGCATAGACAGTAAGAAGAGTCACTCTTCGTGTACTTAAGTCGGCTTTGTGCCTATTGTATCAAATTCCGATGCAATTACTGTGTTTCATCGTCAATATGAAGGTCCAAGGGATACAGTAAACCTGAGGTGGAGCATTTGGAATCTAAAACTTGTCTCACAGGAAAGGTTCAAAACACAGAGAGTAAGAAGAGTCAGTCTTCTTGTACTTAAGTCGGCATTGTGCCATTTGTATTTAATTCCGATGCAATTTCTGTGTTTCATCGTCAATATGAAGGTCCAACGGATACAGTAAACCTGAAGTGAAGCATCGGAACCGAAAACTGGTCTCACGGGAAAGGTTCCAAACATAGACAGTAAGAAGAAACAGTCTTCTTGTACTTAAGTCCGCTTTGTGCGTTTTGTATTTAATTCCGTGGCAATTTCTGTGTTTCATCGTCAATAAGCAGGTCCAAGGGATACTGTAAACCTGAAGTGATGCGTCGCAATCCAAAACTCGTCTCACAGGAAAGGTTCCAGACATAGACAGTAGGAATAGTCAGTCTTCTTGTACTTAAGTCCGCATTGTGCGTTTTGTATTTAATTCCGAGGCAATTTCTGTGTTTCATCGTCAATAAGATCGTCCAAGGGATACAGTAAACGTGAAGTGAGGCATCGGAATCTAAAACTGGTCTCACAGGAAAGGTTCAAAACATAGACAATATGAGGAGTTAGTCCTCTTGAACTTAGGTCGGCATTGTGCCTGTTGTATTTAATTCCGATGTAATTTCTGTGTTTCATCGTCAATAAGAAGGTCCAAGGGATACTGTAAAATTGTCGTGATGCATCGGAATGCAAAACTTGTCTCACAGGAAAGGTTCAAAACATAGGCAGTAAGAAGAGTCAGTCTTCTTGTACTTATGTCATCATTGTTCCTATTGTATTTAATTCAGATGCAATTTCTGTGTTTCATCGTCAATAAGAAGGTCCAAGGGATACAGTACACCTGAAGTGAAGCATCGGAATTAAAACTAGTATCACAGGAAAAGTTCAAAACGTAAACAGTAAGAAGAGACAGTCTTCTTGTACTTAAGTCGGCATTGTGACTTTTGTATTTCATTCCGATGCAATTTCTGTGTTTCATCGTCAATAAGAAGGTCCAAGGGATACAAAAAACCTGAGGTGAAGCACCGGAATCTAAAACTTGTCTCACAGGAAAGGTTCAAAGCATAGAGAGTAAGATGAGTCAGTCTTCTTGTACTTAAGTCGGCATTGTGCGTTTTGTATTTATTTCCGAAGCAATTTCTGTGTTTCATCGTCAATAAGAAGGTCCTAAGGGATACAGTAAACCTGAAGTGAAGCATCGGAATCTAAAACTTGTCTCACAGGAAAGGTTCAAAACATAGAGAGTAAGATGAGTCAGTCTTCTTGTACTTAAGTCGGAATTGTGCGTTTTGTATTTAATTCCGAAGCAATTTCTGTGTTTCATCGTCAATAAGAAGGTCCGAGGGATACAGTAAACCTGAAGTGAAGCATCGGAATCTAATACTGGTCTCACAGGAAAGGTTCGAAGCATAGACAATATGAAGAGTCAGTCCTCTTCAACCTAAGTCGGCATTGTGCCTTCTGTATTTAATTCCGATTCAATTTCTGTGGTTAATCGTCAATAAGAATCCATAAGGGATACAGTAAACCTGAAGTGAAGCATCGGAATCTAAAACTGGTCTCACAGGAAAGGTTCAAAACATAGACAGTAAGAAGAGTCCGTCTTCTTGTGCTTAAGTCGGCATTGTGCATTTTGTATTATATTCCGTTGCAATTTCTGGGTTTCATCGTCGATCAGAAGGTCCAAGGAATACAGTAAACCTGAAGTGAAGCATCGGAATCTAAACTGGTCTCACAGGAAAGCCTAAAATCATAGAATGTTAGAAGAGTCAGTCCTCTTGTACTTAAGTCGGCATTGTGCCTTTTTTACTTAATTCCAATGAAATTTCTGTGTTTCATGGTCAATTAGAAAGCCCAAGGAACACAGTAAACCTGAAGTGAAGCATCGGAATTAAAAGTGGTATCACAGGAAAAGTTCAAAACGTAGACAGTAAGAAGAGACAGTCTTCTTATACTTAAGTCGGCATTGTGACTTTTGTATTTCATTCCGATGCAATTTCTGTGTTTCATCGTCAATAAGAAGGTCCAAGGGATACAGTAAACCTGAAGTGAAGCAACGCAATCCAAAACATGTCTCACGGGAAAGGTTCAAAACATAGACAGTCAGAAAAGTCACTCTTCTTGTACTTATGTCGGCACTGTGCCTTTTGGATTTAATTCCGATGCAATTTCTGTGTTTCATCGTCAATAAGAAGGTCCGAGGGATACAGTAAACCTGAAGTGAAGCATCGGAATCCAAAACAGGTCTCACAGGAAAGGTTCAAAACATAGACAGTAAGAAGTGTCAGTCCACTTGAACTTCAGTTGGCTTTGTGCCATTTGTATTTAATTCCGATGCAATTTCTGTGTTTCATTGTCGAAAAGAAGGTCCGAGGGATACAGTAAACCTGAAGTGAAGCATCGGAATCTAAAACAGGTCTCACAGGAAAGGTTCAAAACATAGACAACATGAAGAGTCAGTCCCCTTGAACTGAAGTCGGCATTGTGCCTTTTGTATTTATTTCCGATGAAAATTCTGTGTTTCATTGTCAATAAGAAGGTCCAAGGGATAGAAAACCTGAAGTGAAGCATCGGAACCGAAAACTGGTCTCACAGGAAAGGTTAAAAACATAGACAGTAAGAAGAGTCACTCTTCGTGTACTTAAGTCGGCATTGTGCCTATTGTATTAAATTCCGATGCAATTACTGTGTTTCATCGTCAATAAGAAGGTCCAAGGGATACAGTAAACCTGAGGTGGAGCATTGGAATCTAAAACTTGTCTCACAGGAAAGGTTCAAAACATAGACAGTAAGAAGAGTCAGTCTTCTTGTACTTATGTCCGCTTTGTGCGTTTTGTATTTAATTCCGAGGCAATTTCTGTGTTTCATCGTCAATAAGAAGGTCCAAGGGATACAGTAAACCTGAAGTGAAGCGTCGCAATCCAAAACTCGTCTTACAGGAAAGGTGCCAGACATAGACAGTAAGAATAGTCAGTCTTCTTGTACTTACGTCCGCATTGTGCGTTTTGTATTTAATTCCGAGGCAATTTCTGTGTTTCATCGTCAATAAGAAGGTCCAAGGGATACAGTAAACGTGAAGTGAGGCATCAGAATATAAAACTGGTCTCACAGGAAAGGTTCAAAACATAGACAATATGAAGAGTTAGTCCTCTTGAACTTAGGTCGGCATTGTGCCTGTTGTATTCAATTCCGATGTAATTTCTGTGTTTCATCGTCAATAAGAAGGTCCAAGGGATACAGTAAACCTGAAGTGAAGCATCGGAATCAAAAACTGGTCTCACAGGAAAGGTTCAAAACATAGACAGTAAGAAGAGTCGGGTTTTTATGCTTAAGTCGGCATTGTGCATTTTGTATTATGTTCCGTTGCAATTTCTGGGTTTCATCGTCAATCAGAAGGTCCAAGGAATACAGTAAACCTGAAGTGATGCATCGCAATCCAAAACTCGTCTTACAGGAATGGTTCAAAACATAGACAGTAAGATGAGTCACTCTTCTTGTACTTAAGTCGGCATTGTGCCTATTGTATTTAATTCAGATGCAATTTCTGTGTTTCATCGTCAATAAGAAAGTCCGAGTTATACAGTAAACCTGAAGTGAAGCATCGGAATCTAAAACTGGTCTCACAGGAACGGTTCAAACATAGACAATATGAAGAGTTAGTCCTCTTGAACTTAGGTCGGCATCGTGCCTTTTGTACTAAATTCCGATGCAATTTCTGTGTTTCATCGACAGTAAGATGGTCCAAGGAATACAGTAAACCTGAAGTGAAGCTGCAGAATCTAAAAGTGGTCTCCCGGGAAAGGTTCAAAACAAAGACAGTAAGAAGAGTCAGTCTTCGTGTACTTAAGTCGGCAATGTGCCTATTGTATTTAATTCCGATGCAATTTCTGTTTTTCATCGTCAATAAGAAGGTCCGAGGGATAGAGTAAACCTGAAGTGAAGCATCGGAATCTAAAACTGGTCTCACAGGAAAGGTTCAAAACATAGACAGTAAGAAGAGTCAGTCTTCTTGTACTAAAGTCGGCATTGTGCCTTTTGTATCTAATTCCGATGCAATTTCTGTGTTTCATTGTCAATAAGAAGGTCCGAGGGATACAGAAATACTGAAGTGAAGCATCGCAATCTAAAACTGGTCTCACAGGAATGGTTCAAAACATAGACAGTAAGAAGAGTCAGTCCTCTTGTACTAAAGTCGGCATTGTGCCTTTTGTATTTAATTCCGATGCAATTTCTGTGTTTCATCGCCAATTAGAAATTCAAAGAGATACAGTAAACCTGACGTGAAGCATCGGAATCTAAAACTTGTGTCACGGGAAAGGTTCAAAACATAGACAGTAAGAAGTGTCATTCCTCTTCCATCTAAGTCGGCACTGTGCCTTTTGGATTTAATTCCGATGCAATTTCTGTGTTTCATCGTCAATAAGAAGGTCCGAGGGATACAGTAAACCTGAAGTGAAGCATCGGAATATAAAACAGGTCTCACAGGAAGGGTTCAAAACATAGACAGTAAGAAGAGTCAGTCCTCTTGAACTTCAGTCGGCATTGTGCCTTTTGTATTTAATTCCGATGCAACTTCTGTATTTAATCGTCAATAAGAAGGTCCAAGGGATACAATAAACCTGAAGTGAATCATCGGAATCTGAAACTGGTCTCACAGGATAGGTTCAAGTCATAGACAATATGAAGTGTCAGTCCTCTTCAACCTAAACCGGCACTGTGCCTTTTCGATTTGATTCCGATGCATTTTCTGTGTTTCATCGTCAATAAGAAGGTCCTAAGGATACAGTAAACCTGAAGTGAAGCATCGGATCCGAAAACTGGTCTCACAGGAATGGTTCCAATCATAGACAGTGAGAAGAGTCGGTCTTCTTGTACTTAAGTCCGCTCTGTGAGTTTTGTATTTAATTCCGATGCAATTTCTGTGTTTCATCGTCAATAAGAAGGTCATAGGGATACAGTAAACCTGAAGCGAAGCGTCGCAATCCACAACTCGTCTCAATGGAAAGGTTCCAAACATAGACAGTAAGAATAGTCAGTCTTCTTGTACTTAAGAAGGCTATGTGCGTTTAGTATTTAATTCCGAGTCAATTTCTGTGTTTCTTCGTCAATAAGAAGGTCCAAGGGATACAGTAAACCTGAAATGAGGCAACGGAATCTAAAACTGGTCTCACAGGAAAGGTTCATAACATAGACAGTAAGAAGAGTCAGTCTTCTTGTACTTAAGTTGGCATTGTGCCTTTTGCATTTAATTCCGTTGCAATTTCTGTGTTTCATCGTCAATATGAAGGTCCAAGGGTTACAGTAAACCTGAAGTGAAGCATCGGACCTAAACTGGTCTCACGGGAAAGGCTCAAATCATAGACAGTAAGAAGAGTCAGTCTTCCTGTAGTTAAGTCGGCATTGTGCCTTTTGTATTTAATTCCCATGCAATTTCTGTGTTTCATCGTCAATAAGAAGGTCCAAGGGACACAGTAAACCCGAAGTGAAACATCGAAATTTAAAATTGGTCTCACAGGAAAGGTTCAAAACATAGACAGTAAGAAGAGTCAGTCTTCTTGTACTTAAGTCGGCATTGGGCCTTTTGTATTTAATTCCGATGAAAATTCTGTGTTTCATTGTCAATAAGAAGGTCCGAGGGATACAGTAAACCAGAAGTGAAGCATCGCAATTCATAACTTGTCTCACAGGTAAGGTTCAAAGCATAGATAGTAACAAGAGTCACTCTTCGTGTACTTAAGTCGGCTTTGTGCCTATTGTATTAAATTCCGATGCAATTACTGTGTTTCATCGTCAATATGAAGGTCCAAGGGATACAGTAAACCTGAGGTGGAGCATTTGGAATCTAAAACTTGACCCACAGGAATGGTTCAAAACATAGACAGTAAGAAGAGTCAGTCCTCTTGTACTAAAGTCGGCATTGTGCCTTTTGTATTTAATTCCGATGCAATTTCTGTGTTTCATCGACAATTAGAAATTCAAAGGGATACAGTAAACCTGACGTGAAGCATCGGAATCTAAAACTTGTGTCACGGGAAAGGTTCAAAACATAGACAGTAAGAAGTGTAATTCCTCTTCCATCTAAGTCGGCACTGTGCCTTTTGGATTTAATTCCGATGCAATTTCTGTGTTTCATCGTCAATAAGAAGGTCCGACGGATACAGTAAACCTGAAGTGAAGCATCGGAATACAAAACAGGTCTCACAGGAAGGGTTCAAAACATAGACAGTAAGAAGAGTCAGTCCTCTTGAACTTCAGTCGGCATTGTGCCTTTTGTATTTAATTCCGATGCAACTTCTGTATTTAATCGTCAATAAGAAGGTCCAAGGGATACAATAAACCTGAAGTGAATCATCGGAATCTGAAACTGGTCTCACAGGATAGGTTCAAGTCATAGACAATATGAAGAGTCAGTCCTCTTCAACCTAAACCGGCACTGTGCCTTTTCGATTTAATTCCGATGCATTTTCTGTGTTTCATCGTCAATAAGAAGGTCCTAAGGATACAGTAAACCTGAAGTGAAGCATCGGATCCGAAAACTGGTCTCACAGGAATGGTTCCAATCATAGACAGTGAGAAGAGTCGGTCTTCTTGTACTTAAGTCCGCTCTGTGAGTTTTGTATTTAATTCCGATGCAATTTCTGTGTTTCATCGTCAATAAGAAGGTCATAGGGATACAGTAAACCTGAAGCGAAGCGTCGCAATCCACAACTCGTCTCAATGGAAAGGTTCCAAACATAGACAGTAAGAATAGTCAGTCTTCTTGTACTTAAGAAGGCTATGTGCGTTTAGTATTTAATTCCGAGGCAATTTCTGTGTTTCTTCGTCAATAAGAAGGTCCAAGGGATACAGTAAACCTGAAATGAGGCAACGGAATCTAAAACTGGTCTCACAGGAAAGGTTCATAACATAGACAGTAAGAAGAGTCAGTCTTCTTGTACTTAAGTTGGCATTGTGCCTTTTGCATTTAATTCCGTTGCAATTTCTGTGTTTCATCGTCAATATGAAGGTCCAAGGGTTACAGTAAACCTGAAGTGAAGCATCGGACCTAAACTGGTCTCACGGGAAAGGCTCAAATCATAGACAGTAAGAAGAGTCAGTCTTCCTGTAGTTAAGTCGGCATTGTGCCTTTTGTATTTAATTCCGATGCCATTTCTGTGTTTCATCGTCAATAAGAAGGTCCAAGGGACACAGTAAACCCGAAGTGAAACATCGAAATTTAAAATTGGTCTCACAGGAAAGGTTCAAAGCATAGACAGTAAGAAGAGTCAGTCTTCTTGTACTTAAGTCGGCATTGGGCCTTTTGTATTTAATTCCGATGAAAATTCTGTGTTTCATTGTCAATAAGAAGGTCCGAGGGATACAGTAAACCAGAAGTGAAGCATCGCAATTCATAACTTGTCTCACAGGTAAGGTTCAAAGCATAGATAGTAACAAGAGTCACTCTTCGTGTACTTAAGTCGGCTTTGTGCCTATTGTATTAAATTCCGATGCAATTACTGTGTTTCATCGTCAATATGAAGGTCCAAGGGATACAGTAAACCTGAGGCGGAGCATTTGGAATCTAAAACTTGACTCACAGGAAAGGTTCAAAACACAGAGAGTAAGAAGAGTCAGTCTTCTTGTACTTAAGTCGGCATTGTGCCATTTGTATTTAATTCCGATGCAATTTCTGTGTTTCATCGTCAATAAGAAGGTCCAAGGGATACAGTAAAACCTGAAGTGAAGCATCGGAACCGAAAACTGGTCTCACAGGAAAGGTTCCAAACATAGACAGTAAGAAGAGTCAGTCTTCTTGTACTTAAGTCCGCTTTCTGCGTTTTGTATTTAATTCCGTGGCAATTTCTGTGTTTCATCGTCAATAAGCAGGTCCAAGGGATACTGTAAACCAGAAGTGAAGCGTCGCAATCCACAACTCGTCTCACAGGAAAGGTTCCAAACATTGACAGTAAGAATAGTCTGTCTTATTGTACCTAAGACGGCATTGTGCGTTTTTTATTTAATTCAGAGGCAATTTCTGTGTTTCTTCGTCAATAAGAAGGTCCAAGGGATACAGTAAACCTGAAATGAGGCATCGGAATCTAAAACTGGTCTCACAGGAAAGGTTCATAACATAGACAGTAAGAACAGTCAGTCTTCTTGTACTTAAGTTGGCATTGTGCCTTTTGCATTTAATTCCGTTGCAATTTCTGTGTTTCATCGTCAATATGAAGGTCCAAGGGTTACAGTAAACCTGAAGTGAAGCATCGGACCTAAACTGCTCTCACGGGAAAGGCTCAAATCATAAACAGTAAGAAGAGTCAGTCTTCCTGTAGTTAAGTCGGCATTGTGCCTTTTGTATTTAATTCCGATGCAATTTCTGTGTTTCATCGTCAATAAGAAGGTCCAAGGGACACAGTAAACCCGAAGTTAAACATCGAAATTTAAAATTGGTCTCACAGGAAAGGTTCAAAACATAGACAGTAAGAAGAGTCAGTCTTCTTGTACTTAAGTCGGCATTGGGCCTTTTGCATTTAATTCCGATGAAGTTTCTGTGTTTCATTGTCAATAAGAAGGTCCGAGGGATACAGTAAACCAGAAGTGAAGCATCGCAATTCATAACTTGTCTCACAGGTAAGGTTTAAAGCATAGACAGTAAGAAGAGTCACTCTTCGTGTACTTAAGTCGGCTTTGTGCCTACTGTATTAACTTCCGATGCAATCTCTGTGTTTCATCGTCAATAAGAAGGTCCGAGGGATACAGTAAACCTGAAGTGAAGCATCGGAATCTAAAACAGGTCTCACAGGAAAGGTTCAAAACATAGACAACATGAAGAGTCAGTCCCCTTGAACTGAAGTCGGCATTACGCCTTTTGTATTTATTTCCGATGAAATTTCTGTGTTTCATTGTCAATAAGAAGGTCCAAGGGATACAGTAAACCTGAAGTGAAGCATCGGAACCGAAAACTGGTCTCACAGGAAAGGTTCCAAACAATGACAGTAAGAAGAGTCAGTCTTCTTGTACTTAAGTCAGCTTTGTGCGTTTTGTATTTAATTCCGTGGCAATTTCTGTGTTTCATCGTCAATAAGCAGGTCCAAGGGATACTGTAAACATGAAGTGAAGCGTCGCAATCCAAAACTCGTCTCACAGGAAAGGTTCCAGACATAGACAGTAAGAATAGACAGTCTTCTTGTACTTAAGTCCGCATTGTGCGTTTTGTATTTAATTCCGAGGCAATTTCTGTGTTTCATCGTCAATAGGAACGTCCAAGGGATACAGTAAACGTGAAGTGAAGCATCGGAATCTAAAACTGGTCTCACAGGAAAGGTTCAAAACATAGACAATATGAAGAGTTAGTCCTCTTGAACTTAGGTCGGCATTGTGCCTGTTGTATTTAATTCCGATGTAATTTCTGTGTTTCATCGTCAATAAGAAGGTCCTAGGGATACAGTAAACCTGTCGAGATGCATCGGAATGCAAAACTTGTCTCACAGGAAAGGTTCAAAACATAGGCAGTAAGAAGAAACAGTCTTCTTGTACTTAAGTCGGCATTGTGCCTATTGTATTTAATTCAGATGCAATTTCTGTGTTTCATCGTCAATAAGAAGGTCCAAGGGATACAGTACACCTGAAGTGAAGCATCGGAATTAAAACTGGTATCACAGGAAAAGTTCAAAACGTAGACAGTTAGAAGAGACAGTCTTCTTGTACTTAAGTCGGCATTGTGACTTTTGTATTTCATTCCGATGCAATTTCTGTGTTTCATCGTCAATAAGAAGGTCCAAGGGATACAAAAAACCTGAGGTGAAGCACTGGAATCTAAAACTTGTCTCACAGCAAAGGTTCAAAACATAGAGAGAGTAAGATGAGTCAGTCTTCTTGTACTTAAGTCGGCATTGTGCGTTTTGTATTTAATTCCGGAGCAATTTCTGTGTTTCATCGTCAATAAGAACGCCGAGGGATACAGTAAAACTGAAGTGAAGCATCGGAATGCAAAACTCGTCTCACAGGTATGGGTTAGAACATAGACAGTAAGAAGAGTCACTCTTCTTGTACTTAAGTCGGCCTTGTGCCTATTGTATTTAATTAAGATGCAATTTCTGTGTTTCATCGTCAATAAGAAGGTCCAAGGGATACAGAAAATTTGAGGTGAAGCATCGGAATCTAAAACTTGTCTCACAGGAAAGGTTCAACACATAGAGAGTAAGATGAGTCAGTCTTCTTGTACATAAGTCGGCATTGTGCGTTTTGTATTTAATTCCGAAGCAATTTCTGTGTTTCATCGTCAATAAGAAGCTCTGAGGGATACAGTAAACCTAAAGTGAAGCATCGGAATCTAAAACTTGTCTCACAGGAAAGGTTCAACACATAGAGAGTAAGATGAGTCAGTCTTCTTGTACATAAGTCGGCATTGTGCGTTTTGTATTTAATTCCGAAGCAATTTCTGTGTTTCATCGTCAATAAGAAGGTCCAAGGGATACAGTAAACCTGAAGTGGAGCATCGGAATCTAAAACTGGACTCACAGGAAAGGTTCCAAACATAGACAGTAAGAAGAGTCAGTCTTCTTGTACTTCAGTCGGCATTGTGCCTTTTGTATTTAATTCGGATGCAATATCTGTGTTTCATCGGCAATAAGAAGGTCCTAGGGATACAGTAAACCTGAAGTGAAGCATCGGATCCGAAAACTGGTCTCACAGGAATGGTTCCAAACATAGACAGTAAGAACAGTCGGTCTTCTTGTACTTAAGTCCGCTTTGTGAGTTTTGTATGTAATTCCGATGCAATTTCTGTGTTTCATCGTCAATAAGAAGGTCATAGGGATACAGTAAACCTGAAGTGAAGCGTCGCAATCCACAACTCGTCTCACAGGAAAGGTTCCAAACATAGACAGTAAGAATAGTCAATCCTCTTGTACTTAAGAAGGCTATGTGCGTTTTGTATTTAATTCCGAGGCAATTTCTGTGTTTCATCGTCAATAAGAAGGTCCATGGGATACAGTAAACCTGATGTGAAGCATCGGACCTAAACTGGTCTCACGGGAAAGGCTCAAATCATAGACAGTAAGAAGAGTCAGTCTTCCTGTAGTTAAGTCGGCATTGTGCCTTTTGTATTTAATTCCGATGCAATTTCTGTGTTTCAACGTCAATAAGAAGGTCCAAGGGACACAGTAAACCCAAAGTGAAACATCGAAATTTAAAATTGGTCTCACAGGAAAGGTTCAAAACATAGACAGTAAGAAGAGTCAGTCTTCTTGTACTTAAGTCGGCATTGGGCCTTTTGTATTTAATTCCGATGAAATTTCTGTGTTTCATTGTCAATAAGAAGGTCCGAGGGATACATTAAACCAGAAGTGAAGCATCGCAATTCATAACTTGTCTCACAGGTAAGGTTCAAAGCATAGACAGTAACAAGAGTCACTCTTCGTGTACTTAAGTCGGCTTTGTGCCTATTGTATTAAATTCCGATGCAATTACTGTGCTTCATCGTCAATATGAAGGTCCAAGGGATACAGTAAACCTGAGGTGGAGCATTTGGAATCTAAAACTTGTCTCACAGGAAAGGTTCAAAACACAGGGAGTAAGAAGAGTCAGTCTTCTTGTACTTAAGTCGGCATTGTGCCATTTGTATTTAATTCCGATGCAATTTCTGTGTTTCATCGTCAATAAGAAGGTCCAAGGGATACAGTAAAACCTGAAGTGAAGCATCGGAACCGAAAACTGGTCTCACAGGAAAGGTTCCAAACATAGACAGTAAGAAGAGTCAGTCTTCTTGTACTTCAGTCGGCATTGTGCCTATTGTATTTAATTCACATGCAATATCTGTGTTTCATCGTCAATAAGAAGGTCCAAGGGATACAGTAAACCTGAAGTGAAGCATCGGATCCGAAAACTGGTCTCACAGGAATGGTTCCAAACATAGATAGTAAGAAGAGTCGGTCTTCTTGTACTTAAGTCCGCTTTGTGAGTTTTGTATTTAATTCCGATGCAATTTCTGTTTTTCATCGTCAATAGGAAGGTCATAGGGATACAGTAAACCAGAAGTGAAGCGTCGCAATCCACAACTCGTCTCACAGGAAAGGTTCCAAACATAGACAGTAAGAATAGTCTGTCTTCTTGTTCTTAAGACGGCATTGTGCGTTTTGTATTTAATTCCGAGGCAATTTCTGTGTTTCTTCGTCAATAAGAAGGTCCAAGGGATACAGTAAACCTGAAATGAGGCATCGGAATCTAAAACTGGTCTCACAGGAAAGGTTCATAACATAGACAGTAAGAACAGTCAGTCTTCTTGTACTTAAGTTGGCATTGTGCCTTTTGCATTTAATTCCGTTGCAATTTCTGTGTTTCATCGTCAATATGACGGTCCAAGGGTTACAGAAAACCTGAAGTGAAGCATCTGACCTAAACTGGTCTCACGGGAAAGGCTCAAATCATAAACAGTAAGAAGAGTCAGTCTTCCTGTAGTTAAGTCGGCATTGTGCCTATTGTATTTAATTCCGATGCAATTTCTCTGTTTCATCGTCAATAAGAAGGTCCAAGGGACACAGTAAACCCGAAGTGAAACATCGAAATTTAAAATTGGTCTCACAGGAAAGTTTCAAAACATAGACAGTAAGAAGAGTCAGTCTTCTTGTACTTAAGTCGGCATTGGGCCTTTTACATTTAATTCCGATGAAATTTCTGTGTTTCATTGTCAATAAGAAGGTCCGAGGGATACAGTAAACCAGAAGTGAAGCATCGCAATTCATAACTTGTCTCACAGGTAAGGTTCAAAGCATAGACAGTAAGAAGAGTCACTCTTCGTGTACTTAAGTCGGCTTTGTGCCTATTGTATTAAATTCCGATGCAATTTCTGTGTTTCATCGTCAATAAGAAGGTCCGAGAGATACAGTAAACCTGAAGTGAAGCATCGGAATCTAAAACAGGTCTCACAGGAAAGGTTCAAAACATAGACAACATGAAGAGTCAGTCCCCTTGAACTGAAGTCAGCATTGTGCCGTTTGTATTTATTTCCGATGAAATTTCTGTGTTTCATTGTCAATAAGAAGGTCCAAGGGATACAGTAAACCTGAAGTGAAGCATCGGAACCGAAAACTGGTCTCACAGGAAAGGTTCCAACAATGACAGTAAGAAGAGTCAGTCTTCTTGTACTTAAGTCCGCTTTGTGCGTTTTGTATTTAATTCCGTGGCAATTTCTGTGTTTCATCGTCAATAAGCAGGTCCAATGGATACTGTAAACCTGAAGTGAAACGTCGCAATCCAAAACTCGTCTCACAGGAAAGGTTCCAGACATAGACAGTAAGAATAGTCAGTCTTCTTTTACTTAAGTCCGCATTGTGCGTTTTGTATTTAATTCCGAGGCAATTTCTGTGTTTCATCGTCAATAAGAACGTCTAAGGGAGACAGTAAACGTGAAGTGAAGCATCGGAATCTAAAACTAGTCTCACAGGAAAGGTTCAAATCATAGACAATATGAAGAGTTAGTCCTCTTGAACTTAGGTCGGCATTGTGCCTGTTGTATTTAATTCCGATGTAATTTCTGTGTTTCATCGTCAATAAGAAGGTCCAAGGGATACAGTAAACCTGTCGTGATGCATCGGAATGCAAAACTTGTCTCACAGGAAAGGTTCAAAACATAGGCAGTGAGAAGAGTCAGTCTTCTTGTACTTAAGTCGACATTGTGCCTATTGTATTTAATTCAGATGCAATTTCTGTGTTTCATCGTCAATAAGAAGGTCCAAGGGATACAGTACACCGGAAGTGAAGCATCGGAATTAAAACTGGTATCACAGGAAAAGTTCAAAACGTAGACAGTTAGAAGAGACAGTCTTCTTGTACTTAAGTCGGCATTGTGACTTTTGTATTTCATTCCGATGCAATTTCTGTGTTTCATCGTCAATAAGAAGGTCCAAGGGATACAAAAAACCTGAGGTGAAGCACTGGGATCTAAAACTTGTCTCACAGCAAAGGTTCAAAACATAGAGAGTAAGATGAGTCAGTCGTCTTGTACTTAATTCGGCATTGTGCGTTTTGTATTTAATTCTGAAGCAATTTCTGTGTTTCATCGTCAATAAGAAGGTCCGAGGGATACAGTAAACCTGAAGTGAAGCATCGGAATGCAAAACTCGTCTCACAGGTATGGTAAAACGTAGACAGTAAGAAGAGTCACTCTTCTTGTACTTAAGTCGGCCTTGTGCCTATTGTATTTATTTCAGATGCAATTTCTGTGTTTCATCGTCAATACGAAAGTCCAAGGGATACAGAAAACCTGAGGTGAAGCATCGGAATCTAAAACTTGTCTCACAGGAAAGGTTCATAACATAGACAGTAAGAAGAGTCAGTCTTCTTGTACTTAAGTTGGCATTGTGCCTTTTGCATTTAATTCCGTTGCAATTTCTGTGTTTCATCGTCAATATGAAGGTCCAAGGGTTACAGTAAACCTGAAGTGAAGCATCGGACCTAAACTGGTCTCACGGGAAAGGCTCAAATCATAGACAGTAAGAAGAGTCAGTCTTCCTGTAGTTAAGTCGGCATTGTGCCTTTTGTATTTAATTCCGATGCAATTTCTGTGTTTCATCGTCAATAAGAAGGTCCAAGGGACACAGTAAACCCGAAGTGAAACATCGAAATTTAAAATTGGTCTCACAGGAAAGGTTCAAAACATAGACAGTAAGAAGAGTCAGTCCTCTTGTACTTAAGTCGGCATTGGGCCTTTTGTATTTAATTCCGATGAAAATTCTGTGTTTCATTGTCAATAAGAAGGTCCGAGGGATACAGTAAACCAGAAGTGAAGCATCGCAATTCATAACTTGTCTCACAGGTAAGGTTCAAAGCATAGATAGTAACAAGAGTCACTCTTCGTGTACTTAAGTCGGCTTTGTGCCTATTGTATTAAATTCCGATGCAATTACTGTGTTTCATCGTCAATATGAACGTCCAAGGGATACAGTAAACCTGAGGTGGAGCATTTGGAATCTAAAACTTGACTCACAGAAAAGGTTCAAAACACAGAGAGTAAGAAGAGTCAGTCTTCTTGTACTTAAGTCGGCATTGTGCCATTTGTATTTAATTCCGATGCAATTTCTGTGTTTCATCGTCAATAAGAAGGTCCAAGGGATACAGTAAAACCTGAAGTGAAGCATCGGAACCGAAAACTGGTCTCACAGGAAAGGTTCCAAACATAGACAGTAAGAAGAGTCAGTCTTCTTGTACTTAAGTCCGCTTTCTGCGTTTTGTATTTAATTCCGTGGCAATTTCTGTGTTTCATCGTCAATAAGCAGGTCCAAGGGATACTGTAAACCAGAAGTGAAACGTCGCAATCCACAACTCGTCTCACAGGAAAGGTTCCAAACATAGACAGTAAGAATAGTCTGTCTTCTTGTACCTAAGACGGCATTGTGCGTTTTTTATTTAATTCCGAGGCAATTTCTGTGTTTCTTCGTCAATAAGAAGGTCCAAGGCATACAGTAAACCTGAAATGATTCATCGGAATCTAAAACTGGTCTCACAGGAAAGGTTCATAACATAGACAGTAAGAACAGTCTGTCTTCTTGTACTTAAGTTGGCATTGTGCCTTTTGCATTTAATTCCGTTGCAATTTCTGTGTTTCATCGTCAATATGAAGGTCCAAGGGTTACAGTAAACCTGAAGTGAAGCATCGGACCTAAACTGCTCTCACGGGAAAGGCTCAAATCATAAACAGTAAGAAGAGTCAGTCTTCCTGTAGTTAAGTCGGCATTGTGCCTTTTGTATTTAATTCCGATGCAATTTCTGTGTTTCATCGTCAATAAGAAGGTCCAAGGGACACAGTAAACCCGAAGTTAAACATCGAAATTTAAAATTGGTCTCACAGGAAAGGTTCAAAACATAGACAGTAAGAAGAGTCAGTCTTCTTGTACTTAAGTCGGCATTGGGCCTTTTGCATTTAATTCCGATGAAGTTTCTGTGTTTCATTGTCAATAAGAAGGTCCGAGGGATACAGTAAACCAGAAGTGAAGCATCGCAATTCATAACTTGTCTCACAGGTAAGGTTTAAAGCATAGACAGTAAGAAGAGTCACTCTTCGTGTACTTAAGTCGGCTTTGTGCCTATTGTATTAAATTCCGATGCAATTTCTGTGTTTCATCGTCAATAAGAAGGTCCGAGGGATACAGTAACCCTGAAGTGAAGCATCGGAATCTAAAACAGGTCTCACAGGAAAGGTTCAAAACATAGACAACATGAAGAGTCAGTCCCCTTGAACTGAAGTCGGCATTACGCCTTTTGTATTTATTTCCGATGAAATTTCTGTGTTTCATTGTCAATAAGAAGGTCCAAGGGATACAGTAAACCTGAAGTGAAGCATCGGAACCGAAAACTGGTCTCACAGGAAAGGTTCCAAACAATGACAGTAAGAAGGGTCAGTCTTCTTGTACTTAAGTCAGGTTTGTGCGTTTTGTATTTAATTCCGTGGCAATTTCTGTGTTTCATCGTCAATAAGCAGGTCCAAGGGATACTGTAAACATGAAGTGAAGCGTCGCAATCCAAAACTCGTCTCACAGGAAAGGTTCCAGACATAGACAGTAAGAATAGACAGTCTTCTTGTACTTAAGTCCGCATTGTGCGTTTTGTATTTAATTCCGAGGCAATTTCTGTGTTTCATCGTCAATAGGAACGTCCAAGGGATACAGTAAACGTGAAGTGAAGCATCGGAATCTAAAACTGGTCTCACAGGAAAGGTTCAAAACATAGACAATATGAAGAGTTAGTCCTCTTGAACTTAGGTCGGGATTGTGCCTGTTGTATTTAATTCCGATGTAATTTCTGTGTTTCATCGTCAATAAGAAGGTCCTAGGGATACAGTAAACCTGTCGTGATGCATCGGAATGCAAAACTTGTCTCACAGGAAAGGTTCAAAACATAGGCAGTAAGAAGAAACAGTCTTCCTGTACTTAAGTCGGCATTGTGCCTATTGTATTTAATTCAGATGCAATTTCTGTGTTTCATCGTCAATAAGAAGGTCCAAGGGATACAGTACACCTGAAGTGAAGCATCGGAATTAAAACTGGTATCACAGGAAAAGTTCAAAACGTAGACAGTTAGAAGAGACAGTCTTCTTGTACTTAAGTCGGCATTGTGACTTTTGTATTTCATTCCGATGCAATTTCTGTGTTTCATCGTCAATAAGAAGGTCCAAGGGATACAAAAAACCTGAGGTGAAGCACTGGAATCAAAAACTTGTCTCACAACAAAGGTTCAAAACATAGAGAGAGTAAGATGAGTCAGTCTTCTTGTACTTAAGTCGGCATTGTGCGTTTTGTATTTAATTCCGAAGCAATTTCTGTGTTTCATCGTCAATAAGAACGCCGAGGGATACGGTAAAACTGAAGTGAAGCATCGGAATGCAAAACTCGTCTCACAGGTATGGGTTAGAACATAGACAGTAAGAAGAGTCACTCTTCTTGTACTTAAGTCGGCCTTGTGCCTATTGTATTTAATTCAGATGCAATTTCTGTGTTTCATCGTCAATAAGAAGGTCCAAGGGATACAAAAAACCTGAGGTGGAGCATTGGAATCTAAAACTTGTCTCACAGGAAAGGTTCCAAACATAGACAGTAAGAAGAGTCAGTCTTCTTGTACTTCAGTCGGCATTGTGCCTTTTGTATTTAATTCGGATGCAATATCTGTGTTTCATCGGCAATAAGAAGGTCCTAGGGATACAGTAAACCTGAAGTGAAGCATCCGATCCGAAAACTGGTCTCACAGGAATGGTTCCAAACATAGACAGTAAGAACAGTCGGTCTTCTTGTACTTAAGTCCGCTTTGTGAGTTTTGTATGTAATTCCGATGCAATTTCTGTGTTTCATCGTCAATAAGAAGGTCATAGGGATACAGTAAACCTGAAGTGAAGCGTCGCAATCCACAACTCGTCTCACAGGAAAGGTTCCAAACATAGACAGTAAGAATAGTCAATCTTCTTGTACTTAAGAAGGCTATGTGCGTTTTGTATTTAATTCCGAGGCAATTTCTGTGTTTCATCGTCAATAAGAAGGTCCAAGGGATACAGTAAACCTGATGTGAAGCATCGGACCTAAACTGGTCTCACGGGAAAGGCTCAAATCATAGACAGTAAGAAGAGTCAGTCTTCCTGTAGTTAAGTCGGCATTGTGCCTTTTGTATTTAATTCCGATGCAATTTCTGTGTTTCAACGTCAATAAGAAGGTCCAAGGGACACAGTAAACCCAAAGTGAAACATCGAAATTTAAAATTGGTCTCACAGGAAAGGTTCAAAACATAGACAGTAAGAAGAGTCAGTCTTCTTGTACTTAAGTCGGCATTGGGCCTTTTGTATTTAATTCCGATGAAATTTCTGTGTTTCATTGTCAATAAGAAGGTCCGAGGGATACAGTAAACCAGAAGTGAAGCATCGCAATTCATAACTTGTCTCACAGGTAAGGTTCAAAGCATAGACAGTAACAAGAGTCACTCTTCGTGTACTTAAGTCGGCTTTGTGCCTATTGTATTAAATTCCGATGCAATTACTGTGCTTCATCGTCAATATGAAGGTCCAAGGGATACAGTAAACCTGAGGTGGAGCATTTGGAATCTAAAACTTGTCTCACAGGAAAGGTTCAAAACACAGGGAGTAAGAAGAGTCAGTCTTCTTGTACTTAAGTCGGCATTGTGCCATTTGTATTTAATTCCGATGCAATTTCTGTGTTTCATCGTCAATAAGAAGGTCCAAGGCATACAGTAAAACCTGAAGTGAAGCATCGGAACCGAAAACTGGTCTCACAGGAAAGGTTCCAAACATAGACAGTAAGAAGAGTCAGTCTTCTTGTACTTCAGTCGGCATTGTGCCTATTGTATTTAATTCACATGCAATATCTGTGTTTCATCGTCAATAAGAAGGTCCAAGGGATACAGTAAACCTGAAGTGAAGCATCCGATCCGAAAACTGGTCTCACAGGAATGGTTCCAAACATATATAGTAAGAAGAGTCGGTCTTCTTGTACTTAAGTCCGCTTTGTGAGTTTTGTATTTAATTCCGATGCAATTTCTGTTTTTCATCGTCAATAAGAAGGTCATAGGGATACAGTAAACCAGAAGTGAAGCGTCGCAATCCACAACTCGTCTCACAGGAAAGGTTCCAAACATAGACAGTAAGAATAGTCTGTCTTCTTGTACTTAAGACGGCATTGTGCGTTTTGTATTTAATTCCGAGGCAATTTCTGTGTTTCTTCGTCAATAAGAAGGTCCAAGGGATACAGTAAACCTGAAATGAGGCATCGGAATCTAAAACTGGTCTCACAGGAAAGGTTCATAACATAGACAGTAAGAACAGTCAGTCTTCTTGTACTTAAGTTGGCATTGTGCCTTTTGCATTTAATTCCGTTGCAATTTCTGTGTTTCATCGTCAATATGACGGTCCAAGGGTTACAGAAAACCTGAAGTGAAGCATCTGACCTAAACTGGTCTCACGGGAAAGGCTCAAATCATAAACAGTAAGAAGAGTCAGTCTTCCTGTAGTTAAGTCGGCATTGTGCCTATTGTATTTAATTCCGATGCAATTTCTCTGTTTCATCGTCAATAAGAAGGTCCAAGGGACACAGTAAACCCGAAGTGAAACATCGAAATTTAAAATTGGTCTTACAGGAAAGTTTCAAAACATAGACAGTAAGAAGAGTCAGTCTTCTTGTACTTAAGTCGGCATTGGGCCTTTTGCATTTAATTCCGATGAAATTTCTGTGTTTCATTGTCAATAAGAAGGTCCGAGGGATACAGTAAACCAGAAGTGAAGCATCGCAATTCATAACTTGTCTCACAGGTAAGGTTCAAAGCATAGACAGTAAGAAGAGTCACTCTTCGTGTACTTAAGTCGGCTTTGTGCCTATTGTATTAAATTCCGATGCAATTTCTGTGTTTCATCGTCAATAAGAAGGTCCAAGAGATACAGTAAACCTGAAGTGAAGCATCGGAATCTAAAACAGGTCTCACAGGAAAGGTTCAAAACATAGACAACATGAAGAGTCAGTCCCCTTGAACTGAAGTCAGCATTGTGCCGTTTGTATTTATTTCCGATGAAATTTCTGTGTTTCATTGTCAATAAGAAGGTCCAAGGGATACAGTAAACCTGAAGTGAAGCATCGGAACCGAAAACTGGTCTCACAGGAAAGGTTCCAAACAATGACAGTAAGAAGAGTCAGTCTTCTTGTACTTAAGTCCGCTTTGTGCGTTTTGTATTTAATTCCGTGGCAATTTCTGTGTTTCATCGTCAACAAGCAGGTCCAAGGGATACTGTAAACCTGAAGTGAAACGTCGCAATCCAAAACTCGTCTCACAGGAAAGGTTCCAGACATAGACAGTAAGAATAGTCAGTCTTCTTGTACTTAAGTCCGCATTGTGCGTTTTGTATTTAATTCCGAGGCAATTTCTGTGTTTCATCGTCAATAAGAACGTCTAAGGGATACAGTACACGTGAAGTGAAGCATCGGAATCTAAAACTAGTCTCACAGGAAAGGTTCAAATCATAGACAATATGAAGAGTTAGTCCTCTTGAACTTAGGTCGGCATTGTGCCTGTTGTATTTAATTCCGATGTAATTTCTGTGTTTCATCGTCAATAAGAAGGTCCAAGGGATACAGTAAACCTGTCGTGATGCATCGGAATGCAAAACTTGTCTCACAGGAAAGGTTCAAAACATAGGCAGTGAGAAGAGTCAGTCTTCTTGTACTTAAGTCGACATTGTGCCTATTGTATTTAATTCAGATGCAATTTCTGTGTTTCATCGTCAATAAGAAGGTCCAAGGGATACAGTACACCGGAAGTGAAGCATCGGAATTAAAACTGGTATCACAGGAAAAGTTCAAAACGTAGACAGTTAGAAGAGACAGTCTTCTTGTACTTAAGTCGGCATTGTGACTTTTGTATTTCATTCCGATGCAATTTCTGTGTTTCATCGTCAATAAGAAGGTCCAAGGGATACAAAAAACCTGAGGTGAAGCACTGGGATCTAAAACTTGTCTCACAGCAAAGGTTCAAAACATAGAGAGTAAGATGAGTCAGTCGTCTTGTACTTAATTCGGCATTGTGCGTTTTGTATTTAATTCTGAAGCAATTTCTGTGTTTCATCGTCAATAAGAAGGTCCGAGGGATACAGTAAACCTGAAGTGAAGCATCGGAATGCAAAACTCGTCTCACAGGTATGGTAAAACATAGACAGTAAGAAGAGTCACTCTTCTTGTACTTAAGTCGGCCTTGTGCCTATTGTATTTAATTCAGATGCAATTTCTGTGTTTCATCGTCAATAAGAAGGTCCAAGGGATACAGAAAACCTGAGGTGAAGCATCGGAATCAAAAATTGTCTCACAGGAAAGGTTCAAAACATAGAGAGTAAGATGAGTCAGTCTTCTTGTACTTAAGTCGGCATTGTGCGTTTTGTATTTAATTCCGAAGCAATTTCTGTGTTTCATCGTCAATAAGAAGGTCCGAGGGATACAGTAAACCTGAAGTGAAGCATCGGAATCTAAAACTGGTCTCACAGGAAAGGTTCGAAGCATAGACAATATGAAGAGTCAGTCCTCTTCAACTTAAGTCGGCATTGTGCCTTCTGTATTTAATTCCGATTCAATTTCTGTGGTTAATCGTCAATAAGAATGTATAAGGGATACAGTAAACCTGAAGTGAAGCATCGGAATCTAAAACTGGTCTCACAGGAAAGGTTCAAAACATAGACAGTAAGAAAAGTCGGTCTTCTTGTGCTTAAGTCGGCATTGTGCATTTTGTATTATATTCCGTTGCAATTTCTGGGTTTCATCGTCAATCAGAAGGTCCAAGGAATACAGTAAACCTGAAGTGAAGCATCGGAATCTAAACTGGTCTCACTGGAAAGCCTAAAATCATAGAATGTTAGAAGAGTCAGTCCTCTTGTACTTAAGTCGGCATTGTGCCTTTTTTACTTAATTCCGATGAAATCTCTGTGTTTCATGGTCAATAAGAAAGCCCAAGCTACACAGTAAACCTGAAGTGAAGCATCGGAATTAAAACTGGTATCACAGGAAAAGTTCAAAACGTAGACAGTAAGAAGAGACAGTCTTCTTATACTTAAGTCGGCATTGTGACTTTTGTATTTCATTCCGATGCAATTTCTGTGTTTCATCGTCAATAAGAAGGTCCAAGGGATACAGTAAACCTGAAGTGAAGCAACGCAATCCAAAACATGTCTCACGGGAAAGGTTCAAAACATAGACAGTCAGAAAAGTCACTCTTCTTGTACTTATGTCGGCATTGTGCCTATTGTATTTAATTCCGATGCAATTTCTGTGTTACATCGTCAATAAGATGGTCCAAGGGATACAGTAAACCTGAGGTGAAGCAACGGAATCTAAAACTTAACTCACAGGAAAGGTTGAAAACATAGACAGTAAGAAGCGTCAGGCCTCTTGTACTTAAGTCGGCATTGTGCCTTTTGTATTAAATTCCGATGAATTTTCTGTGGCTCATCGTCAATAAGAAGGTCCAAGGGATAAAGTAATCTTTAAGTGACGCATCGGAACCTAAAACCGGTCTCACAGGAAAGGTTCAAAGCATAGACAGTAAAAAGAGTCAGTCTTCTTGTACTTAAGTGGGCATTGTGCGTTTTGTATTTAATTCCGATGCATTTTCTTTGTTTAATCGCCAATAAGAAGGTCCGAGGGATACAGTAAACCTGAAGTGAAGCATCAGAATCTAAAACTGGTCTCACAGGAAAGGTTCAAAACATAGACAATATGAAGAGTCAGTCCTCTTGAACTTAAGTCGGCATTGTGCCTTTTGTATTTAATTCCGATGCAATTTATGTGTTTAATCGTCAATAAGAAGGTCCAAGGGATACAGTACACCTGAAGTGAAGCATCGGAATCTAAAACTGGTCTCACAGGAAAGGTTCAAAACATAGACAGTAAGAAGAGTCAGTCCTCTTGTACTAAAGTCCTCATTGTGCCTTTTGTATTTAATTCCGATGCAATTTCTGTGTTTAATCGTCCATAAGAAGGTCCAAGGGATACAGTAATCCTGAAGTGAAGCATCGGAAAGTAAACTGGTCTCACAGGAAAGTCAAAAATCATAGATTGTAAGAGGAGTCAGTCCTCTTGTACTTAAGTCTGCATTGTGCCCTTTGTATTTAATTCCGATGCAATTTCTTTGTTTCATCATCAATAAGAAGGTCCAAGGAACACATTAAACCTGAAGTGAAGCATCGGAATTAAAAGTTGTCTCACAGGAACGGTTCAAAACATAGACAGTAAGAAGAGTCAGTCTTCTTGTACTTAAGTTGGCACTGTGCCCTTTGTATTTAATTCCGATGCAATTTCTGTGTTTCATCGTCAATAAGAAGGTCCCAGTGATACAGTAAACCTGAAGTGAAGCATCGGAATCTAAAACTTGTCTTACAGGAAGGGGTCAAATCATAGACAATATGAAGAGTCAGTCTTTTTGAACTTAAGTCGGCATTGTGCCTTTTGTATTTATTTCCGATGGAATTTCTGTGTTAAATCGTCAAAAAGAAGGTCCGAGGGATACAGTAAACCTGAAGTGAAGCATCGGAATCTAATCTGGTCTCACAGGAAAGCTTAAAATCATAGAATGTAAGAAGAGTCAGTCCACTTGTACTTATGTCGGCATTTTGCTTTTTGTATTTAATTTCTCAGGGAGTCACACCTAGTGATACGTGGCTGGCGACCACGGGGCCCCGAGCTGAGTCCTGGCATTGCTTCCACTTACTTATGCCAGGCTCCTCACTCTTATCTTTCCTATCTGGCCACCCTCGGCCAGCTCTTGTTCTTTTCCGACCCTGACGCTATTAGGTTTCGAGGGCTAGGGGTCTTTCATTTTCCAACCTATACTTCTCATGCAGCGTCTGACTCGGAGCGAACGGCTGCAAAAGGCGTTTGTATCCCATGTGAGGGGCGGCCTCCAGAACTGCGGAAGGCAACGGAATACCACCGCAGATTATCTTCCCTGCATAATGCAGTCTTCATTTTATGCACAAAAAATGGCTTCCTCTCATGTTAAATCAGTGTCCGGAGGTAAAATAGTCCCCCATTCGGATCTCCGGGGGGGACAGCTTGAAAGGAGGCAAAAAATCAAAACGAGAATTGGTACCTGGAATGTCAGAACTCTGCTACAAGCAGGAAAACTAGAAAACCTTAAAAGAGAGATGGAAAAGAATCATATGGACCTCGTAGGAGTTGCTGAAGTAAGATGAAATGGACATGGAGAGTTGCAGTCAGATGAATATGTATTCTACTAATCAGGAGGAGAAGTAAAAGGAATTAATGTAGTAGGAATTATTATGACAAAGGAATTGGCTAAATGTGTGGAATATGTAGACTATGCAAATGAGCGGGTTATTGGTGTAAGGCTGAAAGGAGCACTAAAAGATTTACTGATTGTCCAGGTGTATATGCCAACTTCAGAACATGATGACCAAATTGTAGAGGAAACGTACAATGTAATAGAGAGAATAATGGACGAAAATAAAAAATGCTGCAAAATAGTAATGGGAGACTGGAACGCCATTGTGGGAGAAGGGGAAGAGGGAAACATAGTAGGCAGTCATGATCTTGGAAACAGAAATGACAGAGGTGAATGGTTAATTGACTTCTGCAGGGAAAGGCAGCTGATAGTGGTTAACACATGGTTCAAGAACCATAAGAGGAGGCTCTACACTTGGAAATCACCAGGGGATAAATATAGAAACCAAATCGATTTTGTACTGGTAGAAGAAAGATACAGGAATGGAATCAAAAAGGTGCACACATTACCAGGTGCAGATATTAATAGTGACCACAACTTACTTATGGCAGAAATAGAAATGAGAATGAAACAACTGAAAAAGGCGACAATGGTGAAGAAATGGGATCTAGAGAAGATAAGGTCCAACAAAGAACAAATTACAGAAATGCTGTCTCGGGACTTTCTAAACACATTACGAGACAAAGAAGCACCTGATAATGCCAACGAGTACTGGAATATGCTGAAAGAAGGAATCATTAAAGCAGGACAGCAAAATATAGGATATGTAAAAGGGAAAAGGTCAAAAAAACCATGGGTCACACAAGAAATGATTTCCAAGATGGAGGAGAGAAGAAAATTGAAAAACAAGAACACTGAAGATGCAAGAAAGATATACCGAAGGTTAAATAACGAACTGCGAAGAGAAACAGAGCAGGCTAGGAAAAAATGGCTAAAAGAGGAATGTGATGAAATTGAAGAACTGGACAGGAAAGGAAGATACGACTTACTGTACAACAGAGTAAAGACTATGACATGGGAACAAAACAGAGCAGGAAGTGCTACTATGGAAATTTTGAGTAAAAACGAAGAGGTAGTGTATAAAGATCGTGACGATGTCCTCCAGAGATGGGAAGAATATATAAAGGAGCTATATGACACAAATAGCAAACCAGAAACTCTGGAACTTGAATCACACTACAGTGTAAGTGATGAAGAGAAAGGACCGACCATCGTAATGGAAGAAGTAAAGTCTGCTATTGCTGCAATGAAAAATGGCAAAGCAGTAGGTACAGATACAATACCGGGAGAAATACTAAAATGCTTGAACCACAATGGAATAAGAGAAATATTGAGGTTATGTAATAAAATATATGACAGTGGTGAATGGCCTGAGGACTTTTTGACAACAGTAATGATTCCATTGCCGAAAAAACAAGGAACCAAGACATGCAGCGAGCACAGGACAATCAGCCTCATTTCACATGCAGCCAAAGTAATGTTAAGAATAATTAATAAAAGACTTGAAAAAGTAATAGAGGAGAATCTCGGCGAGGAGCAGTTTGGCTTTAGACGGAATACGGGCACCAGAGATGCAATAGGGCTCCTACGAATCTTAGGAGAAAGGTTTATTGAAAAAGGAAGAGACCTATATATGTGCTTCATCGATTTAGAAAAGGCATTTGACAATGTGGTTTGGGACAAGCTGACGACTATTATGAGGGAAAAGAGAGTGGACTGGAAAACCAGGAGACTTATAAACTCATTGTACCTTAATCAAAAAGTTTCAGTTAAAGTGAGAGGAGAAAGTACAAACTGAATCAGACTAGGGAAAGGAGTAAGACAAGGATGCTGTTTATCACCTACTCTTTTCAACCTGTACTTGGAAAATATGATTGACCAATGCTCATTAGATGACAAAGGAGTAGAAATTGGAGGAAGAAGAGTAGGGTGCTTGAGATTTGCTGATGACATGGTCCTTCTAGCCACAGGGGAAAAAGAATTACAGGATTTGGTGGACACCATTGCAACTAACGGAAAAAAATTAACACAAATAAAACAAAAGTATTGGCAATAGGAGGAAATAAGGAACTAAAAATTGTGCTGAATGGAGAAAAACTAGAACAGGTGCAAAATTTTAAGTATCTTGGAAGCAGGATAGACACCGACTGGCAGTGCACCACAGAAATTAAAACAAGAATAGCAATGGCAAAATAGGCGTTTTATAAGAAAAGGAGAATCTTCTGCAGCGGTCTGGACAGAGAACTCAGAAAGAGACTCATAAAATGTCTTGTATGGAGTGTTCTTCTATATGGCGCTGAAACATGGACTATGAGGAAAAAAGACAGAAATAGGCTGGAGGCTTTTGAGATCTGGACATGGCGTAAGATGAAAGGAATGGGTTGGACGGACAGAGTAAGAAATGAAGCGGTACTGAGAAGAGTGGGAGAGAAAAGGCAGTTACTAGATGTAATAAAGAGAAGAAAAATATATTGGATTGGGCATATATTAAGAAAGAATGACGGACTGATAAAAACAGTTTTAGAAGGTTATGTAGAAGGGAAAAGGAAGCGAGGAAGGAAGAGATTCCAGATACTGGATGACTTGATGGACGGTATAACATACAGCAGCCTTAAGAAGGAAGCAATGGATCGCAGAAAATGGAGCGGCAAAGGACCTGCAAATATAGCAGATAACTGATGATGATGATTTAATTCCGATGCAATTTCTGTGTTTCATCGTCAATTAGAAGGATAAAGAGATACAGTAAACCAGACGTGAAGCATCGATATCTAAAACTGGTCTCACAGGAAAGATTCAAATCGTAGGATGTAAGAAGAGTCAGTCCTCTTGCTCTTAAGTCGGCATTTTGCTTTTGTACTTAATTTCGATGCAATTTCTGTGTTTCATCGTCAAAACGAAGTTCCAAGAGATACAGTAAACCTGAAGTGAGGCTTCGGAATCTAAAACTGGTCTCACAGGAAAAGCTCAAATCATAGAATATAAGAAGAATCAGTCCTCTTGTACTTAAGTCGGCATTTTGCCTTTTGTATTGATTTCCGATGCAATTTCTGTGTTTCATCGTCAATAAGAAGGTCCAAGAAACACAGTAAACCTGAAGTGAAGCATCGGAATTAAAAGTGGTCTCACAGGAACGGTTCAAAACATAGAGAGTAAGAAGAGTCAGTCTTCTTGTACTTAAGTCGGCATTGTGCCTTCTGTATTTAATTCCGATGCAATTTCTGTGTTTCATCGTCAATTAGAAGGTCAAAGGTATACAGTATACCTGACGTGAAGCATCGGAATCTAAAACTGGTCTCACAGAAAAGGTTCAAAACATAGACAGTAAGAAGAGTCAGTCTTCTTGTACTTATGTCAGCAATGTGCCTTTTGTATTTAATTCCGATGCAATTTCTGTGTTTCATCGTCAATAAGAAGGTCCAAGGGATACAGTAAACCTGAAGCGAAGCATCGATATCTAACTCTGGTCTCACACTAAAGGCTCAAATCATAGAATGCAAGAAGAGTCAGTCCTCTTCTACTTAAGTCGGCAATGTGCCTTTTGTATTTAATTCCGATGCAATTTCTATGTTTCATCGTCTATAAGAACGTTCAAGGGATACAGTAATCCTGAAGTAAAGCATCGCAATTAAAAACTTGTCTCACAGGAGAGGTTCAAAACATGGCCAGTAAGAAAAGTCAGTCTTCTTGTACCTAAGTCGGCATTGTGCCTTTTGTATTTAATTCCGATGCAATTTCCGTGTTTCATCGTCAATAAGAAGGTCCAAGGGATACAGCAAACCAGAAGTGAAGCATCGCAATCCAAAACTTGTCTCACAGGAAAGGTTCAAAGCAAAGACAGTAAGAAGAGTCAGTCTTCTTGTACTTAAGTCGGCATTGTGCCTTTTCTATTCAATTCCGATGCACTTTCTGTGTTTCATCGTCAATAAGAAGGTCCGAGGGATACTGTAAACCTGAGGTGAAGCATCGATATCTAAATCTGGTCCCACAGGAAAGGTTCTAAAAATAGACACTAAGAAAAGTCAGTCTTCTTGCACTTAAGTCGGCATTGTGCCTATTGTATTTGATTCCGTTGCAATATCTGTGTTTTATCGTCAATAAGAAGGTCCAAGGGATACTGTAAACCTGAGGTGAAGCATCTGAATCTAAAACTTGTCTCACCGGAAAGGTTCAAATCATAGACAGTAAGAAGAGTCAGTCTTCTTGTACTTAAGTCCGCATTGTGCCTTTTGTATTTAATTCCGATGCAATTTCTGTCTTTAACTGTCAATAATAAGGTCCACGGGATACAGTAAACCAGAAGTGAAGCATCGGAATATTAAACTAGTCTCACAGGAAGGGTTCGAAACATAGACAGTAAGAAGAGTCAGTCTTCCTGTACTTAAGTCGGCATTGTGCCTATTGTATTTAATTCCCACGCAATTTCTGTGTTTCATCGTCAATAGGAAGAACCGAGGGATACAGTATACCTGAAGTGAAGCATCGGAAACTAAAACTGGTCTCACAGGAAGTGTTCAAAACATAGACAGTATGAAGAGTCAGTACTCTTGAACTTAAATCGGTATTGTGCCTTTTGTATTTAATTCCGATGCAATTTCTGTCATTAATTGTCAATAAGAAGGTCCAAGGGATACATTAAACCTGAAGTAAAGCATCGCAATCTAAAACTGGTCTCACAGGAAAGGTTCGAAGCATAGACAGTAAGAGGCGTCAGTCTTCTTGTACTTAAGTCGGCATTGTGCCTTTTGTATTTATCTCCGTTGCAATTTCTGTGTTTCAACGTCAATAAGAAGGTCCAAGGAATACAGTAATCCTGACGTGAAGCATCGGAATCTAAAACTGGTCTCACAGGATGGGCTAAAATCATAGAATGTAAGAAGAGTCAGTCCTCTTGTACTTAAGTCGGCATTATGCCTTTTGTATTTCATTCCGATGCAATTAGTGTGTTTCATCGTCAATACGAAGGTCCAAGGGATACAGAAAACCCGAAGTGAAGCATCGGAATCTAAAACTGGTCTCACAGGAAACGTTCAAGGCAAAGACAGTAAGAAGAATCAGTCTTCTTGTACTTGAGTTGGCATTGTGCCTTTTGTTTCTAATTCCGATGCACTTTCAGTGTTTCATTGTCAATACGAAGGTCCGAGGGACACAGTAAACCTGAAGTGAAGCATCGGAATCTAAAACTGATTTCACAGGAACGGTTAAAAACATAGAGATTAAGAAGAGTTAGTCTTCTTGTACTTAAGTTGGCATTGTGCCTTTTGTATATAATTCCGGTGCAATTTCTATGTTTCATTGTCAATAAGAAGGTCCAAGGGATGCAGTGACCCTTAAGTGAAACATCGGAATCTAAAACTGGTCTCACAGGAAAGGTTCAAACATAGACAGTAAGAAGAGTGAGTCCTCTTGTACTTAAGTCGTCATTTTGCATTTTGAATTTAATTCAAATGCAATTTCTGTGTCTCATCATCAATTAGAAAGTCAAAGAGATGCATGAAACCTGACGTGAACCATCGATATCTAAAACTGGTCTCACAGGAAAGGCTCAAATCATAGGATGTAAGAGGAGTTAGTCCTCTTCTACTTAAGTCGGCATTGTGCATTTTGTATTTAATTCCGATGCAATTTCAATATTTCATAGTCAGTTAGACGGTCCAAGGGATACAGTAAACCTGAAGAGAAACATCGGAATATAAAACTGGTCTCACAGGGAGGGTTCAAAACATAGACAGTACGAAGAGTCAGTCCTCTTGAACTTAAGTCGGCATTTTGCATTTTGTATTTAATTGCGACGCAAATTCTGTGTTTCCTCGTCAATAAGAACGTCCAAGGGATACAGTAAACCTGAAGTGAAGAATCGGAATCTAATCTGATCTCACAGGATAGCCTAAAATCATAGAAATGTAAGAAGAGTCAGTCCTCTTGTGCTTAAGTCGGCATTTTGCTTTTTGTGTTTAAATCCGATGCAATTTCAGTGTTTCATCGTCAATTAGAAGGTTAAAGGGATACAGTTAACCAGACGTGAAGCATCGATATCTAAAAACTGGTCTCACAGGAAAGGCTCAAATCGTAGGATGTAAGAAGAGTCAGTCCTCTTGCTCTTAAGTCGGCATTTTGCTTTTGTACTTAATTTCGATGCAATTTCTGTGTTTTATCGTCAAAAAGAAGCTCCAAGGGAACAGTAAACCTGAAGGGAGGCATCGGAATCTAAAACTGGTCTCACAGGAAAGGCTCAAATCATAGCATGTAAGATGAGTCTTTCTTCTTGCACATAAGTCGGCAATGTACCTTTTGTATTTAATTCCGATGCAATTTCTGTATTTCATCGAAAAAAAGAAGGTCCAAGGGATACAGTAGAACTGAATTGAAGCATCGGAATCTAAAACTGGTCTCACAGGAAAGCCTCAATTCATTGACAGTAGGAAGAGTCAGCCTTCTTGTACCTAAGTCGGAAATGTACCTTTTGTATTTAATTCCGATTCATTTTCTGTGTTTCATCATCAATAAGAAGGTCCAAGGGATACAGTAAACCTGAAGTGAAGCATCGATATCTAACTCTACAGTAAACCTGAAGTGAAGCATCGATATCTAACTCTGGTCTCACAGGAAAGGCTCAAATCATAGAATGTAAGAAGAATCAGTCCTCTTGTACTTAAGACGTCATTGTGCCTTTTGTATTTGTTTCCGAAGCAATTTCTGTGTTTCATCGTCAATAACAAGGTCCAAGGGATACAGTCAACCTGAAGTAAAGCATCGGAATCCAAAACTGGTCTCACAGGAAAGGTTCAAAGCATAGCCAGTAAGACGAGTCAGTCTTCTTGTACCTAAGTCGGCATTGTGCCTTTTGTATTTAATTCCGATGCAATTTCCGTGTTTCATTGTCAATAAGATGGTCCAAGGGATACAGTAAACCAGAAGTGAAGCATCGCAATCCCAAACTTGTCTCACAGGATAGGTTCAAAGCGTAGACAGTAAGAAGAGTCACTCTTTGTATACTTAAGTCGGCATTGTGCCTTTTGTATTTAATTCCGATGCAATTTTAGTGTCTCATCGTCAATAAGATGGTCCAAGGGATACAGTAAACCTGACGTGAAGCTTCGGAACCTAAAAATGGTCTCACAGGAAAGGGTCAAATCATAGACAGTAAGCAGAGTCAGTCTTCTTGTACTTAAGTCGGCATTTTGATTTTTGTACTTAATTCCGATGTAATTTCTGTGTTTCAACGTCAATAAGAAGGTCCAAGGGATACAGTAAACCTGAAGTGAAGCACCGGAATCTAAAACTGGTCTCATAGGAAAGGCTCAAATCATAGAATGTAAGAAGAGTCAGTACTCATGTACTTAAGTCGGTCGGCATTGTGCCTCTTGTATATATATCCGATGCAATTTCTTTGCTTCATCGTCAATAGGAAGGTCCGAGGGATACAGTAAACCTGAAGTGAAGCATCGGAATCTGAAACTGGTCTCACAGGAAGTGATCAAATCGTAGACAGTATGAAGAGTCAGTCCTCTTGAACTTAAGTCGGCATTGTGCCTTTTGTATTTAATTCCGATGCAATTTCTGTCTTTAATTGTCATCAAGAAGGTCCAAGGGATACAGTAAACCTGAAGTGAAGCATCGGAACCTAAAACTGGTCTCACAGGAAAGGTTCAAAGCATAGACAGTACGAAGAGTCAGTCTTCTTTTACTTAAGTCGGCATTGTGCTTTATGTATTTAATTCCGATGCAATTTCTGTGTTTCATCGTCAATAAGAAGCTCCAAGGGATACAGTAAACCTGAATGAAGCATCGGAATCTAAACTGGTCTCACAGGAAAGGCAAAAGTCATAGAATGTAAGAAGAGTCAGTCCTCTTGTACTTAAGTCGGCATTATGCTTTTGTATTTAATTCCGATGCAATTTCTGTGTTTCGTCGCCAATAAGAAGGTCCAAGGGATACAGTAAACCTGAAGTGAAGCATCGGAATCTAAAACTGGTCTCACAGGAAGGGTTCAAAACATAGATAGTAAGAAGAATCAGTCTTCTTGTACTTGAGTCGGCATTGTGCCTTTTGTATGTAATTCCGATGCACTTTCAGTGTTTCATTGTCAATAAGAAGGTCCGAGGGATACAGTAAACCTGAAGTGACGCATCGGAATCCAAAACTGGTCTCACAGGAACGGTTAAAAACATAGAGAGTAAGAAGAGTTAGTCTTCTTGTACTTAAGTCGGCATTGTGCCTTTTGTATATAATTCCGATGCAATTTCTGTGCTTCATCGTCTATAAGAAGGTCCAAGGGATACAGTGAACCTGAAGTGAAACATCGGAATCTAAAACTGGTCTCACAGGAAAGGTTCAAACATAGACAGTAAGAACGGTCAGTCCTCTTGTACTTAAGTCGGCATTGTGCCTTTTGTATTTAATTCCGATCAAATTTCTGTGTCTCATCGTCAATTAGAAAGTCAAAGGGATACATGAAACCTGACGTGAAGCATAGATAACTAAAACTGGTCTCACAAGAAAGGCTCAAATCATAGGATGTAAGAAGAGTCAGTCCTCTTGTACTTAAGTCGGCATTGTGCCTTCTGTATTTAATTCCGATGCAATTTCTGTGTTTCATCGTCAATAAGAAGGTCCAAGGGATACAGTAAACCTGAAGTGAAGCATCGGAACCAAAAACTGGTCTCACAGGAAAGGTTCAAAGCATAGACAGCAAGAAGTGTCAGTCTTCTTGTACTGAGGTCGGCAATGTGCGTTTTCTATTTAATTCCGATGCAATTTCTGTGTTTCATCTTTAATAAGATGGTCCGAGGGATACAGCACACCTGAAGTGAAGCATCGCAATCGAAAACTGGTCTCACAGGAAAGGTTCAAAACATAGGCAGTGAGATAGTCAGTCTTTTTGTACATAAGTCGGCATTTTGTTTTTTGTACTTAATTCCGATGTAATTTCTGTGTTTCATCGTCAATAAGAAAGTCCAAGGGATACAGTAAACCTGAAGTGAAGCACCGGAATCTAAAACTGGTCTCACAGGAATAGCTCAAATCATAGAATGTAAGAAGAGTCAGTACTCATGTACTTAAGTCGGCATTGTCCCTCTTGTATTTAATTCCGGTGCAATTTTTGTGTTTCATCGTCAATAAGAAGGTCCAAGGGATACTGTAAACCTAAAGTGATGCATCGGAATCTAAAACTGGTCTCACAGGAAAGGTTCAAAGCATAGACAGCAAGAAGTGTCAGTCTTCTTGTACTTAAGTCGGCAATGTGCGTTTTCTATTTAATTCCGATGCAATTTCTGTGTTTCATCTTCAATAAGATGGTCCGAGGGATACAGTAAACCTGAAGTGAAGCACCGGAATCTAAAACTGGTCTCACAGGAAAGGCTCAAATCATAGAATGTAAGAAGAGTCAGTACTCATGTACTTAAGTCGGCATTGTGCCTCTTGTATATAATTCCGATGCAATTTCTGTGCTTCATCGTCAATAGGAAAGTCCGAGGGATTCAGTAAACCTGAAGTGAAGCATTGGAATCTGAAACTGGTCTCACAGGAAGTGTTCAAAACATAGACAGTATGAAGAGTCAGTCCTCTTGAACTTAAGTCGGCATTGTGCCTTTTGTATTTAATTCCGATGCAATTTCTGTCTTTAATTGTCAATAAGAAGATCTAAGGGATACAGTAAACCTGAAGTAAAGCATCGCAATCTAAAACTGGTCTCACAGGAAAGGTTCGAAACATAGACAGTAAGAAGCGTCAGTCTTCTTGTACTTAAGTCGGCATTGTGCCTTTTGTATTTAATTCCGATGCAATTTCTGTGTTTCATCGTCCATAAGAAGGTCCAAGGGATACAGTAAACCTGAAGGAAGCATCGGAATCTAAAACTGGTCTCACAGGAAAGGTTCGAAGCATAGACAGTAGGAAGAGTCAGTCTTCTTGTACTTCAGTCGGCATTGTGCCTTTTGTACTTAATTCCAATGCATTTTCTGTGTTTCATCGCCAATACGAAGGTCCAAGGTATACAGTAAACCTGAAGTGAAGCATCGGAACCTAAAACTGGTCTCACAGGAAAGGTTCAAAGCATAGACAGTACGAAGAGTCAGTCTTCTTTTACTTAAGTCGGCATTTTGCTTTATGTATTTAATTCAGATGCTATTTCTGTGTTTCATCGTCAAAAAGAAGCTCCAAGGGATACAGTAAACCTGAAGTGAAGCATCGGAATCTATAACTGGCCTCACAGGAAAGGTTCAAAACATAGACAGTATGAAGAGTCTGTCCTCTTGAACTTAAGTCGGCATTGTGCCTTTTCTATTTAATTCCGATGCAATTTCTGTCTTTAATCGTCAATAAGAAGGTCCAAGGGATACAATAAACCTGAAGTGAGGCATCGGAATCTAAAACTGATCTCACAGGAGAGGTTCAAAATATAGACAGTAAGAAGAGTCAGTCTTCATGTACTTAAGTCGGCATTGTGCCATTTGTATTTAATTCCGATGCAATTTCTGTGCTTCATCGTCAATAAGAAGGTCCAAGGAATACAGTAAACCTTAAGTGAAACATCGGAATCTAAAACTGGTCGCACAAGAAAGGTTCGAAACATAGAGAGTAAGAAGAGTCAGTCTTCTTGTACTTAAGTCGATGTTGTGCCTTTTGTATTGAATTCCGATGCAATTTCAGTATTTCATCGTCACTTAGAAGGTCCAAGGGATACAGTAAACCTGAAGTGAAGCATCGGAATCTAAAACTGGTCTCACAATAAAGGTTCAAATCATAGGATGTAAGAAGAGTCAGTCCTCTTGTAATTAAGTCGGCATTTTGGCTTTTGTATTTAATTTCGATGCACTTACTGTGTTTCATCGTCAATAAGAAGGTCCAAGGGGTACAAGCAACCTGAAGTGAAGTATCGGAATCTAAAACTGTTCTCACAGGGAAGGTTCAGAACATGAGCAGTAAGAAGAACCAGTCTTCTTGTACTTATGTCGGCATTGTACCTTTTGTATTTAATTCCGATTCAATTTCTGAGTTTCATCGTCAATAAGAAGGTCCAAGGGATACAGTAAACCTGAAGTGAAACGTCGGAATCTAAAACTGCTCTCACAGGAAAGGTTCAAACATAGACAGTAAGAAGAGTCAGTCTTCTTGTACTTCAGTCGGCATTGTGCCTTTTGTATTTAATTCCGATGCAATTTCTGTGTTTCATCGTCAATTAGAAAGTCAAAGGGATACATTAAACCTGACGGGAAGCATCGATATCTAAAACTGGTCTCACAGGAAAGTCTCAAATCATAGGATGTAAGAAGAGTCAGTCCTCTTGTACATAAGTCGGGATTGTGCCTTTTCTAATTAATTCCATTGCAATTTCTGTGTTTCATCGTCAATAAGGAGGTCCAAGGAATACAGTAAACCTGCAGTGAGGCATCGGAATCTAAAACTGGTCTCACAGGGAAGGTTTAAAACATACACAGTAACAAGAGCCAGTCTTCTCGTACTTAAGTCGACATTGTGCTTTATGTATTTCACTCCGATGCAGTTTCTGTGTTTCATCGTCAATAAGAAGTTCCAAGGGATACAGTAAACCTGAAGTGAAGCATCGGAATCTAAAACTGGTCGCACAGGAAAGGTTCGAAACATAGGGAGTAAGAAGAGTCAGTATTCTTGTACTTAAGTCGGCATTGTGCCTTTTGTATTGAATTCCGATGCAATTTCTGTGTTTCATCGTCAATAAGAAGGTCCAAGGGATACAGTAAACCTGAAGTGAAGCATCGGAATCTGAAACTGGTCTCACAGGAATGGTTCGAAACATAGATAGTAAGAAGAGTCAGTCTTCTTGTACTTAAGTCGGCATTGTGCCTTAAGTAATTAATTCCGATGCATTTTCTGTGTTTCATCGTCAATAAGAAGGTCCAAGGGATACAGTAAACCTGAAGTGAGGCATCGGAACCTAATACTGGTCTCACAGGAAAGGTTCAAAGCATAGACAGTACGAAGAGTCAGTCTTCTTTTACTTAAGTCGGAATTGTGCTTTATGTATTTGATTCCGATGCAATTTCTGTGTTTCATCGTCAAAAAGGAGGTCCAAGGGATACAGTGAACCTGAAGTGAAGCATCGGAATCTTAACTGTTCTCACAAGAAAGGCTAAAATCAAAGAATGTAAGAAGAGTCAGTCCTCTTGTACTTAAGTCGGCATTGTGCCTTCTGTATTTTATTCCGATTCAATTTCTGAGTTTCATCGTCAATAAGAAGGGCCAAGGGATACAGTAAACCTGAAGTGGAACGTCGGAATCTGAAACTGGTCTCACAGGAAAGGTTCAAACATAGACAGTAAGAAGAGTCAGTCTTCTTGTACTTCAGTCGGCATTGTGCCTTTTGTATTCAATTCCGATGCAATTTCTGTGTTTCATCGTCAATTAGAAAGTCAAAGGGGTACATTAAACCTGACGGGAAGCATCGTTATCTAAAACTGGTCTCACAGGAAAGGCTCAAATCATAGGATGTAAGAAGAGTCAGTCCTCTTGTACATAAGTCGGCATTGTGCCTTTTGTAATTAATTCCGTTGCAAATTCTGTGTTTCATGGTCAATTAGTAGGTCCAAGTGATACAGTAAACCTGAAGTGAAGCATCGGAATCTAAAACTGGTCTCACAGGAAAGGTTTAAAACATACATGGTAAGAAGAGGCAGTCTTCTCGTACTTAAATCGTTATTTTGCGTTTTGTATTTAATTCCGATGCAGTTTCTGTGTTTCATCGTCGATAAGAAGGTCCACCGGATACAGTAAACCTGAAGTGAGGCATCGGAATCTGAAACTGGTCTCACATGAAAGGTTCAAAGTATAGACAGTAAGAAGAGTCAGTCTTCTTGTACTTAAGTCGGTATTGTGCATTTTGTATTTAATTCCGATGCAATTTCAGTATTTCATCGTCACTTAGAAGGTCCAAGGGATACAGTATACCTGAAGTGAAGCATCGGAATCCAAAACTAGTCTCACAATAATGGTTCAAATCATAGGATGTAAGAAGAGTCAGTCCTCTTGTAATTAAGTCGGCATTTTGCCTTTTATATTTAATTTCGATGCACTTACTGTGTTTCATCGTCAATAAGAAGGTCCAAGGGGTACAGGCAACCTGAAGTGAAGTATCGGAATCTAAAACTGTTCTCACAGGGAAGGTTCAAAACATGGCCAGTAAGAAGAGTCAGTCTTCTTGTACTTAAGTCGGCACTGTACCTTTTGTATTTAATTCCGATTCAATTTCTGAGTTTCATCGTCAATGAGAAGGTCCAAGGGATACAGTAAACCTGAAGTGAAACGTCGGAATCTAAAACTGCTCTCACAGGAAAGGTTCAAACATAGACAGTAAGAAGAGTCAGTCTTCTTGTACTTCAGTCGGCATTGTGCCTTTTGTAATTAATTCCGATGCAATTTCTGTGTTTCATCGTCAATTAGAAGGTCCAAGGGATACAGTAAACCTGAAGTGAAGCATCGGAATCTAAAACTGGTCTCACAGGAAAGGTTTAAAACATACACAGTAAGAAGAGCCAGTCTTCTCGTACTTAAGTCGACATTATGCTTTATGTATTTCATTCCGATGCAATTTCTGTGTTTCATCGTCGATAAGAAGGTCCACCGGATACAGTAAACCTGAAGTGAATCATCGGAATCTAAAACTGGTCTCACAAGAAAGGCTAGAATCATAGAATGTAAGAAGAGTCGGTCCTCTTGTACTTAAGTCGGCATTAAGCCTTCTATATCTAATTCCCATGCCATTTCTGTGATTCATTGTCAATAAGAAGGTCCATGGGATACAGTAAACCTGACGTGAAACGTCGAAATCTAAAACTGGTCTCACAGGAAAGGTTCAAACATAGACAGTAAGAAGAGTCAGTCATCTTGTACTTAAGTCGGCATTGTGCCTTTTGTATGTAATTCCGATGCAATTTCTGAGTTTCATCGACAATAAGAAGGTCCTAGGGATACAGTAAACCTTAAGTGAAGCATCGGAATCTAAAACTGGACGCACAAGAAAGGTTCGAAACATAGAGAGTAAGAAGAGTTAGTCTTCTTGTACTTAAGTCGGCATTGTGCCTTTTGTATTTAATTCCGATGCAATTTCTGTATTTCCACGTCACTTAGAAGGTCCAAGGGATACAGTAAACATGAAGTGAAGCATCGGAATCTAAAACTGGTCTCACAGGAAAGGCTCAAATCATAGGATGTAAGAAGAGTCAGTCCTCTTGTACATAAGTCGGCATTGTGCCTTTTCTAATTATCTCCGTTGCAATTTCTGTGTTTCATCGTCAATAAGAAGGTCCAAGGAATACAGTAAACCTGCAGTGAGGCATCTTAATCTACAACTGGTCTCACAGGAAAGGTTTAAAACATACACAGTAAGAAGAGCCAGTCTTCTCGTACTTAAGTCGACATTGTGCTTTATGTATTTCATTCCGATGCAGTTTCTGTGTTTCATCGTCAATAAGAAGATCCAAGGGATACAGTAAACCTGAAGTGTAACGTCGGAATCTAAAACTGCTCTCACAGGAAAGGTTCAGACATAGACAGTAAGAAGAGTCAGTCTTCTTGTACTTCAGTCGGCATTGTGCCTTTTGTATTTAATTCCGATGCAATTTCAGTGTTTCATCGTCAATTAGAAAGTCAAAGGGGTACATTAAACCTGACGGGAAGCATCGATATCTAAAACTGGTCTCACAGGAAAGGTTCAAAATATTGACAGCAAGAAGAGTCAGTCTTCTTGTACTTAAGTCGGCATTTTTCCTTTTGTATTTAATTCCGTTGCAAATTCTATGTTTCATCGCCAATAAAAAGGTCCAAGGAATACAGTAAACCTGAAGTGAAGCATCGGAATCTTAACTGGTCTCACAAGAAAGGCTAAAATCATAGAGCGTAAGAAGAGTCAGACCTCTTGTACTTAAGTCGGCATTGTGGCTTCTGTATTTCATCCCGATTCAATTTCTGAGTTTCATTGTCAATAAGAAGATCCAAGGGATACAGTAAACCTGAAGTGAAACGTCGCAATCTAAAACAGGTCCACAGGAAAGGTTCAAACATAGACAGTAAGAAGAGTCAGTCTTCTTGTACTTCAGTCGGCATTGTGCCTTTTGTATTTAATTCCGATGCAATTTCTGTGTTTCATCGTCAATTAAAAGGTCCAAGGGATACAGTAAACCTGAAGTGAAGCATCGGAATCTAAAACTGGTCTCACAGGAAAGGTTTAAAACATACACAGTAAGAAGAGCCAGTCTTCTCGTACTTAAGTCGGCATTAAGCCTTCTGTATCTAATTCCGATGCCATTTCTGTGATTCATTGTCAATGAGAAAGCCCGAGGGATACAGTAAACCTGAAGTGAAGCATCGGATTCTAAAACAGGTCTCACAGGAAAGTTTCAAAGTATAGACAGTAAGAAGAGTCAGTTTTCTTGTACTTAAGTCGACATTGTGCTTTATGTATTTCATTCCGATGCAGTTTCTGTGTTTCATCGTCAATAAGAAGATCCAAGAGATACAGTAAACCTGAAGTGAAGCATCGGAATCTATAACTGGCCTCACAGGAAAGGTTCAAAACATAGACAGTATGAAGAGTCTGTCCTCTTGAACTTAAGTCGGCATTGTGCCTTTTGTATTTAATTCCGATGCAATTTCTGTCTTTAATCGTCAATAAGAAGGTCCAAGGGATACAATAAACATGAGGTGAAGCATCGGAATCTAAAACTGATCTCACATTAGAGGTTCAAAATATAGACAGTAAGAAGAGTCAGTCTTCTTGTACTTAAGTCGGCATTGTGCCTTTTGTATTTAATTCCGATGCAATTTCTGTCTTTCATCGTCAATTAGAAAGTCAAAGGGATACATTGAATCCGACGGGAAGCATCGATATCTAAAACTGGTCTCACAGGAAAGGCTCAAATCATAGGATGTAAGAAGAGTCAGTCCTCTTGTACATACGTCGGCATTGTGCTTTTTATAATTAATTCCGATGCAATTTCTGTGTTTCATCGTCAATTAGAAGGTCCAAGGGATACAGTAAACCTGAAGTGAAGCATCGGAATCTACAACTGGTCTCACAGGATAGGTTCAAAACATAAGCAGTATGAAGAGTCAGTCCTCTTGAACTTAAGTCGGCATTCTCCTTTTGTATTTAATTCCGATGCAATTTCTGTGTTTCATCGTCAATAAGAAGATCCAAGGTATACAGTAAACCTGAAGTGAAGCATCGGAATCTAAAACTGGTCTCACAGGAAAGGTTTAAAACATAGACAGTAAGAAGAGTCAGTCTTCTTTTACTTAAGTCAGCATTGTGCTTTTTTGTATTTAATTCCGATGCAATTTCTGTGTTTCATCGTCAATAAGAAGGTCCAAGGGATACAGTAAACCTGAAGTGAAACATCGGAATCTAAAACTGATCTCCCAGGAAAGGTTCAACCATAGACAGTAAGAAGAGTAAGTCATCTTGTACTTAAGTCGGCATTGTGCCTTTTGTGTTTATTTCCGATGCAATTTCTGTCTCTCATCGTCAATTAGAAAGTCAAAGGGATACATTAAACCCGACGTGAAGCATCGATATCTAAAACTGGTCTCACAGGAAAGGTTCAAAACATAGACAGTGTGATGCGTCAGTCCTCTTGAACTTATGTCCTCATTTTTCATTTTGCATTTAATTCCGATGCAATTTCTGTGTTTAATCGTCAATAAGAAGATCCAAGGGATACAGTAAACCTGAAGTGAAGCATCGGAATCTAAAACTGATTTCACAGGAACGGTTCAAAACATAGACAGCAAGGAGAGTCAGTCTTCTTGTACTTAAGTCGGCATTTTTCCTTTTGTATTTAATTCCGTTGCAAATTCTATGTTTCATCGTCAATAAAAAGGTCCAAGGAATACAGTAAACCTGAAGTGAAGCATCGGAATCTTAACTGGTCTCACAAGAAAGGCTAAAATCATAGAATGTAAGAAGAGTCAGTCCTCTTGTACTTAAGTCGGCATTGTGCCTTCTGTATTTCATCCCGATTCAATTTCTGAGTTTCATCGTCAATAAGAAGGTCCAAGGGATACAGTAAACCTGAAGTGAAACGTCGCAATCTAAAACAGGTCCACAGGAAAGGTTCAAACGTAGACAGTAAGAAGAGTCAGTCTTCTTGTACTTCAGTCGGCATTGTGCCTTTTGTATTTAATTCCGATGCAATTTCTGTGTTTCATCGTCAATTAGAAGGTCAAAGGTATACATTAAACCTGACTGGAAGCATCGATATCTAAAACTGGTCTCACAGGAAAGGCTCAAATCATAGGATGTAAGAAGAGTCAGTCCACTTGTACATAAGTCGGCATTGTGCCTTTTGTAATTAATTCCGATGCAATTTCTGTGTTTCATCGTCAATTAGAAGGTCCAAGGGATACAGTAAACCTGAAGTGAAGCATCGGAATCTAAAACTGGTCTCACAGGAAAGGTTTAAAACATACACAGTAAGAAGAGCCAGTCTTCTCGTACTTAAGTCGACATTGTGCTTTATGTATTTCATTCCGATGCAATTTCTGTGTTTCATCGTCGATAAGAAGGTCCACCGGATACAGTAAACCTGAAGTGAAGCATCGGAATCTAAAACTGGTCTCACAGGAAAGGTTCAAAACATAGACAGTAAGAAGAGTCAGTCTTCTTGTACTTAAGTCGGCATTATTCCTTTTGTATTTAATTCCGTTGCAATTTCTATGTTTCATCGTCAATAAAAAGGTCCAAGGAATACAGTAAACCTGAAGTGAAGCATCGGAATCTTAACTGGTCTCACTAGAAAGGCTAAAATCATAGAATGTAAGAAGAGTCGGTCCTCTTGTACTTAAGTCGGCATTAAGCCTTCTGTATCTAATTCCGATGCCATTTCTGTGATTCATTGTCAATGAGAAAGTCCGAGGGATACAGTAAACCTGAAGTGAAGCATCGGAATCTAAAACAGGTCTCACAGGAAAGGTTCAATTCATAGACAGTAAGAATAGTCAGTCTTCTTGTACTTAAGTCGGCATTGTGCCTTTTGTATTTAATTCCGATTCAATTTCTGAGATTTATCGTCAATAAGAATGTCCATGGGATACAGTAAACCTGACGTGTAACGTCGAAATCTAAAACTGGTCTCACAGGAAAGGTTCAAACATAGACAGTAAGAAGAGTCAGTCCTCTTGTACTTAAGTCGGCATTGTGCCTTTTGTGTTTCATTCCGATGCAATTTCTGTCTCTCATCGTCAATTAGAAAGTCAAAGGGATACATTAAACCTGACGTGAAGCACCGATATCTAAAACTGGTCTCACAGGAAAGGTACAAATCATAGGATGTAGGAAGAGTCAGTCCTCTTGTACTTAAGTCGGCATTTTGCCTTTAGTATTTAATTTCGATGCACTTACTGTGCTTCATCGTCAATAAGAAGGTCCCAGGGGTACAAGCAACCTGAAGTGAAGCATCGGAATCTAAAACTGGTCTCACAGGGAAGTTTCAAAACATGGGCAGTAAGAAGAATCAGTCTTCTTGTACTTAAGTCGGCATTGTACCTTTTGCATTTAATTCCGATTCAATTTCTGAGTTTCATCGTCAATAAGAAGGTCCAAGTGATACAGTAAACCTGAAGTGAAACGTCGGAATCTAAAACTGGTCTCACAGGAAAGGATCAAACATAGACAGTAAGAAGAGTCAGTCTTCTTGTACTTCAGTCGGCATTGTGCCTTTTGTATTTGATTCCGATGCAATTTCTGTGTTTCATCGTCAATTAGAAAGTCAAAGGTATACACTAAACCTGACGGGAAGCATCGATATCTAAAACTGGTCTCACAGGAAAGGCTCAAATCATAGGATGTAAGAAGAGTCAGTCCTCTTGTACATAAGTCGGCATTGTGCCTTTTGTAATTAATTCCGATGCAATTTCTGTGTTTCATCGTCAATTAGAAGGTCCAAGGGATACAGTAATCCTGAAGTGAAGCATCGGAATCTAAAACTGGTGTCAAGGGAAAGGTTCAAAACATAGACGGTAAGAAGAGTCAGTCTTCTTGTACTTAAGTCGGCATTGTGCCTTTTGTATTTAATTCCGATTCAATTTCTGAGTTTCATCGTCAATAAGAAGGTCCAAGGGATACAGTAAACCTGAAGTGAAACGTCGGAATCTAAAACTGGTCTCACAGCAAGGGTTGAAACATAGACCGGAAGAAGAGTCAGTCTTCTTGTACTTCAGTCGGCATTGTGCCTTTTGTATTTAATTCCGATGAAATTTCTGTGTTTCATCGTCAATTAGAAAGTCAAAGGTATACATTAAACCTGACGGGAAGCATCGATATCTAAAACTGGTCTCACAGGAAAGGCTCAAATCATAGGATGTAAGAAGAGTCAGTCCTCTTGTACATAAGTAAGCATTGTGCCTTTTGTAATTAATTCCGATGCAATTTCTGTGTTTCATCGTCAATTAGAAGGTCCAAGGGATACAGTAATCCTGAAGTGAAGCATCGGAATCTAAAACTGGTCTCACAGCAAAGGTTCAAACATAGACAGTAAGAAAGGTCAGTCTTCTTGTACATAAGTCGGCATTGTGCCTTTTGTAATTAATTCCCAGGCAATTTCTGTATTTCATCGTCAATTAGAAGGTCCAAGGGATACAGTGATCCTGAAGTGAAACATCGGAATCTAAAACTGGTCTCACAGGAAAGGTTTACAACATACACAGTAAGAAGAGCCAGTCTTCTCGTATTTATGTCGACATTGTGCGTTTTGTATTTCATTTCGATGCAGTTTCTGTGTTTCATCGTCGATAAGAAGGTCCACCGGACACAGTAAACCTGAAGTGAGGCATCGGAATCTAAAACAGGTCTCACATGGAAGGTTCAGAATATAGACAGTAAGAAGAGTCAGTCTTCTTGTACTTATGTCGGCATTGTGCCTTTTGTATTTAATTCCGATGCAATTTCAGTATTTCAACGTCACTTAGAAGGTCCAAGGGATACAGTAATCCTGAAGTTAAGCATCGGAATCTAAAACTGGTCTCACAGGAAAGGTTCAAAAAATAAGCAGTATGAAGAGTCAGTCCTCTTGAACTTAAGTCAGCATTTTGCTTTTTGTATTTAATTCCGATGCAATTTCTGTGTTTAATCGTCAATAAGAAGATCCAAGGGATACATTAAACCTGAAGTGAAGCATCGGAATCTAAAACTGGTCTCACAGGAAAGGTTAAAAACATAGACAGTAAGAAGAGTCAGTGTTCTTGTACTTAAGCCGGCATTGTGCCTTTTGTGTTTAATTTCGACGCAATTTCTGTCTCTCATCGACCATTAGAAAGTCAAAGGGATACATTAAAACTGACGTGAAGCATCGATATCTTAAACTGGTCTCACAGGAAAGGTTCAAATCATAGGATGTAAGAAGAGTCAGTCCTCTAGTACTTAAGTCGGCATTTTGCCTTTTGTATTTAATTTCGATGCACTTACTGTGTTTCAACGTCAATAAGAAGGTCCAAGGGGTACAGTAAACCTGAAGTGAAATATCGGAATCTAAAACTGGTCTCACAGGGAAGGTTCAAAATATGGGCAGTAAGAAGAGTCAGTCTTCCTGTACTAAAGTCGGCATAGTACCTTTTGTATTTAATTCCGACGCAATTTCTGTGTTTTATCGTCAATAAGAAGGTCCAAGGGATACAGTAAACACGAAGTGAAGCATCTGAATCTAAAACTGGTCTCACAGGAAAGGCTCAATTCATAGACAGTATGAAGAGTCAGTCTTCTTGTACTTAAGTCGGCAATGTGCTTTTTTTATTTTATTCCGATGCAATTTCTGTGTTTCATCGTCAATAAGTAGGTCCAATAGATACAGTAAACCTGAAGTGAAGCATCGATATCTAACTCTGGTACCACAGGAAAGTCTCAAATCATAGGATGTAAGAAGAGTCAGTCCTCTTGTACTTAAGTCGGCATTGTGCGTTTTGTATTTAATTTCGATGTAATCTCTGTCTTTCATCGTCAATGAGAAGTTCCGAGAGATACAGTAAACCTGAAGTGAAGCATCGGAATCTAAAACTGGGCTCAGAGGAAAGGTTCAAAACATAGGCAGTAAGAAGAGTCAGCCTTCTTGTACTTCAGTCGGCATTGTGCCTTTTGTATTTAATTGCGATGCAATTTCTGTGTTTCATCGTCAATATGAAGGTAAAAGGGATACAGTAAACCTGAAGTGAAGGACCGGAATTTTAACTGGTCTCATAGGAAAGGTCAAATCATAGAATGTAAGAAGAGTCAGTACTCTAGTACTTAAGTCGGCATTTTGCCTTTTGTATTTAATTTCGATGCAATTACTGTGTTTAATCGCCAATAAGAAGGTCCAAGGGATACAGAAAAACTAGAAGTTAAGCCTCGGAATCTAAAACTGATCTCCCAGGAGAGGTTCAAAACATAGACAGTAGGAAGAGTCAGTCTTCTTGTACTTAAGTCGGCATTGTGCCTTTTGTATTTAATTCCGATGCAATTTCTATGTTTCATCGTCAATAAGAAAGACCAAGGGGTACAGTAAACCTGAAGTGAAGCATCGGGATCTAAAACTGGTGTCACAGGAAAGGCTTCAATTCATAGACTGTAAGAAGAGTCAGTTTTCTTGTACTTATTTCGGCATTGTGCCTTTTGTATTTAATTCCGTTGCAATTTCTGTGTTTCATCGTCAGTACGATGGTCCAAGGAAAGCAGTAAACCTGAAGTGATGCATCGGAATCTAAAACTGGTCTCATAGGAAAGGTTCAAAAGCATGGGCAGTAAGAAGAGTCAGTCTTCCTGTACTAAAGTCGGCATTGTGCCTTTTGTATTTGATTTCGATCAATTTCTGTTTTTCATTGTCAATTAGAAGGTCAAATGGATACTATAAACCTGACGTGAAGCATCGATATCTAAAACTGGTCTCACAGGAAAGGCTCAAATCGTAGAATGTAAGAAGAGTCAGTCCTCTTGTACTGAAGTTTGCATTTTGCATTTTGTATTTAATTTCGATGCTATTACTGTGTTTTATCGTCAATAAGCAGGTCCAAGGGGTACAGTAAACCTGAAGTGAAGTATCGGAATCTACAGCTGGTCTCAGAGGAAAGGTTCAAATCATGGACAGTAAGAAGAGTTAATCTTCCTGTACTTAAGTCGGCATTGTGCCTTTTGTATTTAATTCCGATGGAATTTCTGTGTTTCATAGTCAATAAGAAGGTCCAAGGGATGCAGTAAACCTGAAGTGAAGCAGCGGAAACTAAAACTGGTCTCACAGGAAAGGCTGAATTCATACACAGTAAGAAGAGTCAGTCTTCTTGTGCTTATGTCGGCAATGTGCCTTTTGTATTTAATTCCGATGCAATTTCTGTGTTTCATCGTCAATAAGAACTTCCAAGGGATAGAGTAAACCTGTAGTGAGGCATCGGAATCTGAAACTAGTCTCACAGGAAAGGTTCAAAACATAGACAGTAATACGAGTCAGTCTTCTTGTACTTAAGTCGGCATTGTGCCTTTTATATTTAAATGCCATGCAATTTATGTGTTTCATCGTCATTAAGAAGGTCCAAGGGACACAGTAAACCTGAAGTGAAATATCATAATCTAAAACTGGTCTCACAGGAAAGGCTCAAACATAGACAGTAAGAATAGTCAGTCTTCTTGTACTTAAGTCGCCAATGTGCCTTTTGTATTTATTTCTGATGAATTTTTCTGTGTTTCTTGGTCAATACGAATGTCCAAGGGATACAGAACACCTGAAGTGAAGCATCGGAATCTAAAACTGGTCTCACAGGTAAGGTTCAATTCATGGACAGTAAGAAAAGTCAGTCTTCCTGTACTTAACTCGGCATTGTGCCTTTTGTATTTAATTCCGGTGCAATTTCTGCGTTTCATCGTCAATGAGAAGGTCCAAGGGATATAGTAAACCTGAAGTGAAGCATCGGAATCTAAAACTGGTCTCACAGGAAAGGCTCAATTCATAGACAGTAAGAAGAGTCAGTCTTCTTGTACTTAAGTCGGCATTGTGCCTTTTGTATTTAATTCAGATGCAATTTTGTGTTTCATCGTTAATTAGAAGGTCCAAGGGATGCAGTAAACCTGAAGTCAAGCATCGGAATCCAAAACTGGTCTCACAGGAAAAGTTCGAGACATAGACAGTATGAGAGTCAGTCCTCTTGAACTTATGTCGGCATTTTGCGTTTTGTATATAATTCCGATGCAATTTCTGTGCTTAATCGTCAATAAGACGGTCCAAGGGATACAGTAAACCTGAAGTGAAGCATCAGAATCTAAAACTTATCTCACAGGAAAGGTTCAAAACATAGACAGTAAGAAGAGTCAGTCTGCTTGTACTTAAGTCGGCATTGTGCCTTTTGTATTTAAAACCGATGCAATTTCTGGGTTTCATAGGCAATAAGAAAGTCCAAGGGATACAGTAAACCTGAAGTGAAACATCGGAATCTAAAACTGGTCCCACAGGAAAGGTTCAAACATAGACAGTAAGAAGAGTCAGTTTTCTTGTACTTAAGTTGGCATTTTGCCCTTTGTATGTAATTTCGATGCAATTACTGTGTTTCATCGTCAATAAGAAGGTCCAAGGGGTACAGAAAACGTGAGGTGAAGTATCGGAATCTAAAACTGGTCTCACAGGAGAGGTTCAATTCATGGACAGTAAGAGGAGTCAGTCTTCCTGTATTTAACACGGCAGTGTGCCTTTTGTATTTAATACCGATGCAATTTCTGTGTTTCATCGTCAATAAGAAGATCCAAGGGATACAATAAACCTGAAGTGAAGCATCGGAATCTAAAACTGGTCTCACAGGAAAAGTTCAAAACACTGACAGTATGAAGAGTCAGTCTTCTTGATCATAAGTCGGTATTTTGCCTTTTGTATTTAATTCCGATGCAATTTCTGTGTTTAATCGACAATAAGGAGGTCCAAGGGATGCAGTAAACCTTAAGTGAAGCATCAGAATCTAAAATTTGCCTCACATGAAAGGTTCAAAACATAGACAGTAAGAAGAGTCATTCTTCTTGTACTTAAGTCGGCATTGTGCGTTTTGTAGTTAATTCCGATGCAATTTCTGTGTTTCATCGTCAATAAGAATGTCCAAGGGATACAGTACACCTGACGTGAAGCATCGGAATCTAAAACTAGTCTCACAGGAAATATTTAAAACATACACAGTAAGAAGAGCCAGTCTTCTCGTACTAAAGTCGACATTGTGCGTTTTGTATTTAATTCCGATGCAGTTTCTGTGTTTCATCGTCAATACGAAGGTCCACCGGATACAGTAAAGCTGAAGTGAAGCATCGGAATCTATACCTGGTCACACAGGAAAGCTTCAAAGCACAGACGGTAAGAAGAGTCAGTTTTCTTGTACTTATGTCGCCATTGTGCATTTTGTATTTAATTCCGATGCAATTTCTGTGTTTCATCGTCGATTGGAAGGTCCAAGGGATTCAGTAAACCTGAAGTGAAGCATCGGAATCTAAAACTGGTCTCAAAGGAAAAATTCAAAACGTAGACAGTATGAACAGTCAGTCCTCTTGAACTTACACAGTACGAAGAGTCAGTCCTCTTGACCTTAGGTCGGCATTGTCCCTTTTGTATTTACTTCCGATGCAATTTCCGTGTTTCATCGTCGATAAGCAGGTCCAAGGGATACAGTAAACCTGAAGTGAGGCATCAGAATCTAAAACTGGTCTCACAGGACAGGCTCAGATCAGAGAATGTACGAAGAGTCAGAACTCTTGTACTTGAGTCGGCAATGTGCCTTTTGTAGTTAATTCCGATGCAATTTCTGTGTTTCATCGACAATAAGAAGATCCATGGGATACTGTAAACCTGAAGTGAAGGATCGGAATCTAAAACTGGTCTCACAGGAAAGGGTCAAAATCATAGACAGTAAGAAGAGTCAGTATTCTTGTACTTAAGTCGGCGTTGTGAATTTTGTATTTAATTCCGATGATATTTCTGTTATTCACCGTCAATAAGAAGGTAAAAGGAATACAGTAAACCAGAAGTGACGCATCGGAATCTAATACTGGTCTCACAGGAAAGGTTCAAAACATAGACAGTAAGAAGAGCCAGTCTTCTTGTACTTAAGTCGACATTGTGCGTTTTGTATTTCATTCCGAAGCAATTTGTGCGTTTCATCGTCAAAATGAAGGTCTAAGGGATACAGTAAACTTGAATTGAAACATCGGAATCTAAAACTGGTCACACAGGAAAGGCTTGACACATATGCAGGAAGAAGAGTCAGTCTTTTTGTACTTACATCGGCATTGTGCATTTTGTATTTAATTCCGATGCAATTTCTGTGTTTCATAGTCAAAATGAAGGTCCGAGGGATACAGTAAACCTGAAGTGAATCATCGGAATCTAAAACTGGTCTCACAGGAAAGGTTCAAGTCATAGACAGTACGAAGAGTCAGTCTCCTTGTACTTAAGTCGGCATTGTGCCTTATGATTACAATTCCGATGCAATATCTGTGTTTCATCGTCAATAAGAAGGTCCAAGGGATACAGTAAACTTGAAGTGAAGCATCGGAACCTAATACTGGTCTCACAGGAAAGGGTCAATGCATAGACAGTAAGAAAAGTAAGTCTTCTTGTACTTAAGTCGGCATTGTGCCTTTTGTATTTAATTCCGATGCAATTTCTGCGTTTCATCGTCAATGAGAAGGTCCAAGGGATTCAGTTAACCTGAAGTGAAGCATCAGAATCTAGAACTGGTCTCACTGGAAAGGTTCAAAACGTAGACAGTAAGAAGAGTCAGTATTCTTGTACCTAAGTCGGCATTGTGCCTTTTGTGTTTATTTCCGTTGCAATTTCTGTGTATCATTGTCAATTAGTAAGTCAGAGGGATACAGTAAACCTGACGTCAAGCAACGATATCTAAAACTGGTCTCACAGGAAAGGCACAAGTCATAGGATGTAAGAAGAGTCAGTCCTCTTGTACTTAAGTCGGCATTATGCCTTTTGTATTTCATTCCGATGCAATTACTGTGTTTCATCGTCAATAAGTATGTCCAAGGGGTACAGTAAACCTGAAGTGAAGTATCGGAATGTAAAACTGGTCTCACAGGAAGGGTTCAAAACATGGACAGTAAGAAGAGTCAGTCTTCCTGTACTTAAGTCGGCATTGTGCCTTTTGTATTTATTTCCCATGCAATTTCTATGTTTCATCGTCAATTAGAAGGTCCAAGGGATACAGTAAACCTGAAGTGAAGCATCGGAACCTAAAACTGGTCTCACAGGACAGGTTCAAAGCATAGACAGTAAGAAGAATCAGTCTTCTTGTACTTATGTCGGCATTGGGCGCTTTGTATTTAATTCCGATGCAATTTCTGTGTTTCATCGTCAATAACAAGGTCCGAGGGATACAGTAAACCTGAAGTGAAGCATCTGAATCTAAAACTGGTCTCACAGGAAAGGTTCAAAGCATAGGCAGGTATTTAATTCCAATGCTATTTCTGTGTTTCATCATCAATATGAATGTCCAAGGGATACAGTAAACCTGAAGTGAAGCATTGGTATCTTAAACTGGTCTCACAGGAAAGCTTCAAAACATAGAGAGTAAGTAGAGTAAGTCTTCCTGTACTTAAGACGGCATTGTGCCTTTTGTATTTAATTGCGTCGGAATTTCTGTGTTTCTTCGTCAATAAGAAGGTCCAAGGGATACAGTAAACCTGAAGTGAGGCATCGGATTCTAAAACTGATCTCACAGGAAAGGATCAAATCATAGTATGTAAGAAGATTCTGTCTTCTTGCACATAAGTCGGCGTTGTGCCTTTTGTATTTAATTCCGATGCAATTTTTGTGTTTCATCGAAAATAAGAAGGTCCAAGGGATACAGTAAACCAGAAGTGAATCATCGGAATCTAAAACTGGTCTCACAGGAAAGGTTCAAAGCATAGACAGTTAGAAGGGTCAGTCTTCTTGTACTTAAGTCAGCATTGTGCCTTTTGTATTTAATTCCGAAACAATTTCTGCGTTTCATTGTCAAACTGAAGGTCTAAGTGATACAGTAAACTTGAATTGACACATCGGAATCTAAAACTGGTCACACAGGAAAGGCTTAAAACATATACAGGAAAAAGAGTCAGTCTTTTTGTACTTACATCGGCATTGTGCATTTTTTATTTAATGCCGATGCAACTTCTGTGTTTCATAGTCAATATGAAGGTCCGAGGGATACAATAAACCTGAAGTGAAGCATCGGAATCTAAAACTGGTCTCACAGGAAGGGTTAAAAGCATAGACAGTAAAAGAGTCAGTCTTCTTGTACTTAAGTCGGATTTGTGCGGTTCGTATTTAATTCCGATGCAATTTCTGTGTTTCATCGTCAATAAGAATGTCCAAGGGATACAGTACACCTGAAGTGAAGCATCGGAATCTAAAACTGGTCTCACAGGAAAGGTATAAAACATACACAGTAAGAAGAGCCAGTCTTCTCGTTCTTAAGTCGACATTGTGCGTTTTGTATTTAATACCGATGCAGTTTCTGTGTTTCACGGTCAATAAGAAAGTCAGACGGATACAGTAAACCTGAAGTGAAGCATCGGAATCTGTAACTGGTTTCACAGGAATGGTTCAAACATAGACAGTAAGAAGAGTCAGTATTCTTGTACTTAAGTCGGCATTGTGCCTTTTGTATTTATTCCGATGCAATTTCTGTGTTTCATCGTCAATTAGTAAGTCAAGGGATACAGTAAACCTGACGTCAAGCATCGATATCTGAAACTGGTCTCACAGGAAAGGCTCAAATCATAGGATGTAAGAAGAGTCAGTCCTCATGTACTTACGTCGGCATTATGCCTTTTGTATTTAATTCCGATGCAATTACTGTGTTTCATCGTCAATAAGAATGTCCAAAAGGTACAATAAACCTGAAGTGAAGTATCGGAATCTAAAACTGGTCACACAGGAAAGGTTCAAAACATGGACAGTAAGAAGAGTCAGTCTTCCTGTACTTAAGTCGGCATTGTGCCTTTTTTATTTAATTCCAAGGCAATTTCTGTGTTTCATCGTCAATTAGAAGGTCCACCGTATACAGTAAACCTGAAGTGAAGCATCGGAACCTAAAACTGGTCTCACAGGAGAGGTTCGAAGCATAGACAGTAAGAAGAGTTAGTCTTCTTGTACTTATTTCGGCAATGTGCGTTTTGTACTTAATTCCGATGCTATTTCTGTGTCTCATCGTCACAATGGAAGTCCAAGGGATACGGTAAACCTGAAGTGAAGCATCGGAATCTAAAACTGGTCTCACAGGAAAGGTTCAAAACATAGACAGTATGCAGAGTCATTCCTCTTGAACTTAAGTCGGCATTGTGCCTTTTGTATTTAATTCCAATTTAATTTCTGTGTTTAATTGTCAATAAGAAGGTCCAAGGGATATAGCAAACATGAATTGAGGCATCGGAATCTAATCTGGTCTCACAGTAAAGGTTCAAACCATAGACAGTAAGAAGAGTCTGTCTTCTTGTACTAAAGTTTGCATTGTGTCTTATGTATTTAATTTCGATGCAATTTCTGTGCTTCATCGTCAATAAGAAGGTCCAAGGGATACAGCAAACATGAAGTGAGGCATTGGAATCTAAAACTGGTCTCACAGTAAAGGTTCAAACCATAGACAGTAAGAAGAGTTAGTCTTCTTGTACTTAAGTCGGCATTGTGCCTTATGTATTTATTTCCGATGCAATTTCTATGTTTAATCGTCAATAAGGTCCACCGGATACAGTTAACCTGAAGTGAAGCATCGAGATCTAAAACTGGTCTCACGGTAAAGGTTCAAAGCATAGACAGTTAGAAGAGTCAGTCTTCTTGTACTTAAGTCGTCATTGTGCTTTTTGTATTTAATTCCGATGCAATTTCTGTGTTTCATTGTCAATAAGAATGTCCAAGGGATACAGTAAACCTGAAGTGAAGCATCGGAATCTAAAACTGGTCTCACAGGAAAGGCTCAATTCATAGACAGTAAGAAGAGTCAGTCTTCTTGTACTTAAGTCGGGTATGTGCCATTTGTATTTAAATCCGATGCAATTTCTGTGTTTCATCGTCAATAAATAGGTCCAAGGGATACAATAAACCTGAAGTAAAGCAACGATATCTAACTCAGGTCTCACAGGAAAGGCTCAAATCATGGAAAGTAAGAAGAGTCAGTCCTCTTGTACTTAAGTCGGCATTGTACCTTTTGTATATAATTCCGTTGCAATTTCTGTGTTTCATCGTCAATAAGATGGTCCAAGGAATACAGTAAACCTGAAGTGAAGTATCGGACTCTAAACTGGTCTCACAGGAAAGGCTTAAATCGTAGAATGTAAGAAGAGTCAGTCCTCTTGTACTTAAGCCGGCACTTTGCCTTTTGTATTTAATTCCGATGCAATTTCTGTGTTTCATCGTCAATTAGAAGGTGAAAGGGAACCAATAAACCGGACGTGAAGCATCGATATCTATAAGTGGTCCCACAGGAAAGGCTCAAATCATAGAAAGTAAGAAGCGTCAGTCCTCTTGTACTTAAGTCTCCATTTTGCCTTTTGTATTGAATTTCAATGCAATTACTGTGTTTCATCGTCAATTAGAAGTTTCATGTGGTATAGTAAACCTGAAGTGAAGTATCGGAATCTTAACTGGTCTCGCAGGAATTGCTCGAATCATAGAATGTACGCAGAGTCAGTACTCTTGTATTTAAATCGGCATTGTGCCTTTTCTATTTAATTCCGATGCAATTTCTGTGTTTCATCGTCAATAAGAAGGTCCAAGGGATACAGTAAAACTGAAGTGAAGCATCGGAATCTAAAACTGGTCTCACAGGCAAGGTTTAAAACATAGACAGTAAGAAGAGCAAGTCTTCTTGAACTTACGTCGGCATTGTGCCTTTTGTATTTAATTCCGATGCAATTTCTCCGTTTCATCGTCAATAAGAAGGTGCAAGGGATACCGTAAACCTGAAGTGAGGCATCGGAATCTGAAACTGGTCTCACAGGAAAGGCTCAAATGATACAATGTAAGAAGAGTCAGTACTCTTGTACTTAAGTCGGCATTGTGCCTTTTGTATTTAATTCCTATGCAATTTCTGTGTTTCATCGTCTATAAGAAGGTCCAAGGGATACAGTAAACCTGAAGTGAATCATCGGAACCTAATACTGGTCTGACAGAAAATGTTCAAAACATAGACAGTAAGAACAGCCAGTCTTCTTGTACTTAAGTCGACATTGTGCGTTTTGTATTTAATTCCGAAGCAATTCCTGTGTTTCATAGTCAATATGTAGGTCTAAGGGATACAGTAACTTTAAATTGAAACATCGGAAACTAAAACTAATCACACAGCAAAGGCACAAAACAGATACAGGACAAAGAATCAGTCTTTTTGTACTTACATCGGCATTGTGCATTTTGTATTTAGTTCCGATTCAATTTCTATGTTTCGTAGTCAATATGAAGGTCCAAGGGATACAGTAAACCTGAAGTTAAGCATCGGTATCAAAAAATGATCTCACAGGAAAGGTTCAAAACATAGACAGTAAGAAGAATCAGTCTTCTTGTTCTTAAGTCGGCATTGTGCCTTTTGTATATAATTCGGACGCCATTTCTGTGTTTCATCGTCAATAAGAAGGTCCAAGGTATACAGTAAACCTGAAGTGAAGCATCGGAATTTAAAACTGGTCTCACAGGAAAGGTTCAAAGCATAGACAGTAAGAAGAGTAAGTCTTCTTCTACTTATGTCGGCAATGTGCCTTTTGTATTTAATTCCGATAAAATTTCTGTGTTTCATCGTCAATAAAAAGGTCCAAGGGATACAGTTAACCTGAAGTGAAGCATCGGAATCTAAAACTGGTCTAACAGGAGAGGCTCAAATCATGGAATGTGAGAAGAGTCTGTCTTCTTGCACATAAGTCGGCATTGTACCTTCTGTATTTTATTCCGATGCAATTTTAGTGTTTCATCGAAAATAAGAAGGTCCAAGGGACACAGTAAACCTGAAGTGAAGCATCGGAATCTAAATCTGGTCTCACAGGAAAGGTTCACAACATACACAGTAAGCAAAGTCAGTCTTCTTGTACTTAAGTCGGCATTGTGTTTTTTGTATTGAATTCCAATGCAATTTCTGTGTTTCATCGTCAATTAGAAGGTCCAAGGGATACTGTAAACCTGAAGTGAAGCATCGGAATCTAAAACTGGTCTCACAAGAAAGTTTCAAAGCATAGACAGTATGAAGAGTTAGTCCTCTTGAACTTAAGTCGGGAATATGCCTTTTGTATTTAATTCCGATGCAATTTCTGTGTTTCATCGTCAATAAGTAGGTCCAAGGGATACTGTAAACCTGAAGTGAAGTATCGATATCTAACTCTGGTCTCACAGGAAAGGCTCAAATCATAGTATGTAAGAAGAGTCAGTCCTCTTGTACTTAATTCGGCATTGTGCCTTTTGTATTTAATTCCGTTGCAATTTCTGTGTTTCATCGTTAATAAGATGGTCCAAGGAATACAGTAAACCTGAAGTGAAGCATCGGAATCTAAAACTGGTCTCACAGGAAAAGCTCAATTCATAGACAGTAAGAAGAGGAGGAGGAGGATATAAGTGTTTAACGTCCCGCCGACAACGAGGTCATTAGAGACGGAGCGCAAGCTCGGGTGAGGGAAGGATGGGGAAGGAAATCGACCGTGCCCTTTCAAAAGAACCATCCCGGCATTTGCCTGAAGCCATTTAGGGAAATCGCGGAAAACCTAAATCAGGATGGCCGGAGACGGGATTGAACCGTCGTCCTCCCGAATGCGAGTCCAGTGTGCTAACCACTGCGCCACCTCGCTCGGTGACAGTAAGAAGTGTCAGTCTTCTTGTACTTAGGTCTGGAATGTGCCTTTTGTATTTAATTCCGATGCAATTTCTGTGTTTCATCGTCAATAAGTAGGTCCAAGGGATACAGCAAACCCAAAGTGAAGCATCGATATATAACTCTGGTCTCACAGGAAAGGCTCAAATCATAGAATGTAAGAAGAGTCAGTATTCTTGTACTTATGTCGGCAATGTGTCTTTTGTATTTAATTCCGATGCAATTTCTGTGTTTCATCGTCAATAAGAAGGTCCAAGGGATACAGTTAACCTGAAGTGATGCATCGGAATCTAAAACTGGTCTCACAGGAAAGGCTCAATTCATGGAATGTAAGAAGAGTCTGTCTTCTTGCACATAAGTCGGCATTGTACCTTGTCTATTTTATTCCGATGCAATTTCAGTGTTTCATCGAAAATAAGAAGGTCCAAGGGACACAGTAAGCCTGAAGTGAAGCATCGGATTCTGAATCTGGTCTCACAGGAAAGGTTCAAAACATACACATTAAGCAAAGTCAGTCTTCTTGTACTTATGTCGGCATTGTGCCTTTTGTATTTAATTCCGGTGCAATTTCTGTGTTTCATCGTCTATAAGATGGTCCAAGGGATACAGTAAACAAGAAGTGAAGCATCGGAATCTAAACTGGTTTCACTGGAAAGGCTAAAATCATAGAATGTAAGAAGAGTCAGTCCTCTGGTACTTAAGTCGGCATTGTGCCTTTTGTATTCAATTCCGATGCAATTTCTGTGTTTCATCGTCAATTAGAACGTGAAAGGGAACCAGTAAACCTGAGGTGAAGCATCGATATCTATAAGTGGTCCCACAGGAAAGGCTCAAATCATAGAATGTAAGAAGAGTCAGTCTTCCTGTACTTAAGTCGGTATTGAGTTTTTTGTATTTAATTCCGATGCAATTTCTGTGTTTCATCGTCAATAAGAAGGTCCAGGGAATACAGTAAACCTGAAGTGAAGCATCGGAATCTAAAACTGGTCTCACAGGAAAGGTTCAAGGCATAGACAGTAAGAAGAGTCAGTCTTCTTGTACTTATGTCAGCAATGTGCCTTTTGTATTTAATTCCGATGCATTTTCTGTGTTCATCGTCAATAAGAAGGTCCAAGGAAAACAGTTAACCTGAAGTGAGGCATCGGAATCTAAAACTGGTCTCACAGGAAAGGCTCAAATCATGGAATGTAAGAAGAGTCTGCCTTCTTGCACATAAGTAGGCATTGTACCTTTTGTGTTTAATTCCGATGCAATTTCTGTGTTTCATCGAAAATAAGAAGGTCCAAGGGAGACAGTAAACCTGAAGTTAAGCATCGTAATCTAAAACTGGACTCACAGGAAAGGCTCAAATCATGGAATGTAAGAAGAGTCTGTCTTCTTGCACATAAGTAGGCATTGTACCTTCTGTATTTTATTACGATGCAATTTCAGTGTTTCATCGAAAATAAGAAGGTCCAAGGGACACAGTAAGCCTGAAGTGAAGCATCGGATTCTGAATTTTGTCTCACAGGAAAGGTTCATAACATACACAGTAAGCAAAGTCAGTCTTCTTGTACTTATGTCGGCATTGTGCCTTTTGTATTTAATTCCGATGCAATTTCTGTGTTTCGTCGTCAATAAGAAGGTCCAGGGAATACAGTAAACCTGAAGTGAAGCATCGGAATCTAAAACTGGTCTCACAGCAAAGGTTCAAGGCATAGACAGTAAGAAGAGTCAGTCTTCTTGTACTTATGTCAGCAATGTGCCTTTTGTATTTAATTCCGATGCATTTTCTGTGTTCATCGTCAATAAGAAGGTCCAAGGAAAACAGTTAACCTGAAGTGAGGCATCGGAATCTAAAACTGGTCTCACAGGAAATGCTCAAATCATGGAATGTAAGAAGAGTCTGCCTTCTTGCACATAAGTAGGCATTGTACCTTTTGTGTATAATTCCGATGCAATTTCTGTGTTTCATAGTCAATATGAAGGTAGGAGGGATACAGTAAACCTGAAATGAATCATCGGAATCTAAAACTGGTCTCACAGGAAAGGTTCAAAGCATAGACAGTACGAAGAGTCAGTCTTCTTGTACTTAAGTCGGCATTGTGCCTTGTGTTCTTAATTCCAATGCAATTTCTGTGTTTCATCGTCAATAAGAAGGTCCAAGGGATACAGTAAACTTGAAGTGAGGCATCGGAATCTAAAACTGGTCTCACAGGAAAGGTTCAAAACATAGACAGTAAGAAGAGCCACTCTTCTTGTACTTAAGTCGACATTGTGCGTTTTGTATTTAATTCCGAAGCAATTTCTGCGTTTCATCGTCAAAATGAAGGTTTAAGGGATACAGTAAACTTGAAATGAAACATCGGAATCTAAAACTGGTCACACAGGAAAGGCTTAAAACATATACAGGAAGAAGAGTCTGTCTTTTTGTACTTACATCGGCATTGTGCATTTTGTATTTAATTCCGATGCAACTTCTGTGTTTCATAGTCAATATGAAGGTAGGAGGGATACAGTAAACCTGAAATGAATCATCGGAATCTAAAACTGGTCTCACAGGAAAGGTTCAAAGCATAGACAGTACGAAGAGTCAGTCTTCTTGTACTTAAGTCGGCATTGTGCCTTGTGTTCTTAATTCCAATGCAATTTCTGTGTTTCATCGTCAATAAGAAGGTCCAAGGGATACAGTAAACTTGAAGTGAGGCATCGGAATCTAAAACTGGTCTCACAGTTTAGGTTCAAACCATAGACAGTAAGAAGAGTTAGTCTTCTTGTACTTAAGTCGGCATTGTGCCATTTGTATTTAATTCCGATGCAGTTTCTGTGTTTCATCGTCAATAAAAAGGTCCAAGGGAGACAGTAAACCTGAAGTGAAGCATGGGAATATAAAACTGGTCTCACAGGAGAGGCTCAATTCATAGACAGTAAGAAGAGTCAGTCTTCTTGTACTTAAGTCGGGAATGTGCATTTTGTATTTAATTCCGATGCAATTTCTGTGTTTCATCGTCAATAAGTAGGTCCAAGGGATACAGTAAACCTGAAGTGAAGCATCGATATCTAACTCTGGTCTCACAGGAAAGGCTCAAATCATAGAATGTTAGAGGAGTCAGTCCTCTTGTACTTAAGTCGGCATTGTGCCTTTTGTATTTAATTCCGATGCAATTTCGGTGTCTCAGCGTCAATAAGAAGGTCAAAGGGATACAGTAAACCTGAAGTGAAGCATCGGAACCTAAAACTGGTCTCACAGGAAGGGTTCAAAGCATAGACAGTAAGAAGAGTCAGTCTTCTTGTACTTAACTCGGAATTGTGCGGTTTGTATTTAATTCCGATGCAATTTCTGTGTTTCATCGCCATAAGGATGTCCAAGGGATACAGTACACCTGAAGTGAAGCATCGGAATCTATAACTGGTCGCACATGAATGGTTGAAACATAGACAGTAGGAAGAGTCAGTATTCTTGCACTTAAAACGGCATTGTGCCTTTTGTATTTAATTCCGAGGCAATTTCTGTGTTTCATCACAATTAGAACAGCCACCGTATACAGTTAACCTGAAGTGAAGTATCGGAACCTAAAACTGGTCTCACAGGAAAGGTTCGAAACATAGACAGTAAGAAGAGTTAGTCTTCTTGTACTTAATTCGGCAATGTGTGTTTTGTATATAATTCCAATGCTATTTCTGTGTTCATCGTCACAATGGAAGTCCAAGGGATACGGTAAACCTGAAGTGAAGCACTGGAATCTTAACTGGACTCACAGGAAAGGCTCAAATCATAGAATCTAAGCAGAGTCGGTACTCTTGTATTTAAATCGGCATTGTGCCTTTTCTATTTAATTCCGATGCAATTTCTGAGTCCCATCGTCAATAAGATGCTCCAAGGGATACAGTAAACCTGAAGTGAATCATCGGAATCTAAAACTGGTCTCACAGGAAAGGTTCAAAGCATAGACAGTACGGAGAGTGAGTCTTCTTGTACTTAAGTCGGCATTGTGCCTTATGTATTTAATTCCGATGCAATTTTGTGTTTCATCGTCAATAAGAAGGTTCAAGGGATACAGCAAACATGAAGTGAGGCATCGGAATCTAAAACTGGTCTCACAGTAAAGGTTCAAACCATAGACAGTTAGAAGTGTTAGTCTTCTTGTACTTAAGCCGGCATTGTGCCATTAGTATTTAATTTCCATGCAATTTCTGTGTTTCATCGTCAATACGAAGGTCCAAGGGATACAGTAAACCTGAAGTGAAGCATCGGAATCTAAAACTGGTCTCACAGGAAAGGTACAAATCATAGACAGTAAGAAGAGTCAGTCTTCTTCTACTGAAGTCGGCATTGTGGGTTTTGTATTTAATTCCGATGCAATTTCTATGTTTCATCGTCAATAAGGTCCACCGGAATACAGTAAACCTGCAGTGAAGCATCGAAATCTAAAACTTGTCTCACAGGAAATGTTCAAGGCATAGACAGTTAGAAGAGTCAGTCTTCTTGTACTTAAGTCGGCATTGTCCTTTTTGTATTTACTTCCGATGCAATTTCTGTGTTTCTACGCAAATAAGAAGGTCCAAGGGCTACAGTAAACCTGAAGTGAAGCATCAGAATCGAGAACTGGTCTCACAGGAAAGGTTCAAAACATAGACAGTATACAGAGTCAGTCCTCTTGAACTTATGTCGGCATTGTGCCTTTTGTATTTAATTCCGATTCAATTTCTGTGTTTAATCGTCAATAAGAAGGTCCAGGGGATACAGTAAACCTGAAGTTAAGCATCGGTTCCAAAAAATGGTCTCACAGGAAAGGTTCAAAACATAGACAGTAAGAAGAGTCAGTCTTCTTGTACTTAAGACGGCATTGTGCCTTTTGTGTTTAATTCCGATGCAATTTCTGTGTTTCATCCTCAATTAGAAGGTCCAAGGGATACAGTAAACCTGAAGTGAAGCATCGAAATCTGAAACTGGTCTCACAGGAAAGGTTCAAAACATAGACACTATGAAGAGTTAGTCCTCTTGAACTTAAGTCGGCATTTTGCCTTTTGTGTTTAATTCCGATGCAATTTCTGTGTTTAATCGTCAATAGGAAGGTCCAAGGGATACAGTAAACCTGAAGTGAAGCATCGGAATCTAAAACTGGTCTCACAGGAAAGGCTCAATTCATAGACAGTAAGAAGAGTCAGTCTTCTTGTACTTATGTCGGGAATCAGCCTTTTGTATTTAATTCCGATGCAATTTCTGTGTTTCATCGTCAATAAGTAGGTCCAAGGGATACAGTAAACCTGAAGTGAAGCATCGATATCTAACTCTGGTCTCACAGGAAAGGTTCAAAGCATAGACTGTACGAAGAGTCAGTCTTCTTGTACTTCAGTCGGCTTTGTGCCTTATGTATTTAAATCCGATGCAATTTCTGTGTTTCATCGAAAATAAGAAGGTCCAAGGGACACAGTAAACCTGAAGTGAGGAATCCGAAGCTGAAACTGGTCTCACAGGAAAGGCTCAAATGATACAAAGTAAGAAGAGTCAGTACTCTTGTACTTAAGTCGGCATTGTGCCTTTTGTATTTAATTCCGATGCAATTTCTGTGTTTCATCGTCAATACGAAGGTCCAAGGGATACAGTAAACCTGAAGTGAAGCATCGGAACCTAATACTGGTCTCACAGAAAAAGTTCAAAACATAGACAGTAAGAACAGCCAGTCTTCTTGTACTTAAGTCGACATTGTGCGTTTTGTATTTAATTCCGAATCAATTCCTGTGTTTCATCGTCAATATGAAGGTCTAAGGGTTACAGTAAACTTAAATTGAAACATCGGAATCTAAAACTAATCACACAGGAAAGGCTCAAAACAGATACATGACAAAGAATCAGTCTTTTTGTACTTACATCGGCATTGTGCATTTTGTATTAAGTTCCGATGCAATTTCTATGTTTCGTAGTCAATATGAATGTCCAAGGGATACAGTAAACCTGAAGTGCATCATCGGAATCTAAAACTGGTCTCACAGGAAAGGTTCAAAGCATAGACTGTACGAAGAGTCAGTCTTCTTGTACTTCAGTCGGCTTTGTGCCTTATGTATTTAAATCCGATGCAATTTCTGTGTTTCATCGTCAATAACAATGTTCAAAAGATACAGTAAATCTGAAGTGAGGCATCGGAATCTAAAACTGGTCTCACACGAAAGGTTCAAACATAGACAGTAAGAAGAGTCAGTCTTCTTGTACTTAAGTCGACATTGTGCGTTTTGTCTTTAGTTCCGATGCAATTCCTGTGTTTCATCGTCAATATGAAGGTCTAAGGGATACAGTAAACTAGAATTGAATCATCGGAAACTAAAACTGGTCACACAGGAAAGGCTTAAAACAGATACAGGTCAAAGAATCAGTCTTTTTGAACGTACATCGGCATTGTGCATTTTGTATTTAGTTCCGATGCAATTTCTGAGTTTCGTAGTCAATATGAAGGTCCAAGGGATACAGTACACCTGAAGTGCATCATCGGATTCTAAAAATGGTCTCACAGGAAAGGTTCAAAGCATAGACTGTACGAAGAGTCAGTCATCTTGTACATAAGTCGGCATTGTGCCTTATGTATTTAATTACGATGCAATTTCTGTGTTTCATCGAAAATAAGAAGGTCCAAGGGACACAGTAAACCTGAAGTGAAGCATCGATATCTAACTCTTGTGTCACAGGAAAGGCTCAAATCATTGAATGTAAGAAGAGTCAGTAATCTTGTACTTCAGTCGGCATTGTGCCTTTTGTATATAATTCGGACGCCATTTCTGTGTTTCATCGTCAATAAGAAGGTCCAAGGTATACAGTAAACCTGAAGTGAAGCATCGGAATTTAAAACTGGTCTCACAGGAAAGGTTCAAAGCATAGACTGTAAGAAGAGTCAGTCTTCTTGTACTTATGTCGGCAATGTGCCTTTTGTATTTAATTCCGATAAAATTTCTGTGTTTCATCGTCAATAACAAGGTCCAAGGGATACAGTTAACCTGAAGTGAAGCATCGAAATCTAAAACTGGTCTCACAGGAGAGGTTCAAATCATGGAATGTGAGAAGAGTCTGTCTTCTTGCACATAAGTCGGCATTGTACCTTCTGTATTTTATTCCGATGCAACTTCAGTGTTTCATCGAAAATAAGAAGGTCCAAGGGACACAGTAAACCTGAAGTGAAGCATCGGTATCGAAATCTGGTCTCACAGGAAAGGTTCAAAACATACACAGTAAGCAAAGTCAGTCTTCTTGTACTTAAGTCGGCATTGTGTTTTTTGTATTGAATTCCAATGCAATTTCTGTGTTTCATCGTCAATTAGAAGGTCCAAGGGATACAGTAAACCTGAAGTGAAGCATCGGAATCTAAAACTGGTCTCACAGGAAAGGTACAAATCATAGACAGTAAGAAGAGTCAGTCTTCTTCTACTTAAGTCGGCATTGTGGGTTTTGTATTTAATTCCGATGCAATTTCTATGTTTCATCGTCAATAAGGTCCACAGGATACAGTAAACCTGAAGTGAAGCATCGAAATCTAAAACTTGTCTCACAGGAAAGGTTCAAAGCATAGACAGTTAGAAGAGTCAGTCTTCTTGTACTTAAGTCGGCATTGTCCTTTTTGTATTTAATTCCGATGCAATTTCTGTGTTTCTTCGCCAATAAGAAGGTCCAAGGGCTACAATAAACCTGAAGTGAAGCATCGGAATTTAAAACTGGTCTCACATGAAAGGTTCCAAACATAGACAGTATACAGCGTCAGTCCTCTTGAACTTATGTCGGCATTGTGCCTTTTGTATTTAATTCCGATGCAATTTCTGTGTTTCATCGTCAATTAGAAGGTCCAAGGGATACAGTAAACCTGAAGTGAAGCATCGAAATCTAAAACTGGTCTCACAGGAAAGGTTCAAAACATAGACACTATGAAGAGTTAGTCCTCTTGAACTTAAGTCGGCATTTTGCCGTTTGTGTTTAATTCCGATGCAATTTCTGTGTTTAATCGTCAATAGGAAGGTCCAAGGGATACAGTAAACCTGAAGTGAAGCATCGGAATCTGGTCTCACAGGAAAGGCTCAATTCATAGACAGTAAGAAGAGTCAGTTTTCTTATACTTATGTCGGGAATGAGCCTTTTGTATTTAATTCCGATGCAATTTCTGTGTTTCATCGTCAATAAGTAGGTCCAAGGGATACAGTAAACCTGAAGTGAAGCATCGATATCTAACTCTGGGCTCACCGGAAAGGCTCAAATCATAGAATGTAAGAAGAGTCAGTATTCTTGTACTTAAGACGGCATTGTGCCTTTTGTATATAATTCTTACGCCATTTCTGTGTTTCATCGTCAATAAGAAGGTCCAAGGAATACAGTAAACCTGAAGTGAAGCATCGGAATCTAAAACTGGTCTCACAGGAAAGGTTCAAAGCATAGACAGTAAGAAGAGTCTGTCTTCTTGTACTTATGTCGGCAATGTGCCTTTTGTATTTAATTCCGATGCAATTTCTCCGTTTCATTGTCAATAAGAAGGTCCAAGGGATACCGTAAACCTGAAGTGAGGAATCCGAATCTGAAACTGGTCTCACAGGAAAGGCTCAAATGATACAAAGTAAGAAGAGTCAGTACTCTTGTACTTAAGTCGGCATTGTGCCTTTTGTATTTAATTCCGATGCAATTACTGTGTTTCATCGAAAATAAGAAGGTCCAAGGGACACAGTAAACCTGAAGTGAAGCATCGGTATCTAAATCTGGTCTCACAGGAAAGGTTCAAAACATACACAGTAAGCAAAGTCAGTCTTCTTGTACTTAAGTCGGCATTGTGTTTTTTGTATTGAACTCCAATGCAATTTCTGTGTTTCATCGTCAATTAGAAGGTCCAAGGGATACAGTAAACCTGAAGTGAAGCATCGGAATCTAAAACTGGTCTCACACGAAAGGTTCAAAGCATAGACAGTATGAAGAGTCAGTCCTCTTGAACTTAAGTCGGCATTTTGCCTGTTGTGTTTAATTCCGATGCAATTTCTGCGTTTCATCGAAAATAAGAAGGTCCAAGGGAGACAGTAAGCCTGAAGTGAAGCATCGGATTCTGAATCTGGTCTCACAGGAGAGGTTCAAAGCATACACAGTAGGCAAAGTCAGTCTTCTTGTACTTATGTCGGCATTGTGCCTTTTGTATTTAATTCCGATGCAATTACTGTGTTTCATCGTCAATTAGAACGTGAAAGGGAACCAGTAAACCTGAGGCGAAGCATCGATATCTATAAGTGGTCCCACAGGAAAGGCTCAAATCATAGAATGTAAGAAGAGTCAGTCTTCCTGTACTTAAGTCGGCATTGAGTTTTTTGTATTTAATTCCGATGCAAATTCTGTGTTTCGTCGTCAATAAGAAGGTCCAGGGAATACAGTAAACCTGAAGTGAAGCATCGGAATCTAAAACTGGTCTCACAGCAAAGGTTCAAGGCATAGACAGTAAGAAGAGTCAGTCTTCTTGTACTTATGTCAGCAATGTGCCTTTTGTATTTAATTCCGATGCATTTTCTGTGTTCATCGTCAATAAGAAGGTCCAAGGAAAACAGTAAACCAGAAGTGAAGCATCGTAATCTAATACTGGTCTCACAGGAAAGGTTCAAAACATAGACAGTAAGAAGAGCCACTCTTCTTGTACTTAAGTCGACATTGTGCGTTTTGTATTTAATTCCGAAGCAATTTCTGCGTTTCATCGTCAAAATGAAGGTTTAAGAGATACAGTAAACTTGAATTGAAAAATCGGAATCTAAAACTGGTCACACAGGAAAGGCTTAAAACATATACAGGAAGAAGAGTCAGTCTTTTTGTACTTACATCGGCATTGTGCATTTTGTATTTAATTCCGATGCAACTTCTGTGTTTCATAGTCAATACGAAGGTCCGACGGATACAGTAAACCTGAAATGAATCATCGGACTCTAAAACTGGTCTCACAGGAAAGGTCAAAGCATAGACAGTACGAAGAGTCAGTCTTCTTGTACTTAAGTCGGCATTATGCCTTGTGTTCTTAATTCCAATGCAATTTCTGAGTTTCGTCGTCAATAAGAAGGTCCAAGGGATACAGTAAACTTGAAGTGAGGCATCGGAATCTAAAACTGGTCTCACAGTTTAGGTTCAAACCATAGACAGTAGAAGAGTTAGTCTTCTTGTACTTAAGTCGGCATTGTGCCATTTGTATTTAATTCCGATGCAATTTCTGTGTTTCATCGACAATAAGAAGGTCCAAGGGATACAGTAAACCTGAAGTGAAGCATGGGAATCTAAAACTGGTCTCACAGGAGAGGCTCAATTCATAGACAGTAAGAAGAGTCAGTTTTCTTGTACTTAAGTCGGGAATGTGCATTTTGTATTTAATTCCGATGCAATTTCTGTGATTCATCGTCAATAAGAAGGTCTAGGGGATACAGTACACCTGAAGTTAAGCATCGGTTACAAAACATGGTCTCACAGGAAAGGTTCAAAACATAGACAGTAAGAAGAGTCAGTCTTCTTGTACTTAAGACGGCATTGTGCCCTTTGTGTTTAATTCCGATGCAATTTCTGTGTTTCATCGTCAATTAGAAGGTCCAAGGGATACAGTAAACCTGAAGTGAAGCATCGAAATCTAAAACTGGTCTCACAGGAAAGGTTCAAAACATAGACACTATGAAGAGTTAGTCCTCTTGAACTTAAGTCGACATTTTGCCTTTTGTGTTTAATTCCGATGCAATTTCTGTGTTTAATCGTCAATAAGAAGGTCCAAGGGATACAGTAAACCTGAAGTGAAGCATCGGAATCTAAAACTGGTCTCACAGGAAAGGCTCAATTCATAGACAGTAAAAAGAGTCAGTCTTCTTGTACTTATGTCGGGAATGAGCCTTTTGTATTTAATTCCGATGCAATTTCTGTGTTTCATCGTCAATAAGTAGGTCCAAGGGATACAGTAAACCTGAAGTGAAGCATCGATATCTAACTCTCCTCTCACCGGAAAGGCTCAAATCATAGAATGTAAGAAGAGTCAGTATTCTTGTACTTAATTCGGCATTGTGCCTTTTGTATATAATTCTTACGTCGTTTCTGTGTTTCATCGTCAATAAGAAGGTCCAAGGAATACAGTAAACCTGAAGTGAAGCATCGGAATCTAAAACTGGTCTCACAGGAAAGGTTCAAAGCATAGACAGTAAGAAGAGTCTGTCTTCTTGTACTTATGTCGGCAATGTGCCTTTTGTATTTAATTCCGATGCAATTTCTCCGTTTCATCGTCAATAAGAAGGTCCAAGGGATACCGTAAACCTGAAGTGAGGAATCCGAATCTGAAACTGGTCTCACAGGAAAGGCTCAAATGATACAAAGTAAGAAGAGTCAGTACTCTTGTACTTAAGTCGGCATTGTGCCTTTTGTATTTAATTCCGATGCAATTTCTGTGTTTCATCGTCAATACGAAGGTCCAAGGGATACAGTAAACCTGAAGTGAAGCATCGGAACCTAATACTGGTCTCACAGAAAAAGTTCAAACAAAGACAGTAAGAACAGCCAGTCTTCTTGTACTTAACTCGACATTGTGCGTTTTGTATTTAGTTCCGAATCAATTCCTGTGTTTCATCGTCAATATGAAGGTCTAGGGGTTACAGTAAACATAAATTGAAACATCGGAAACTAAAACTAATCACACAGGAATGGCTCAAAACAGATACAGGACAAAGAATCCGTCTTTTTGTACTTACATCTGCATTGTGCATTTTGTATTAAGTTCCGATGCAATTTCTATGTTTCGTAGTCAATATGAATGTCCAAGGGGTACAGTAAACCTGAAGTGCATCATCGGAATCTAAAACTGGGCTCACAGGAAAGGCTCAAAGCATAGACTGTACGAAGAGTCAGTCTTCTGGTACTTCAGTCGGCATTGTGCTTTATGTATTTAATTCCGATGCAATTTCTGTGTTTCATCGCCAATAACAATGTTCAAGGGATACAGTAAATCTGAAGTGAGGCATCGGAATCTAAAACTGGTCTCACACGAAAGGTTCAAACATAGACAGTAAGAAGAGTCAGTCTTCTTGTACTTAAGTCGACATTGTGCGTTTTGTCTTTAGTTCCGATGCAATTCCTGTGTTTCATCGTCAATATGAAGGTCTAAGGGATACAGGAAACTAGAATTGAATCATCGGAAACCAAAACTGGTCACACAGGAAAGGCTTAAAACAGATACAGGTCAAAGAATCAGTCTTTTTGTACGTACATCGGCATTGTGCATTTTGTATTTAGTTCCGATGCAATTTCTGAGTTTCGTAGTCAATATGAAGGTCCAAGGGATACAGTACACCTGAAGAGCATCATCGGATTCTAAAAATGGTCTCACAGGAAAGGTTCAAAGCACAGACTGTACGAAGAGTCAGTCATCTTGTACTTAAGTCGGCATTGTGCCTTATGTATTTAATTACGATGCAATTTCTGTGTTTAATCGTCAATAAGAAGGTCCAAGGTATACAGTAAACCTGAAGTGATGCATTGGAATCTAAAACTGGTCTCACAGGGAAGGTTCAAAACATTGACAGTAAGAAGAGTCAGTCTTCTTGTACTTAGGTCGGCATTGTGCCCTTTGTATTTAGTTCCGATGCAATTTATGTGTTTCATGGTCAATTACAAGGTCAAAGGGATACAGTAAACCTGACGTGAAACATCGATATCTAAAACTGGTCTTACAGGAAAGGCTCAAATCATAGAATGTAAGAAGAGTCAGTCCTCTTGTACTGAAGTCGGCATTTTGCCTTTTGTATTTAATTTCATTGCAATTACTCTGTTTCATCGTCAACAAGAAGGTCCAAGGTGTACAGAAAACATGAAGTGAACTATCGGAATCTAAAACTGGTCTCACAGGAAAGGTTCAAAGCGTAGACAGTAAGAAGAGTCAGTCTTCTTGTACTTAAGGCGGCATTGTGAGTTTTGTATTTAATTGCGATGCAATTTCTGTGTATCATCGTCAATAAGAAGGTCCGAGGGATACAGTAAACCTGACGTGAAACATCGGAATCTAAAACTGGTCTCACAGGAAAGGTACAAACATAGACAGTAAGAAGAGTCAGTCTTCTTGTACTTATGTCGGGAATGAGCCTTTTGTATTTAATTCCGATGCAATTTCTGTGTTTCATCGCCAATAACAATGTTCAAGGGATACAGTAAATCTGAAGTGAGGCATCGGAATCTAAAACTGGTCTCACACGATATGTTCAAACATAGACAGTAAGAAGAGTAAGTCTTCTTGTACTTAAGTCGACATTGTGCGTTTTGTATTTAATTTCGATGCAATTCCTGTGTTTCATCGTCAATATGTAGGTCTAAGGGATACAGAAAACTTCAATTGAATCATCGGAAACTAAAACTGGTCACACAGGAAAGGCTTAAAACAGATACAGGTCAAAGAATCAGTCTTTTTATACTTACATCGGCATTGTGCATTTTGTATATAGTTCCGATGCAATTTCTGTGTTGCGTAGTCAACATGAAGGTCCAAGGGATACAGTACACCTGATGTGCATCATCGGAATCTAAAAAGGTCTCACAGGAAAGGTTCAAAGCATAGACTGTACGAAGATGCAGTCTTCTTGAACTTAAGTCGGCATTGTGCCTTATGTATTTAATTCCGATGCAATTTCTGTGTTTCATCGTCAATAAGAATGTCCAAGGGATAGAGTAAACCTGAAGTGAGGCATCGGAATCTAAAACTGGTCTCACAGGAAAGGATCAAACCATAGACAATAAGTTGTGTTAGTCTTCTTGTACTTAAGTCGGCATTGTGCCATTTGTATTTAATTCCGTTTCAATTTCTACGTTTCATCGTCAATAAGAAGGTCCATGGGATACAGTAAACCTGAAGTGAAGCATCGGAATCTAAAACTGGTCTTACAGGAAAGGTTTAGAGCATAGACAGTACGAAGAGTCAGTCTTCTTGTACATAAGGCGGCATTGTGAGTTTGGTATTGAATTCCGATGCAATTTCTGTGTTTCACCGTCTATAAGAAGGTGCACCGGATACAGTAAACCTGAAGTGAAGCATCGGAATCTAAAAGTGGTCTCACAGGAGAGGTTCAAACATAGACAGTATGCAGAGTCAGTCCTCTTTAACTTCTGTCGGCATTGTGCCTTTTGTATTTAATTACGATGCAATTTCTGTGTTTAATCGTCAATAAGAAGGTCCAAGGATTATATTCAACCTGAAGTGAAGCATTGGAATCTGAAACTGGTCTCACAGGAAAGGCTAAAATCTTAGAATGAAAGAAGAGTCAGTCCTCTTGTACTTAAGTCGGCATTGTGCTTTTGTATTTAATTCCGATTCAATTTCTGTGTTTCATCGTCAATAAGAAGGTCCAAGGAATACAGTAAACCTGAAGTGAAGCATCGGAATCTAAAACTGGTCTCACAGGAAAGGTTCAAAGCATAGACAGTAAGAAGAGTCTGTCTTCTTGTACTTATGTCGGCAATGTGCCTTTTGTATTTAATTCCGATGCAATTTCTCCGTTTCATCGTCAATAAGAAGGTCCAAGGGATACCGTAAACCTGAAGTGAGGAATCCGAATCTGAAACTGGTCTCACAGGAAAGGCTCAAATGATACAAAGTAAGAAGAGTCAGTACTCTTGTACTTAAGTCAGCATTGTGCCTTTTGTATTTAATTCCGATGCAATTTCTGTGTTTCATCGTCAATACGAAGGTCCAAGGGATACAGTAAACCTGAAGTGAAGCATCGGAACCTAATACTGGTCTCACAGAAAAAGTTCAAAACAAAGACAGTAAGAACAGCCAGTCTGCTTGTACTTAACTCGACATTGTGCGTTTTGTATTTAATTCCGAATCAATTCCTGTGTTTCATCGTCAATATGAAGGTCTAAGGGTTACAGTAAACTTAAATTGAAACATCGGAAACTAAAACTAATCACACAGGAATGGCTCAAAACAGATACAGGACAAAGAATCAGTCATTTTGTACTTACATCGGCATTGTGCATTTTGTATTAAGTTCCGATGCAATTTCTATGTTTCGTAGTCAATATGAATGTCCAAGGGATACAGTAAACCTGAAGTGCATCATCGGAATCTAAAACTGGGCTCACAGGAAAGGTTCAAAGCATAGACTGTACGAAGAGTCAGTCTTCTTTTACTTCAGTCGGCATTGTGCTTTATGTATTTAATTCCGATGCAATTTCTGTGTTTCATCGCCAATAACAATGTTCAAGGGATACAGTAAATCTGAAGTGAGGCATCGGAATCTAAAACTGGTCTCACACGAAAGGTTCAAACATAGACAGTAAGAAGAGTCAGTCTTCTTGTACTTAAGTCGACATTGTGCGTTTTGTCTTTAGTTCCGATGCAATTCCTGTGTTTCATCGTCAATATGAAGGTCTAAGGGATACGGTAAACTAGAATTGAATCATCGGAAACCAAAACTGGTAACACAGGAAAGGCTTAAAGCAGATACAGGTCAAAGAATCAGTCTTTTTGTACGTACATCGGCATTGTGCATTTTGTATTTAGTTCCGATGCAATTTCTGAGTTTCGTAGTCAATATGAAGGTCCAAGGGATACAGTACACCTGAAGAGCATCATCGGATTCTAAAAATGGTCTCACAGGAAAGGTTCAAAGCATAGACTGTACGAAGAGTCAGTCATCTTGTACTTAAGTCGGCATTGTGCCTTATGCTTTAATTACGATGCAATTTCTGTGTTTAATCGTCAATAAGAAGGTCCAAGGTATACAGTAAACCTGAAGTGATGCATTGGAATCTAAAACTGGTCTCACAGGGAAGGTTCAAAACATTGACAGTAAGAAGAGTCAGTCCTCTTGTACTTAGGTCGGCATTGTGCCCTTTGTATTTAGTTCCGATGCAATTTATGTGTTTCATGGTCAATTACAAGGTCAAAGGGATACAGTAAACCTGACGTGAAACATCGATATCTAAAACTGGTCTTACAGGAAAGGCTCAAATCATAGAATGTAAGAAGAGTCAGTCCTCTTGTACTGAAGTCGGCATTTTGCTTTTGTATTTAATTTCATTGCAATTACTCTGTTTCATCGTCAACAAGAAGGTCCAAGGTGTACAGAAAACATAGAGTGAACTATCGGAATCTAAAACTGGTCTCACAGGAAAGGTTCAAAGCGTAGACAGTAAGAAGAGTCAGTCTTCTTGTACTTAAGTCGACATTGTGCGTTTTTATTTAATTTCGATGCAATTCCTGTGTTTCATCGTCAATATGTAGGTCTAAGGGATACAGAAAACTTCAATTGAATCATCGGAAACTAAAACTGGTCACACAGGAAAGGCTTAAAACAGATACAGGTCAAAGAATCAGTCTTTTTATACTTACATCGGCATTGTGCATTTTGTATATGGTTCCGATGCAATTTCTGTGTTGCGTAGTCAACATTAAGGTCCGAGGGATACAGTACACCTGATGTGCATCATCGGAATCTAAAAAGGTCTCACAGGAGAGGTTCAAAGCATAGACTGTACGAAGAGTCAGTCTTCTTGAACTTAAGTCGGCATTGTGCCTTATGTATTTAATTCCTATGCAATTTCTGTGTTTCATCGTCAATAAGAATGTCCAAGGGATAGAGTAAACCTGAAGTGAGGCATCGGAATCTAAAACTGGTCTCACAGGAAAGGATCAAACCATAGACAATAAGTTGTGTTAGTCTTCTTGTACTTAAGTCGGCATTGTGCCATTTGTATTTAATTCCGATTCAATTTCTGCGTTTCATCGTCAATAAGAACGTCCATGGGATACAGTAAACCTGGAGTGAAGCATCGGAATCTAAAACTGGTGTTACAGGAAAGGTTTAGAGCATAGACAGTAAGAAGAGTCAGTCTTCTTGTACATAAGGCGGCATTGTGAGTTTGGTATTGAATTCCGATGCAATTTCTGTGTTTCACCGTCCATAAGAAGGTGCACCGGATACAGTAAACCTGAAGTGAAGCATCGGAATCTAAAACTGGTCTCACAGGAAAGGTTCAAAGCATAGACAGTAAGGAGAGTCAGTCGTATTGTACTAAAGTTGGCATTGTGCCTGTTGTATTTAATTCCGATGCAATTTCTGTGCTTCATCGTCAATAAGAAGGTCCTAGGGATACATCAAACCTGAAGTGAAGCATCGGAATCTAAAAGTGGTCTCACAGGAGAGGTTCAAACATATACAGTATGCAGTGTCAGTCCTCTTTAACTTCTGTCGGCATTGTGCCTTTTGTATTTAATTACGATGCAATTTCTGTGTTTAATCGTCAATAAGAAGGTCCAAGGATTATAGTCAACCTGAAGTGAAGCATTGGAATCTGAAACTGGTCTCACAGGAAAGGCTAAAATCTTAGAATGAAAGAAGAGTCAGTCCTCTTGTACTTAAGTCGGCATTGTGCTTTTGTATTTAATTCCGATTCAATTTCTGTGTTTCATCGTCAATAAGAAGGTCCAAGGAATACAGTAAACCTGAAGTGAAGCATCGGAATCTAAAACTGGTCTCACAGGAAAGGTTCAAAGCATAGACAGTAAGAAGAGTCTGTCTTCTTGTACTTATGTCGGCAATGTGCCTTTTGTATTTAATTCCGATGCAATTTCTCCGTTTCATCGTCAATAAGAAGGTCCAAGGGATACCGTAAACCTGAAGTGAGGAATCCGAATCTGAAACTGGTCTCACAGGAAAGGCTCAAATGATACAAAGTAAGAAGAGTCAGTACTCTTGTACTTAAGTCAGCATTGTGCCTTTTGTATTTAATTCCGATGCAATTTCTGTGTTTCATCGTCAATACGAAGGTCCAAGGGATACAGTAAACCTGAAGTGAAGCATCGGAACCTAATACTGGTCTCACAGAAAAAGTTCAAAACAAAGACAGTAAGAACAGAAAGTCTTCTTGTACTTAACTCGACATTGTGCGTTTTGTATTTAATTCCGAATCAATTCCTGTGTTTCATCGTCAATATGAAGGTCTAAGGGTTACAGTAAACTTAAATTGAAACATCGGAAACTAAAACTAATCACACAGGAATGGCTCAAAACAGATACAGGACAAAGAATCAGTCTTTTTGTACTTACATCGGCATTGTGCATTTTGTATTAAGTTCCGATGCAATTTCTATGTTTCGTAGTCAATATGAATGTCCAAGGGATACAGTAAACCTGAAGTGCATCATCGGAATCTAAAACTGGGCTCACAGGAAAGGTTCAAAGCATAGACTGTACGAAGAGTCAGTCTTCTTGTACTTCAGTCGGCATTGTGCTTTATGTATTTAATTCCGATGCAATTTCTGTGTTTCATCGCCAATAACAATGTTCAAGGGATACAGTAAATCTGAAGTGAGGCATCGGAATCTAAAACTGGTCTCACACGAAAGGTTCAAACATAGACAGTAAGAAGAGTCAGTCTTCTTGTACTTAAGTCGACATTGTGCGTTTTGTCTTTAGTTCCGATGCAATTCCTGTGTTTCATCGTCAATATGAAGGTCTAAGGGATACAGTAAACTAGAATTGAATCATCGGAAACCAAAACTGGTCACACAGGAAAGGCTTAAAGCAGATACAGGTCAAAGAATCAGTCTTTTTGTACGTACATCGGCATTGTGCATTTTGTATTTAGTTCCGATGCAATTTCTGAGTTTCGTAGTCAATATGAAGGTCCAAGGGATACAGTACACCTGAAGAGCATCATCGAATTCTAAAAATGGTCTCACAGGAAAGGTTCAAAGCATAGACTGTACGAAGAGTCAGTCATCTTGTACTTAAGTCGGCATTGTGCCTTATGCTTTAATTACGATGCAATTTCTGTGTTTAATCGTCAATAAGAAGGTCCAAGGTATACAGTAAACCTGAAGTGATGCATTGGAATCTAAAACTGGTCTCACAGGGAAGGTTCAAAACATTGACAGTAAGAAGAGTCAGTCCTCTTGTACTTAGGTCGGCATTGTGCCCTTTGTATTTAGTTCCGATGCAATTTATGTGTTTCATGGTCAATTACAAGGTCAAAGGGATACAGTAAACCTGACGTGAAACATCGATATCTAAAACTGGTCTTACAGGAAAGGCTCAAATCATAGAATGTAAGAAGAGTCAGTCCTCTTGTACTGAAGTCGGCATTTTGCCTTTTGTATTTAATTTCATTGCAATTACTCTGTTTCATCGTCAACAAGAAGGTCCAAGGTGTACAGAAAACATGAAGTGAACTATCGGAATCTAAAACTGGTCTCACAGAAAGGTTCAAAGCGTAGACAGTAAGAAGAGTCAGTCTTCTTGTACTTAAGTCGACATTGTGCGTTTTTATTTAATTTCGATGCAATTCCTGTGTTTCATCGTCAATATGTAGGTCTAAGGGATACAGAAAACTTCAATTGAATCATCGGAAACTAAAACTGGTCACACAGGAAAGGCTTAAAACAGATACAGGTCAAAGAATCAGTCTTTTTATACTTACATCGGCATTGTGCATTTTGTATATAGTTCCGATGCAATTTCTGTGTTGCGTAGTCAGCATTAAGGTCCAAGGGATACAGTACACCTGATGTGCATCATCGGAATCTAAAAAGGTCTCACAGGAGAGGTTCAAAGCATAGACTGTACGAAGAGTCAGTCTTCTTGAACTTAAGTCGGCATTGTGCCTTATGTATTTAATTCCTATGCAATTTCTGTGTTTCATCGTCAATAAGAATGTCCAAGGGATAGAGTAAACCTGAAGTGAGGCATCGGAATCTAAAACTGGTCTCACAGGAAAGGATCAAACCATAGACAATAAGTTGTGTTAGTCTTCTTGTACTTAAGTCGGCATTGTGCCATTTGTATTTAATTCCGATTCAATTTCTGCGTGTCATCGTCAATAAGAAGGTCCATGGGATGCAGTAAACCTGGAGTGAAGCATCGGAATCTAAAACTGGTCTTACAGGAAAGGTTTAGAGCATAGACAGTAAGAAGAGTCAGTCTTCTTGTACATAAGGCGGCATTGTGAGTTTGGTATTGAATTCCGATGCAATTTCTGTGTTTCACCGTCCATAAGAAGGTGCACCGGATACAGTAAACCTGAAGTGAAGCATCGGAATCTAAAACTGGTCTCACAGGAAAGGTTCAAAGCATAGACAGTAAGGAGAGTCAGTCGTATTGTACTAAAGTTGGCATTGTGCCTGTTGTATTTAATTCCGATGCAATTTCTGTGCTTCATCGTCAATAAGAAGGTCCTAGGGATACATCAAACCTGAAGTGAAGCATCGGAATCTAAAAGTGGTCTCACAGGAGAGGGTCAAACATAGACAGTAGGCAGAGTCACTCCTCTTTAACTTCTGTCGGCATTGTGCCTTTTGTATTTAATTACGATGCAATTTCTGTGTTTAATCGTCAATAAGAAGGTCCAAGGATTATAGTCAACCTGAAGTGAAGCATTGGAATCTGAAACTGGTCTCACTGGAAAGGCTAAAATCTTAGAATGAAAGAAGAGTCAGTCCTCTTGTACTTAAGTCGGCATTGTGCTTTTGTATTTAATTCCGATTCAATTTCTGTGTTTCATCGTCAATAAGAAGGTCCAAGGGATACAGTAAACCTGAAGTGATGCATCGGAATCTAAAACTGGTCTCACAGGAAAGGTTCAAAACATAGACAGTAAGAAGAGTCAGTCTTCTTGTACTTAGGTCGGCATTGTGCCTTTTGTATGTAATTCCGATGCAATTTCTGTGTATCATTGTCAATAAGAAGGTCCGAGGGATACAGTATACCTGAGGCGAAGCATTGGTATCTAAAACTGGTCTCACAGAAAAGGTTCAAAGCATAGACTGTACGAAGAGTCAGTCGTCTTGTACTTATGTCGGCATTGTGCCTTATGTATTTAATTACGATGCAATTTCTGTGTTTAATCGTGTATAAGAAGGTCCAAGGTATACAGTAAACCTGAAGTTAAGTATCGGAATCTAAAACTGACCTCACAGGAAAGGTTCAAAACATAGACAGTAAGAAGAGTCAGTCTTCTTGTACTTAAGACGGCATTGTGCCTTTTGTATTTAATTCCGATGCAATTTCTGTGTTTCATTCTCAATAAGAATGTCCAAGGGATACAGTAAACCTGAAGTGATGCATTGGAATCTAAAACTGGTCTCACAGGGAAGGTTCAAAACATTGACAGTAAGAAGAGTCAGTCTTCTTGTACTTAGGTCGGCATTGTGCCTTTTGTATCTAATTCCGATGCAATTTCTGTGTTTCATTGTCAATAAGAACGTCCGAGGGATACAGTATACCTGAAGTGAAGCATCGGAATCTAAAACTGGTCTCACAGGAAAGGTTCAAAACATAGACAGTAAGAAGAGTCAGTCTTCTTGTACTTAAGTCGGCATGGTGCCTTTTGTATTTAATCCCGATGCAATTTCTGTGTTTCATCATCAATAAGAACGTCCAAGCGATACAGTATACCTGAAATGAGGCATCGGAATCTAATACACGTCTCACAGGAAGGCTCAAATAATAGAATGTAAGAAGAGTCAGTCTTCTTGTACATAAGTCGGCATTGTGCCTTTTGTATTTGATTTCGATGCAGTTTCTGTGTTTCATCGTCAATATGAAGGTCGAAGGGATACAGTAAACCTGAATTGAAGTATCAGAATCTAAACTGGTGTCACATGAAGTGCTGAAATCATTGAATGTAGGAAGAGTGAGTCCTCTTGTCCTTAAGACGGCATTGTGTCTTTTGTATTTATTTCCGATGCAATTTCTGTGTTTCATCGTCAATAAGAAGGTCCAAGGGATACAGTATACCTGAAGTGCAGCATCGGAATCTAAAACTGGTCTCGCAGGACAGATTCTCAACATAGACAGTAAGAAGAGTTAGTCTTCTTGTACTTAAGTTTCCGTTGTGCCATTTGTATTTAATTCCGATGCAATTTTTGTGTTTCATCGCCAATAAGCAGGTCCAAGGGATACAGTAAACCTGAAGTGAAGCATCATTAACTAAAACTGGTTTCACAGGAGAGGCTCAAATCATAGAATGTAAGATGAGTCAGTCCTCTTGTACTTAAGTCGGCATTGTGCCTTTTGTATTTATTTCCATTGCAATTTCTGTGTTTCATCGTCAATTAGAGGGTCCAAGGGATACTGTAAACCTGAAGTGAGGCAACGGAATCTGAAACCGGTCTCACAGGAAAGGCTCAAATTATAGAATGTAAGAAGAGTCAGTCTTCTTGTACTTATATCGGCATTGTGCCTTTTGTACTTAATTCCGATGCAATTTGTGTGTTTCATCGACAATAAGAAGGTCCAAGGATACAGTAAACAAGACGTGAGGCATCGGATTCTAAAACTGGTCTCACAGGCAAGGTTCAAAACATAGACAGTAAGAAGAGTCAGACTTATTGTACCTAAGTCGGCATTGTGCCTTTTGTATTTAATTCCGATGCGATTTCTGTGTTTCGTCGTCAATAAGATTGTCCAAGGGATACAGTAAACCTGAAGTGAAGCATCGGAATCTATAACTGGTCTCACAGTAAAGATTCCAATCACAGACAGTAAGAAGAGCCAGTCTTCTTGTACTTAAGTCTACATTCTGCGTTTTGTATTTTATTCCGATGCAATTTCTGTGTTTCTTCGTCAATATGAAGGTCTAAGGGATACAGTAAACTTGAACTGAAGCATCGGAATCTAAAAGTAGTCACACAGGAAATTCTAAAAACGTATACAGGAAGAAGAGTCAGTCTTTTTGTACTTACATCGGCATTGTGCATTTTGTATTTAATTCCGATGCATTTTCTGAGTTTCATCATCAATAAAAAGGCCCAAGGGATTCTGTAAACCTGAAGTGAAGCCTCGGAATCTAAAACTGGTCTCACAGGAAAGGTACAAAACATAGACAGTAAGAATAGTCAGTCTTCTTGTACTTAACTCGGCATGGTGCCATTTGTATTTAATTCCGATGCAATATCTGTGTTTCATCGTCAATAAGAAGGTCAAAGGGATACTGTAAACATGATGTGCAGCATCGGCATCTAAAACTGGTCTCACAGGAAAGGTTCAAAACATAGACAGTAGGAAGAGTCAGTCTTCTTGTACTTCAGTTGGCATTGTGTCTTTTGTATTTAATTCCGATGCAATTTCTATGTTTCACCGTCAATAAGAAGGTCCAAGGATACAGTAAACCTGAAGTGAGGCATCGGAATCTAAAACCAGTCTCACAGGAAAGGCTCAAATCATCGAATGTAAGAAGAGTTAGTCTTCTTGTACTTAAGTCGCCATTGTGTCCTTTGTATACAATTTAGTTGCAATGTCTGTGTTTCATCGACAATAAGAAGGTCCAAGGGACACAGTAAACCTGAAGTGAAGCATCGGAACCTAAATCTGGTCTCACAGGAAAGGTTCGATACATAGACAGTAAGAAGAGTCAGTCTTCTAGTACTGAAGTTGGCATTGTGCCTTTTGTATTTAATTCCGATGCAATTTCTGTGTTTCATCGTCAGTAGGATGGTCCAAGGGATACAGTAAACCTGTACTAAAGAATCGGAATCTAAAATTGGTCTCACAGGAAAAGTTCAAAACATAGACAGTAAGAAGGGTCAGTCTTCTTGTACTTAGGTCGGCATTGTGTCTTTTGTATTTAATTCATATGCAGTTTCTGTGTTTCATCGTCAATCAGAAGGTAAAAGGGATACAGTAAACCTGAAGTGGAGCATCGGAATCTAAAACTGGCCTCACAGGACTGGCTCAGATCATAGAATGTAAGAACTGTCAGTCTTCTTGTACTTACGTCGGCATTGTTCTTTTGTATCTAATACCAATGCAATTTCTGTGTTTCATCGTCAATAAGAAGGTCCAAGAGATACAGTAAACCTGAAGTGAAGCATCATTATCTAAAACTGGTCTCACTGGAGAGGGTCAAATCATAGAATGTAAGAAGAGTCAGTCTTCTTGCGCTTAAGTCGGCATTGTGCCATCTGTATTTATTTCCATTGCAATTTCTGTGTTACATCGTCAATTAGAAGGTCCAAGGGATACTGTAAACCTGAAGTGAGGCATCGGAATCTAAAACGGTCTCACAGGAAAGGCTCAAATCATAGAATGTAAGAAGAGTCAGTCTTCTTGTACTTATGTCGGCATTGTGACTTTTGTATTTAATTCCAATGCAATTTCTTTGTTTCATCGTCAATAAGAAGGTCCAAGGGATACAGTAAACTTGAAGCGAAGCATCGGAATCTAAAACTGGTCTCACAGGAAAGGTTCAAGGCATACACAGTAAGAAGAGTCAGCCCTCTTGAACTTAAGTCAGCATTGTGCGTTTTGTATTTAATTCCGATGCAATTTCTGTGTTTCATCGTCAATAAGAAGGTCCAAGGAATACAGTAAACCTGAATTGAAGTATCAGAATCTAAACTGGTGTCACATGAAGTGTTGAAATCATAGAATGTAGGAAGAGTGAGTCCTCTTGTCCTTAAGACGGCATTGTGTCTTTTGTATTTATTTCCGATGCAATTTCTGTGTTTCATCGTCAATAAGAAGGTCCAAGGGATACAGTATACCTGAAGTGCAGCATCGGAATCTAAAACTGGTCTCGCAGGATAGATTCTCAACATAGACAGTAAGAAGAGTAAGTCTTCTTGTACTTAAGTTTCCGTTGTGCCATTTGTATTTAATTCCGATGCAATTTCTGTGTTTCATCGTCAATAAGCAGGTCCAAGGGATACAGTAAACCTGAACTGAAGCATCATTATCTAAAACTGGACTCACAGGAGAGGCTGAAGTCATAGAATGTAAGAAGAGTCAGTCGTCTTGTACTTAAGTCGGCATTGTGTAAACCTGAAGTGAGGCATCGGAATCTAAAACCAGTCTCACAGGAAAGGCTCAAATTATAGAATGTAAGAAGAGTCAGTCTTCTTGTACTTATGTCGGCATTGTGCCTTTTGTATTTAATTCCGATGCAATTTGTGTGTTTCATCGACAATAAGAAGGTCCAAGGGATACAGTAAACCAGACGTGAAGCATCGGATTCTAAAACTGGTCTCACAGGGAAGGTTTAAAACATAGACAGTAAGAAGAGTCAGTCTTCTTGTACTTAAGTTGGCATTGTGCCTTTTCTATTTAATTCCGGTTCAATTTCTGTGTTTCATCGTCAGTAAGAGGGTCCAAGGGATACAGAAATCCTAACGTGAAGCATCGTATTCTAAAACAGGTCTCACAGGAGAGGTTCGAATCATAGACAGTAAGAAGAGTCAGTTTTCTTGTACTTAAGTCGGCATTGTGAATTTTGTATTTAATTCCGATGCAGTTTCTGTGTTTCATCGTCAATGAGAAGGTAAAAGGGATACAGTAAACCTTGAGTGAAGCATCGTAATCTAAAACTGGTCTCACAGGACTGGCTCAAATCATAGAATGTAAGAGCAGTCAGTCTTTATGTACTTAAGTCGGCATTATTCCTTTGTCTTTAATTCCGATGCAATTTCTGTGTTTCATCGACAATTAGAAGGTCCAAGGCATACAATAAACCTGAAGTGAAGCATCGGAATCTAAAACTGGTCACACAGGAAAGGTTCAAAACATAGACAGTAAGAAGAGTCTGTCTTCTTGTACTTAAGTCGGCATTGTGCCTTTTGTATTTATTTGTGATGCAATTTCTGTGTGTCATCGTCAATTAGAAGGTCCAAGGGATACAGTAAACCTGAAGTGAAGCATCGGAATCTAAAACAGGTCTCACAGGAAAGGTTCGAAACATAGACGGTAAGATGAGTCAGTCTTCTTGTACTTAAGTCGGCATTGTGCCTTTTGTATTAAATTCCGATGCAATTTCTGTGTTTCAACGTCAATAAGAAGGTCCAAGGGATACAGTAAATCTGAAGCGAAGCATCGGAATCTGTAACTGGTCGTACAGGAATGGTTCAAAACATTGACAGTAAGATGAGTCAGATCTCTTGTACTTAGGTCGGCCTTGTGCCTTTTGTATTTAATTCCGATGCAATTTCTGTGTATCATCGTCAATAAAGAGCTCCAAGGGATACAGTAAACCTGAAGTGAAGCATCGGAATCTAAAACTGGTCTCACAGGAAAGGCTCAAATCATAGAATGTAAGAAGAGTCTGTCGTCTTGTACTTAAGTCGGCATTGTGCCTTTTGTATTTAATTCCATTACAATTTCTGCGTTTCATCGTCAATAAGAAGGTCCAAGGGATACAGTAAACCTGAAGTGACGCATCGGAATCTAAAACCAGTCTCACAGGAAAGGCTCAAATCATAGAATGTAATAAGAGTTAGACTTCTCGCACTTAAGTCGGCATTGTCCCTTTTGTTTTTTATCTTGATGCAATTTCTATGTTTCATCGACAATAAGAAGGTCCAATGGATACAGTAAACCTGAAGTGAAGAATCGGATTCTAAAACTGGTATCACAGAAAAGGTTGAAAACATAGAAGGTAAGAAGAGACAGTCTTCTTGTACTTAAAACAATATTGTGCGTTTTGTATTTAATTCCAATGCAATTTCTGTGTCTCATCGTCAATATGAAGGTCTAAGGGATACAGTAAACTTGAATTAAAGCATCGGAATCCAAAACTGGTCACACAGGAAAGGCTCAAATTATATACAGGAAGAAGAGTCAGCCTTTTTGTACTTACATCGGCATTGTGCATTTTGTATTTAATTCCTATGCATTTTCTGTGTTTCATCGTCAATAAAAAGGTCTAACGGATACAGTAAACCTGAAGTGAAGCATCGGAATCTAAAACTGGTCTCACAGGAAAGTTTCAGAACATAGACAGTAAGAAGAGTCAGTCTTCTTGTACTTAAGGCGGCATTGTGCCAGTTGCATATAATTCCGATGCAACTTCGGCGTTTCATCGTCAACAAGAAGGTCCAAGGGATACAGAAAACCTGAAGTAAAGCATCGGAATCTAAAACTGGTCTCACAGGAATGCTTCAAATCGTAGACAGTAAGTAGAGTCAGTTTTCTTGTACTTAGGTTGGCATTGTGTCTTTTGTATTTAATTCCGATGCAGTTTCTGTGTTTCATCGTCAATAAGAAGGTAAAATGGATACAGTATACCTTAAGTGAAGCATCGGAATCTAAAACTGGTCTCACAGGAAAGGCTCAAATCATAGAATGTAAGAGGAGTCAGTCTCCTTGTTCTTAAGTTGGCATTGTACATTAGGTATTTAATTCCGATGTAATTTCTGTGTTTCATCGACAATAAGTAGGTCCGAGGGATACAGAAAATCTGAAGTGAGGCATCGGATTCTATAACTGGTCTCACAGGAGAGGTTCGAACCATAGACAGTAAGAAGAGTCATTTTTCCTGTACTTAAGTCGGCATTGTGGCTTTTGTATTTAATTCCGATGCAATTTCTGTGTTTCGTCATCGATAAGAAAATCAAAGGAATACAATAAACCTGAAGTGAAGCATCGGAATCTGTAACTGGTCTTACACGAAAGGTTCAAATCATAAGCAGTAAGAAGAGTCAGTCCTCTTGTACTTCAGTCGGCATTGTGCCTTTTGTATTTAATTCCGATGCAATATCTGTGTTTCATAGTCAATAAGAAGTTCCAAGGGCTACAGTAAACCTGAAGTGAAGCATCGGACTCTAAAAATGGTCCCACAGGAAAGGCTCAAAACATAGACAGTTAGAAAAGTCAGTCTTCTAGGACTTAAATCGGCATTGTGCCATTTGTATCTAATTCAGGTGCAATTTCCAAGTATCATCGTCAAAAAGAAGCTCCAAGGGATACAGTACACCTGAAGTGAAGCATCGGAATCTAAAACTGGTCTCACAGGAAAGGCTCGAACCATAGAATGTAAGAAGAGTCAGTCCGCTTGTACTTAAGTCGGCATTGTGCCTTTTGTATTTAATTCCATTGCAATTTCTGTGTTTCATCGTCAATAAGAAGGTCCAAGGGATACAGTAAACCTGAAGTGAGCCATCGGAATCTAAAACCAGTCTCACAGGAAAGGCTCAAATCATAGAATGTAAGAAGAGTTAGTTTCTTGTACTTAAGTCGGCATTGTCCTTTTTGTATTTAATCTAGATGCAATTTCTATGTTTCATCGACAATAAGAAGGTCCAAGGGATACAGTAAACCTGAAGTGAAGCATCGGAATCTAAAACTGGTCTCACAGATAAGGCTCAAAACATAGACTGTAAGAAGAGCCAGTCTTCTTGTACTTAAAACGACATTGTGCGTTTTGTATTTAATTCCCATGCAATTTCTGTGTCTCTTCGTCAATATGAAGGTCTGAGGGATACAGTAAACTGGAATTAAAGCATCGGAATCTAAAACTGGTCACACAGGAAAGGCTCAAATCATATACAGGAAGAAGAGTCAGTCTTTTTGTACCTTCATCCTCATTGTGCATTTTGTATTTAATTCTGATGCATTTTCTGTGTTTCATCGTCAATAAGAAGGTCCAACGGATACAGTAAACCTGAAGTGAGCCTTTGGAATCTAAAACCAGTCAGACAGGAAAGGCTCAAATCATAGAATGTAAGAAGAGTTAGTTTCTTGTACTTAAGTCGGCATTGTCCTTTTTGTATTTAATCTAGATGCAATTTCTATGTTTCATCGACAATAAGATGGTCGAAGGGATACAGTAAACCTCAAGTGAAGCATCGGAATCTAAAACTGGTCACACAGATAAGGCTCAAAACATAGACTGTAAGAAGAGCCAGTCTTCTTGTACTTAAAACGACATTGTGCGTTTTGTATTTAATTCCCATGCAATTTCTGTGTCTCTTCGTCAATATGAAGGTCTGAGGGATACAGTAAACTGGAATTAAAGCATCGGAATCTAAAACTGGTCACACAGGAAAGGCACAAATCATATACAGGAAGAAGAGTCAGTCTTTTTGTACTTTCATCCTCATTGTGCATTTTGTATTTAATTCTGATGCAATTTCTGAGTTTCATCATCAATATGAATTTCTAAGGGATACAGTAAATTTGAATTGAAGCATCGGAATCTAATACTGGTCACACATGAAAGGCTCAAATCATATACAGGGAGAAGAGTCCATCTTTTTGTACTTACTTCGGCATTGTGCAGTTAGCATTTAATTCCGATGCAATTTCTGTGTTTCATCGTCAATAAGAAGGTCCAACGGATACAGTAAACCTGAAGTGAAGCATCGGAATCTAAAACTGGTCTCACAATAAAGTTTCAAAACATAGACAGTAAGAAGAGTCAGTCTTCTTGTACTTAAGTCGGCATAGTACCTTTTGTATTTAATTCCATTGCAATTTCTGTGTTTCATTGTCAATAAGAAGGTCCAAGGGATACAGTAAACCTGAAGTGAGGCATCCGAATCTCAAAACTGTCTCACAGAAAAGGCTCAAATCATAGAATGTAAGAAGTGACAGTCTTACTGTACTTAAGTCGGCATTGAGTCTATTGTATTTAATTCCGATGCAATTTCTGTGTTTCATCGTCAATATGAAGGTCTAAGGGAAACAGTAAATTTTAATTGAAGCATCGGAATCTAATACTGGTCACACATGAAAGGCTCAAATCATATACAGGGAGAAGAGTCCGTCTTTTTCTATTTACATCGGCATTGTGCAGTTAGCATTTAATTCCGATGCAATTTCTGTGTTTCATCGTCAATAAGAAGGTCCAACGGATACAGTAAACCTGAAGTGAAGCATCGGAATCTAAATCTGGGCTGACAGGAAAGGTTCGAAGCATAGACAGTAAGAACAGTAAGTCTTCTAGTACTTAAGTCGGCTTTGAGCCTTTTGTATTTATTTTTGATGCAATTTCTGTGTTTCATCGTCAATAAGAAGGTCCAAGGAAATACAGTAAAGCTGACGTAAAGCATCGGACTCTAAAACTGGTCTCACAGGAAAGGTTCAAAACATAGACAGTAAGGAGACTCAGTCTTCTTGTACTTAGATCGGCATAGTGTCTTTTGTATTTAATTCCGATGCAGTTTCTATGTTTCATCGTCAATGAGATGGTAAAAGGGATACAGTAAACCTGAAGTGAAGCATCGGAATCTAAAACTGGTCTCACAGAAATGGCTCAAATCATAGAATGTAAGAAGAGTCAGTCTTCTTGTACTTAAATCGGCATTGTGCCATTTGTATTTATTTCCGATGCAATTTCTGTGTTTCATCGTCAATAAGAAGGTCCAAGGAAATACAGTAAAGCTGACGCAAAGCATCGGAGTCTAAAACTGGTCTCACAGGAGAGGCTCAAATCATAGAAGGTAAGAAGAGTCAGTCCTCTTGTACTTAAGTCGGCGTTGTGCGTTTTTTATTTATTTCTATTGCAATTTCTGTGTTTCATCGTCAATTACAAGGTCCAAGGGATACTGTAAACCTGAAGTGAGGCATCGGAATTTAAAACGGTCTCACAGAAAAGGCTATAAGCATAGAATGTAAGAAGAGTCTGTCTTCTTGTACTTAAATCGGCATTGTGCCATTTGTATTTAATTCCGATGCAATTTCTGTGTTTCTTCGTCAATAAGATGGTCCAAGGCATACAGAGAACCTGAAGTCAAGCATCGGAATCTAAAACTAGTCTCACAGGAAAGGTTCAAAACATAGACAGTAAGAAGAGTCAGTCTTCTTGTACTTAAGTCGGCATAGTGCCTTTTGTATTTAATTCCATTGCAATTTCTGTGTTTCATCGTCAATAAGATGGTCCAAGGGATACAGTAAACCTGAAGTGTGGCATCCGAAGCTCAAAACGGTTTCACAGGAAAGGCTCAAATCATAGAATGTAAGAAGTGACAGTCTTATTGTACTTAAGTCGGCATTGAGTCATTTCTATTTACTTCCGATGCAATTTCTGTGTTTCATCGTCAATAAGAAGGTCCAAGGAAATACAGTAAAGCTGACGTAAAGCATCGGAGTCTAAAACTGGTCTCACCGGAAAGGATCAAATCATAAACAGTAAGGAGACTCAGTCTTCTTGTACATAGGTCGGCATTGTGTCTTTTGTATTTAATTCCATTGCAATTACTGTGTTTCATCGCCAATAAGAAGGTCCAAGGGATACAGTAAACCTCAAGTGAGGCATCGGAATCTAAAACCAGTCTCACAGGAAAGGCTCAAAGCATAGACTGTAAGAAGAGTCAGTCTTCTTGTACTTAAGTCGGCATTGTGCCAGTTGCATTTAATTCCGATGCAATTTCTGGGCCTCATCGTCAATAATAAGGTCGAAGGGATTCAGTAAACCTGAATGAAACACCATTATCTTAAACTGGTCTCACAGGAAATGCTCAAATCGTAGAATGTAAGAAGAGTCAGTCCTCTTGTACTTAAGTCGGCATAGTGCCTATTGTATTTAATTCCATTGCAATTTCTGTGTTTCATCGTCAGTAAGAAGGTCCAAGGAATACAGTAAACCTGAAGTGAGGCATCCGAATCTCAAACCGGTCACACAGGATGGGCTCAAATCATAGAATGTAAGAAGTGTCATTCTTATTGCACTTAAGTCGGCATTGTGCCTTTTGTATTTAATTCCGATACAATTTCTGTGTTTCATCGTCAATATGAAGGTCTAAGGGATACAGTGAATTTGAATTGAAGCATCGGAATCTAAAACTGGTCTCTCAGGAATGGTTCGAAACATAGACAGTAAGAAGAGTCAGTCTTCTAGTACATAAGTCGGCATTGTGCCTTTTGTATTTATTTCCGATGCAATATCTCTGTTTCTTCGTCAATAAGAAGGTCCAAGGGATACAGTAAACCTGAAGTAAAGCAGCGGAATCTAAAACTGGTCTCACAGGAATGGTTCAAAACATAGACAGTAAGAAGAGTCAGTCTTCTTGTACTTAAGTCAGCATTGTGCCTTTTGTATTTAATTCCGATGCAATTTCTGTGTTTCATCGTCAATAAGAAGGTCCAAAGGATACAGTAAACCTGAAGTGAAGCATCGGAGACTATAACTGGTCTTACAGGAAGGGTTCAAAACATAGACAGTAAGATGAGTCAGTTCTCTTGTACTTAAGTCGGCAACGTGCCTTTTGTATTTAATTCCGATGCAATTTCTGTGTTTCATCGTCTATGAGAGGATTCAAGGGATACAGAAAAACTGAAGTGATGCATCGGACTCTAAAACTGGTCTCACAGGAAAGTCTCAAAGCATAGAAAGTATGAAGAGTCAGTCTTATTGTACTTAAGTCGGCACTGTGCCTTTTGTATTTAATTCCGATGCAATTTCTGTGTTTCATCGTCAATAAGAAGATCCAAGGGATGCAGTAAACCTGAAGTGAAGCATCGGAATCTAAAACTGGTCTCACAGGAAAGGTTCAAGTCATAGACAGTAAAAAGAGTCAATCCTCTTGAACTTAAGTCGGCATTTTGCCTTTTGTATTTAATTCCGATGCAACTTCTGTGTTTCATCGTCAATAAGAAGGTCTAAGGGATACAGTAAACCTGAAGTGAACCATTGGACTCTAAAACTGGTCTCACAGGAAAGGCACAAAACGTAGACATTTAGATGAGTCAGTCTTCTTGTACTTAAGTCGGCATTGTGCCGTTTGTATCTAATTCCGATGCAATTTCTGTGTTTCATCGTCAATAAGAAGGTCCACGGGATACAGTAAACCTGAAGTGAAGCATCATTACCTAAAACTGGTCTCACAGGAGAGGCTTAAAATATCGAATGTAAGAAGAGTCAGTCCTCTTGTACTTAAGTCGGCATTGTGCGTTTTTTATTTATTTCCATTGCAATTTCTGTGTTTCATCGTCAATTAGAAGGTCCAAGGGATACTGTAAACCTGAAGTGAGGCATCGGAATTTAAAGCGGTCTTACAGATAAGGCTATAAGCATAGAATGTAACAAGAGTCTGTCTTCTTGTACTTATGTCTGCATTGTGCCTGTTTTATTTAATTCCGATGCAATTTGTGTGTTTCATCGTCAGTAAGAAAGTCCAAGGGTTACAGGAAACCTGAAGTGAAGCATCGGAATCTAAAACTGGTCACACAGGAGAGGTACAAAACTTAGACAGTAAGAAGAGTCAATCTTCTTGTACTTAAATCGGCATTGTGCCATTTGTATTTAATTCCAATGCAATTTCTGTGTTTCATCGTCAATAAGAAGGTCCAAGGGATACAGTAAACCTAAAGTGAAGCATCGGATTCTAAAACGGGTCTCACAGGAGAGGTTCGAATCATAGACAGTAAGAAGAGTCAGTTTTCTTGTACTTAAGTCGGCATTGTGGCTTTTGTATTTAATTCCGATGCAATTTCTGTGTTTCATCGTCAATAAGAAGGCCCAAGGGATACAGTAAACCTAAAGTGAAGCATCGGATCTACAACTGGTCTTACAGGAGAGGTTCAAACCATAGACAGTTAGATGAGTCAGTCTTCTTGTACTTAAATCGGCATTGTCCTTTTTGTATTTAATCTAGATGCAATTTCTATGTTTCATCGACAATAAGAAGGTCCAAGGGATACTGTAAACCTGAAGTGAAGAAACGGAATCTAAAACTGGAATCACAGAAAAGGTTCAAAACATAGACAGTAAGAACAGCCAGTCTTCTTGTACTTAAAACGACATTGTGCGTTTTGTATTAAATTAGGATACAATTTCTGTGTCTCATCGTCAATATGAAGGTTTAAGGGATACAGTAAACTTGAATTAAAGCATCGGAATCTATAACTGGTCACACAGGATAGGCTCAAATTATATACAGGAAGAATAGTCAGTCTTTTTGTACTTACTTCGGCATTGTGCATTTTGTTCTTAATTCCGATGCATTTTCTGTGTTTCATCGTCAATAAGAAGGTCCAACGGATACATTAAACCTGAAGTGAAGCATCGGAATCTAAAACTGGTCTCACAGGAAAGTTTCAAAGAATAGACAGTAAGAAGAGTCAGTCTTCTTGTACTTAAGTCGGCATTGTGCCAGTTGCATTTAATTCCGATGCAATTTCTGGGTCTCATCGTCAATAAGAAGGTCGAAGGGATTCAGTAAACCTGAATGAAACACCATTATCTAAAACTGGTCTCACAGGAATGGTTCGAAACATAGACAGTAAGAAGAGTCAGTCTTCTAGTACATAAGTCGGCATTGTGCCTTTTGCATTTATTTCCGATGCAATATCTGTGTTTCTTCGTCAGTAAGAAGGTCCAAGGGATACAGTAAACCTGAAGTAAAGCATCGGAATCTAAAACTGGTCTCACAGGAAAGGTTCAAAACATAGAAAGTGAGGAGAGTCAGTCTTCTTGTACTTAAGTTTGCATTGTGCCTTTTGTATTTAATTCCGTTGCAGTTTCTGTGTTTCATCGTCAATAAGAAGGTAAAAGGGATACAGTAAACCTTAAGTGAAGCATCGGAATCTAAAACCGGCCTCACAGGAAAGGCTCAAATCATAGAATGTAAGAGGAGTCAGTCTTCTTGTTCTTAAGTCGGCATTGTGCATTAGGTATTTAATTCCATTGCAACGTCTGTGTTTCATCGTCAATAAGAAGGTCCAAAGGATACAGTAAACCTGAAGTGCGGCTTCGGAATCTAAAACCAGTCTCACTGGAAGGGCTCAAATCATAGAATGTAAGAAGTGTCATTCTTATTGTACTTAAGTCGGCATTGTGCATTTTGTATTTATTCCGATGCATTTTCTGTGTTTCATCGTCAATAAGAAGGTCCAACGGATACAGTAAACCTGAAGTGAAGCATCGGAATCTAAAACTGGTTTCACAGGTAAGGTTCTAAGCACAGACAGTAAGAAGGGTCAGTCTTCTTGTACTGAAGTCGGCATAGTGCCTTTTTATTTAATTCCATTGCAATTTCTGTGTTTCATCGTTAATAAGAAGGTCCAAGGGATACAGTAAACCTGAAGTGAGGAATCCGAATCTCAAAACGGTCTCACAGGAAAGGCTCAAATCGTAGATTGTAAGAAGTGTCTGTCTTATTGTACTTAAGTCGGCATTGTGTCTTTTGTATTTTATTCCGATGCAATTTCTGTGTTTCATCGTCAATATGAAGGTCTAAGGGATACAGTAAGTTTGAATTGAAGCAGCGGAATCTAATACTGGTCACACAGGAAAGGCGCAAATCATATACAGGGAGAAGAATCCGTTCTTTTTGTATTTACATCGGCATTGTGCATTTTGTATTTAATTCCGATGCATTTTCTGTGTTTCATCGTCAATAAGAAGGTCCAACGTATACAGAAAACCTGAAGTGAAGCATCGGAATCTAAAACTGGTCTCACAGGAAAGGTTCCAACCATAGACGGTAAGAAGAGCCAGTCTCCTTGTACTTTAGTCGACATTGTGCCTTCTGTATTTAATTCCGATGCAATTTCTGTGTTTCATCGTCAATATGAATTTCTACGAGATACGGTAAATTTGAATTGAAGCATCGGATTCTAAAACTGGTCACACAGGAAAGGCTCAAAACATATACAGGAAAAAGAGTCAGTCTTTCTGTACTTACATCGGCATTGTACATTTTGTATTTAATTCCGATGCAATTTCTGTGTTTCATCGTCAATAAGAAGGTCCAAGGGATACAGTAAACCTGACGTGAAGCATCGGAATCTAAAACTGGTCTCACAGTTAAGTTTCAAGACATAGACAGTAAGAAGAGTCAGTCTTCTTGTACTTAAGTCGGCATTGTGCGAGTTGCATTTAATTCCGACGCAATTTCTGTGATTCATCGTCAATAAGAAGGACCAAGGGATACAGCAAACCTGAAGTGAAACACCATTATCTAAAACTGGCCTCACAGGAAAGGCTCAAATCATGGAATGTAAGAAGTGTCAGTCTTATTGTACTTAAGTCGGCATTGTGCCTTTTGTATTTAATACTGATGTAATTTCTGTGTTTCATCGTCAATATGCAGGTCCAAGGGATACAGTAAATTTGAATTGAAGCATCGGAATCTAAAACTGGTCACACAGGAGAGGCTCAAATCATATACAGGGAGAAGAGTCAGTCTCTTTGTACTTACATCGGCATTGTGCAGGTTGTATTTAATTCCGATGCAATTTCTAAGGTTTCATCGCCAATAAGAAGGTCCAACGGATGCAGTAAACCTGAAGTAAAGCATCGGAAACTAAAAGTGGTCTCACAGGAAAGGTTCGAAATATAGACAGTAAGAAGAGTCATTCTTCTAGTACTTAAGTCGGCATTGTGTCTTTTGTATTTAATTCCGGTGCAGTTTCTGTGTTTCATCGTCAATAAGAAGGGAAAAGGGATACAGTAAACCTGAAGTGAAGCATCGGAATCTAAAACTGGTCTCACAGTAAAGGCTCAAATCATAGAATGTAAGAAGAGTCAGTCTTCTTGTACTTAAGTCGTCATTGTGCATTAGGTATTTAATTCCGATGTAATTTCTGTGTTTCATCGACAATAAGAAGGTCCAAGGTATACAGTAAACCTGAAGTGAAGCATCGGAATCTAAAACTGTTCTTACAGGAAAGGTTCAAAATTTAGACAGTAAGATGAGTCAGTATTCTTGTACGTAAGTCGGAATTGTGCCTTTTGTAAAAAATTCCGATGCAATTTCTGTGTTTCATCGTCAATAACAAGGTCCAAGGGATACAGTAAACCTGAAGTGAAGCATCGGAATCTAAAACTGTTCTGACAGGAAAGGTTCAAAATTTGGACAGTAAGAAGAGTCAGTATTCTTGTACTTATGTCGGCATTGTGCCTTTTGTAATTAATTCCGATGCAATTTCTGTGTTTCAACGTCAATAAGAAGGTCCTGAGGATACAGTAAACCTGAAGTGAAGCATCGGATCTGTTATATCCTAGCCAGTAATGCCACCCGAGCCCACAGCCAAAAAGCTTCATGTTCTTCAAAGCCAGCCCGCCCAGAAGGTCGCGTTTAAAGACTCTTCCACGGTTCGTGTGGGTAATAAACTTGTTCGCAATAAGCCACCCACCCAGCCCTCTGCTATGCGACCCAAGCGTAATTCAAACGCTGTAAAAAGTAATGTACAGACTGCAAGTGAAGCGGGAGTTGTTCCACCCGCCCAACCCACGAGTTGTCGTAAGCAGCGAACACGCGCTACACGCGCTGATTTTGGGTCTTCCGCCTCCACTGCACCGATCCAGAGACAGTGTAATAAACTATTTGTGAAGCTACGCATCCAGGATAAGACCTTCAATTTTCAATTAGACACTGGTGCGTCTGTGACTCTCATAAATAGTGCTACGTATGCGGCTATCGGCCGCCCTAAACTTTCAGCGGCAAAACATTCTTTGGCTACTTATAGTGGAGAACAAATTCCTGTGTTAGGTGTATGTAGCGTGCCAGCCACATTCCGTGGCAATACAAAAACAGTTTCATTCACAGTGCTCCGCGCTACGGACAGTGTAAACATTTTCGGATTAGACTGTTTTGACTTGTTTGGCCTGTCTATCCAAGGCAATGTGTTGCAAATTAATTCTGTTGTTGTTCCTCAAGACAGCATAACCGATTTGTGTAAACGATACAGTGACATATTTAAAGACGAACTAGGTTGTGCTGCGAACTTTGCCGCTCATATTACGTTAAAAGATAACGCTCAGCCTCGATTTTTTCGTGCTCGTCCAGTGCCTCACGCCCTCCGGGCACCTGTAGCAGATGAACTTCGTCGTTGGCAAAACAACGGTGTTATTCAACCCGTTTCAGCGAGCCAGTGGGCTTCTCCCTTAGTTATTATAAAGAAACCGTCTGGCAAGTTACGTTTGTGTGCTGATTTTAAGTCGAGAGTTAATCCTCAGACTGTCATTGATTCTTTTCCTTTGCCTAGACCGGACGAGCTGATGGATAAGTTAGGGGAAGCTCGTTTCTTTTCCAAAATTGATCTCCGTGAAGCATATCTGCAATTGCCCCTCGACGAGCAATCACAACAGTAGTTTGTCATCAACACGTCGTTGGGGTTGTTCCGTTTTCTGCGTTTGCCTTTTGGTTGTGCGTCAGCTCCAGCTGTTTTTCAGCGTTTTTTGTCACAACTTCTGGCTAATGTGCCATCGTGTTGCAACTATTTAGACGATATTGTTGTGTCCGGTCGGACGCCTGCTGAACATTTCCGTAATTTGGAGTGTTTGTTTACAGTGTTGTCTCAGGCAGGCCTACGTTGCAACATCGATAAATGTTCATTTTTCCTTACGGAGATGGAGTATCTGGGACATGTTATTAATGCTCAAGGCATTCATCCCTCCCAGTCACATTTAGCAGCTATTCGTGATTTGCACGCCCCTCGCAATCTGCATGAATTGCAAGCAGTTCTTGGCAAATTGACATATTATATTAGGTTTATACCTAATGCATCACAGATTGCTGCACCGTTGCATCGTCTCCGCCGTAAGAATGTTCCGTTTGTGTGGTCAGCTGATTGCCAATCAGCCTTTCAGCAGCTTAAAGAGGCTTTATTGAATGATCGTTGTCTGGTCCATTACGACCCTAACAAGCCTCTGGTGTTAGCTTGTGATGCCTCTTCTTTCGGCCTCGGTGCTGTGTTGTCTCACCGAGTCGGTAACACCGAACGTCCTATTGCGTTCGCATCTAAGTTGCTAAACAAAGCCCAGTGTAATTATAGCCAATTGGACAAGGAAGCGTTGGCTATTATGTTCGGTGTCACAAAATTCCATCACTACCTCTATGGTAGACCATTCTATTTAGTAACAGATCACAAGCCCCTGATGTCACTGTTTCATCCGTCTAAACCAGTTCCTCAGCGGACAGCTCAGAGACTACAACGTTCGGCTCTTTCGTTATCACAATACCAGTATGAGATACTGTATCGCCCTACAGCTCAGCATGCAAACGCTGACGCGCTTTCTAGATTGCCGATTGCTGCGGATGATGTCTTCGATTCCTCTGACGACTCTTGCCATCAGATTGACGCCGATGAGCATCAATCCCTCCGGGATTTTCCGATTGATTATCGTCAGGTGGCACGTGAGACAGCTACGGATCCTCATCTGAGTTTACTATTACCTTTTGTTCAACGTGGTTGGCCGTCCAAGGCAAAGGACATATCGGATCCTGTGGTTCGTCGCTATTATCCGCAACGTCATCTGTTGTCTGTTTCGCACGGAGTTTTGCTGTTACGCACCGAGAATGACTAGCTTCGTGTAGTGGTTCCCCAAGTGCTCCAATCCAAGGTCCTCGACTTGTTGCATCAAGGTCATTGGGGAATGGTCCGCACCACGCAGCTTGCCCGCCGTCATTGTACATGGATCGGCATTGATAAGCAGATTACGCAGATGTTTACAGATTGTTCGACGTGTGCCGAACACCAAGCTGCTCCGCCTCAAAGCTATTTTGATTAGGCACGCCCTGCCGGTCCCTGGCAGCGAGTACATATTGATTTCGCTGGTCCATATTGGAATTCTCGTTGGCTCATCGTGATAGATGCATTTAGTAACTTTCCGTTTCTTGTGCCCATGCAGCCTACAACGTCTGCACAAACTACACAGGCGTTGACTTCAATTTTTTGTATTGAGGGTCTTCCAGAAGTTTTAGTGTCTGACAATGGTCCACAATTTACCTCTGCTGAATTTGAAAGTTTTTGTTCTGCCAATGGCATTCGCCATGTTCTTACTCCGCCGTTCCACCCTCAATCGAATGGTGCAGCGGAACGTTTTGTACGCACATTCAAGGATCATATGGACCGCCTTCGTGCTACGCACTCTCGTCAGCAGGCCCTCATCACGTTCCTGTCGTCGTACCGGACCACGCCACGCGACGGCCCTTCGCCTGCGGAGCTTCTCCACGGCCGTCGTCATCGCACCCTACTACGGTTGTTGCACCCCCCCGGATCGACCCGCCGCTTCTGAGCATCGCACGCGTTTTCAGCGCAACGACGCCGTTTTTTTCAGAGTTTATCACGGTCGCCGTCGTTGGGAACGTGGTACCGTGATAGGTGTCCAGGGTCGCGGTTTTTATACTGTTCAAGGTGCTACTGGGGTGCACAGGAGGCATCAGAACCAGTTGCGCCGCGCTGGCCGCCCGGATTCTGCCGCTCGTTCTTTGTCCACAGATTTGGTCCGCGGCGGGTTCCAGCCACGCCTTCCGACTTCGCTGCCGCCCCCAGGGCAGCAGCAGCAGCCGTCGCCGCTACCACGCCGACAGCCCGTCCCGTTGATGCCTCCCGCGCAGCTTCCTCCGGGAGCGCCCCAGGTGGTCGCTCCGGCGCCTGCGGTCCCTCTTCAGTCGCCACCGCCTTCGGAGCTGATGGACGTCGACCCCTCAGCCGGGCCGCCTTCCCAAGCGGTGGCTGTGCAGCCTGTCCTGCAGCCGCTTTCCTTGGGCACCCCCAAAGAGTCTGACACCACAGCGCCTTGTCCGGCGCCCACTCTGCAGCCGTCGACACAGCGTCAGGAGACGCTGCCTCTCTTCGTGGGTCCCGACGCCCCGTCGCGTCCAGTACCAGAAGCTGCGCCCGAGGTCACTGACCTCGGTTTTCAGTCGGTGTTTCCCGAGGCCCCGCGCAGCCAATGCTGGGGTGCGGACCGGGGACTGCCACCGACAACAGTCTCCGCCCCGGTCTCTTCTGCTACGCCTGCGGCCAGACCCCTCCCCCGCCGTCGACGCTCGCCACGTCATTATTCAACGACGGTGCGGCGATTTGGGGGGGAGGAGTGTTATATCCTAGCCAGTAATGCCACCCGAGCCCGCTGCCAAAAGGTTGGCAGCATCAAAGTCCGGACACCGTCCGCATAAGCAGCGCCAGCGAGACAGGAAATCGCCGCAAGTCTGCGCGCGCCACCGCTGGCTTCTGGTTTCTTAAGCGCTGGAGTCGTGAGCGCTAGAACAGTTCTGTATTCGCCGCTCAGTTGTATACTCGCCACCGAATTGTGTACTTGCTAGTCAGTTGGGTGTTCATCGCAGCCGTGTTGTTGTTTGTCGTCAGCCGACGCTGACCTAGCCGCTCCGACGCGAACTAGACAGATTTCTGTAGACACGGAGTTCACTACTGTGTTGCTGTATCTTCGTTAATAAAAATAAGTACCGACTTTTATTTAATCAGAGTGTTTGGGTTTTCCTCTTTCTGTTCACAGTTCCAGCGGACCGGTCGGCCCGCAACTACTAAGTGTGGCGGTGACTTCGTAAGCCGTTTCTACAGCGAATTGCTTGTCGCTAAGAACGCCGCCACAAGTGGACCTAAAACTGGTCTTACAAAAAAGGTTCAAAACTTAGACAGTAAGAAGAGCCAGTATTCTTGCACTTAAATCGGCATTGTGCCTTTTGTATTTACTTCCGATGCAATTTCTGTGTTTCAACGTCAATAAGAAGGTTCAAGGGATACAGTGAACCTGAAGTGAAGCATCGGAATCTAATACTGGTCTCACAGGAAAGGCTCAAAACATATACTGTAAAAAGAGCCAGTCTTCCTGTACTATGATCGGCATTGAGCCTTTGTATTTAATTCCGATTCAATTTCTGTGTTTCATCGTCAATAAGAAGGTCAAACGGATACAGTAAACCTGAAGTGAAGCATCGGAATCTAGAACTGGTCTCACAGGAAAGGTTCAAAACATAGGCAGTAAGAAGAGTCAGTCTTCTTGTACTTAAGTCGGCATTTTGTCTTTTGTATTTAATTCCGATGCAATTTCTGTGTTTCATCGTCAATAAGAAGGTCCAAGGGATACAGAAAACCTGACGTGAAGCATCGGGATTTAAAACTGGTCTCACAGTCAAGGTTCGAAACATAGACAGTATGAAGAGACATTCCTCTTGTACTTAAGTCGGCATTGTGCCTTTTGTATTTCATTCCGATGCAATTTCTGTGTTTTATCGTCAATATGAAGGTCTAAGGGATACAGTAAACCTGAAGTGAAGCAACGGAATCTAAACTGGTCACACAGAAAAGGCTCGAAGCATATATAGGTAGGACACTCAGTCTTTTTGTACTTACATCGACATTTTCAAATTTGTATTTAATTCCGATGCAATTTCTGTGTTTAATCGTCAATATGAAGGTCCAAGGGATCTAGAAAACCTGCAGTGAAGCATCGGAATCTAAAACTGGTCTCACAGGAAAGCTTCAAAACATAGAATGTAAGAAGAGTCAGTCCTCTTGTACTTAAGTCTGCATTGTGCCTTCTCTATTTAATTCCGATGTAATTTCCGTGTTTCATCGTCGATAAGAAGGTCCTAGGGATACAGTTAACCTAAAGTGAAGCATCGGAATCTAAAACTGGTCTCACAGGAATGGCTCAAAACATAGGCAGTAAGAAGAGCTCGTCTTCTTGTACTTTAGTTGAGATTGTGCGTTTTGTATACATAGAGAGTAAGATGAGACAGCCCTCTTGTACTGAATTCGGCATTCTCTCTTTCGTATTTAAATCCGATGCAATTTCTGTGTTTCATCGTCAATATGAAGGTCCAAGGGATACAGAAACCTGATGTGAGGCATCGGTATCTAAAACTGGTCTCACAGGATAGGCTCAAAACATAGAATTTAAGAAGTGCCAGTCTTCTTGTACTTAAGGCGTCATTGTGCGTTTTGTATTTAAATCCAAAGCAATTTCTGTGTTATATCGTCAATATGAAGGCTTAAGAGATACAGTAAACCTGAAGTGAAGCATCGGAATCTACAACTGGTCACACAGGACATGCTCAAAACATAGACTGTAAGAAGAGTCAGTCTTCTTGTACTTAAGTCGGCATTGTGCGTTTTGTATTTAATTCCGATTCAATTTCTGCGTTTCATCGTCAATAAGAAAGTCCAAGGGATACAGTAAACCTGAAGTGAAGTATCGATATCTAAAACTGGTCTCACAGAAAACGCGCAAATCATAGAATGTAAGAAGAGTCAGTCCTCTTGTACTTAAGTCGGCATTGTGCGTTTTGTATTTAATTCCGATGCAATTTCTGTGTTTCATAGACAATATGAAGGTCCAAGGGATACAGTAAACCTGAAGTGAAGCAGCAGAATCTATAACTTGTCTCACAGGAAAGGTTAAAAATATAGACAGTAGGAAGTGCCAGTCTTCTTGTACTTTAGTTGAGATTGTGCGCTATGTATTTAATTCCGAAGCAATTTCCGTGTTTCATCGTCAATATGAAGGTCTAAGAGATACAGTAAACCTGAAGTGAAGTATCGGAATGTAAAACTGTATTCACTGGAAAAGTTCAAATCATAGACAGTAAGAATAGGCAGTCCTCTGGAACTAAAATCGGCATTCTGCCTTTTGTATTTTAATCCGATGCAATTTCTGTGTTTCACCGTCAATATGAAGGTCCTAGGTATACAGTAAACCTGATGTGAAGCATCGGAATCTAAAACTGACCTCACAGGAAAGGCTCAAAACATAGACAGTAAGAAGAGCCGGTCTTCTTGTACTTAAGTGGTCATTGTGCGTTTCGTATTTATTTCCGATGCAATTTCTGTGTTTCATAGTCAATAAGAAGGTCCAATGGATACAGTAAACCTGAAGTTAAGCATCGGAATCTAAAACTGTTCTCACAGGAAAGGTTCAAAACATAGACTGTAAGAAGAGTCAGTCTTCTTGTACTTAAGTCATCATTTTGCCATTTGTATCTAATTCCGATGCAATTTCTGTGTTTCATTGTCAATATGCTGGTCCAAGCGATACAGAAAACCTGAAGGGAAGCATCGGAATCTAAAACTCGTCTCACTGGAAAGGTTCAAACAAAGAATGTAAGAAGAGTCATTCCTCTTGTACTTAGGTCGGCAATGTGCGTTTTGTATTTAATTCCGATGCAATTTCTGTGTTTTATCGTCAGTAAGAAGGTCCAAGGGATACAGTAAACCTGAAGTGAAGCATCGGAATCTAAATATGGTCTCACAGGAAAGGTTCAAAACATAGACAGTAAGAAGAGTCAGTCTTCTTGTGCTTAATGCGGCATTGTGCGTTTTGTGTTGAATTACGATGCTATTTCTGTATTTTATCCTCAATGAGAAGGTCCAAGCGATACAGTAAACCTGAAGTGGAGCATCGGAATCTAAAACTGGTCTCACAGGGATAGTTCAAAACATAGACGGTAAGAAGAGTCAGTCTTCTTATACTTAAGCCGGCATTGCGATTTTTGTGCTTAATTCCTATGCAATTTCTGTGTTTCATCGTCAATAAGAAGGTCCAAGGGATACAGTAAATCTGAGGTGACGCTTCGGAATCTAAAACTGGTCACGCAGGAAAGGCTCAAAACTTATACAGGAAGATGACTTAGTGTTCTTGTGCTAACATCACCATTCTGCATTTAGTAATTACTTCCGATGCAATTTCTGTGTTTCATAGTCAATATGAAGGTCCAAGGGATACAGTATACCTGAAGTGAAGCATCGATATCTAAAACTGGTCTAACAGGATAGGCTCAAATCATAGAATGTAAGAAGAGTCAGTCCTCTTGTACTTAAGTCGGCATTGTGCGTTTTGTATTTAATACTGATGCAATTTCTGTGTTTCGTAGTCAATATGAAGGTCGAAGGGATTTCGTAAACCTGAAGGTAAGCATCGGAATCTAAAACTGGTCTCGCAGGAAAAGTTCAAAGCTTAGACAGCAAGAATAGTCAGTCTTCTTGTACTTGTGTCAGCATTGTGCATTTGTTTTTCATTCCGATGCTATTTCCGTATTTTATCCTCAATGAGAAGGTCCAAGCGATGCAGTAAACCTGAGGTGAAGCATCGGAACCTAAACTGGTCTCACAGGGAGAGTCAAAAACATAGCCAGTAAGGAGAGTCAGTCTTCTTGTACTTAAGTCGGCATTGTGCCTGTTGTTCTTAATTCCTATGCAATTCCTATGTTTCATCGTCAATAAGAAGGTTCAGGGGATACTGTAAACCTGAAGTGAAGCTTCGGAATCTAAAACTGGTCACACAGGAAAGGCTCAAAACTTATACTGGAAGAAGACTTAGTCTTCTTCTACTTACATCGGCATTAAGCATTTTGTAATCAATTCCGATGCAATTTCTGTGTGTCATAGTCAATATGAAGGTCCAAGGGATACCTGAAGTGAAGCATCGGAATCTAAAACTGATCCCACAGGTATAGCTCTAAACATAGACAGTAACGAGAGTCAGTCCTCTTGTACTTAAGTCGGCATTGTTCGTTTTGTATTCAATTCCGTTGCAATTTCTGTGTTTCATAGTCTATACAAAGGTCCAAGGGATACAGTAAACCTGAAGTGAAGCATCGGAAACTAAAACTGGTCTCACAGGAAAGGATCAAAACATGGAGAGCAAGATGAGACAGTCCTCTTGTACTTAAATCTGCATTCTACCTTTCGTGTTTAAATCCGGTGCAATTTCAGTGTTTCATCGTCAATATGAAAGTCCAAGGGATACAGTAAGCCTGATGTGAAGCATCGGAATCAAAAACTGGTCTCACAGGGTAGGCTCAAAACATAGACAGTAAGAAGTGCCAGTCTTCTTGTACTTAAGTGATCATTTTGCCATTTGTATTTAATTCCGACTCACTTTCTGTGTTTCATCGTCAATATGCTTGTCCAAGGGATACAGAAAACCTGAAGGGAAGCATCGGAATCAAAAACTCGTCTCACAGGAAAGCTTCAAACAATGAATATAAGAAGAGTCAGTCCTCTTGTACTTAAGTCGGCATTGTGCGTTTTGTATTTAATTCCGATGCAATTTCTGTTTTTCATCGTCAATAAGAAGGTCCAAGGGATACAGTAAACCTGAAGTGAAGCATCGGAATCTAAAACGCGTCTCACAAGAAAGGTTCAAAACATAGTCAGTAAGTAGAGTCAGTCTTCTTGTACTTAAGTCGGCAAGGTGCATTTTGTATTTAATTCCGATACAATTTCTGCGTTTCATTGTCATCTGAAATAAGCATCGATATCCAAAACTGGTCTCACAGTAAAGGCTCAAATCATAGACAGAAAGAAGGGTCAGTCCACCTGTACTTAAGCCGGCATTGTGCCTTTTGTATTTAATTCCGATGCAATTTCTATGTTCCATAGTCAGTATGAAGGTCCAAGGGATACAGTAACCCTGAAGTAAAGCGTCAATATCTAAAACTGGTCTCACAGAAAAGGCTCAAAGCATAGACAGTAAGAAGAGCCGGTCTTCTTGTACTTAAGTCGTCATTGTGTGTTTTGTATTTAATACCGATGCAATTTCTGTGTTTCATAGTCCTTAAGAAGGTCCAAGGGATACAGTAAACCTGAAGTTAAGCTTCGGAATCTAAGACTGGTCACACGGGAAAGGCTCAAAACTTATACAGGAAGTAGACTTAGTCTTCTTCTACTTACATCGGCATTAAGCATTTGTAATTATTTCCGATGCAATTTCTGTGTTTCATAGTCAATATGAAGGTCCAAGGAATACATTAAACCTGAAGTGAAGCATCGGAATCTAAAACTGATCCCACAGGAATGGCTCTAAACATAGACAGTAAGAAGAGCCAGTCTCCTTGTACTTAAGACGTCATTGTGCGTTTTGTACTTAATTCCGATGCAATTTCTGTGTATCATCGTCAATATGAAGGTCTAAGGGATACAGTAAACCTGATGTGAAGCATCGGAATCGAGAACTGGTCCCACAGGAAATGCTCAAGACATAGACAGTAAGAAGAGTCAGTCTTCTTGTACTTAAGTCGCCTTTTGCCATTTGTATTTAATTCCGATGTAATTACTGTGTTTCATCGTCAATAAGAAGGTTCAAGGGATGCAGTAAACCTGAAGTGAAGCACCGGAATCTAAAACTGGTCTCACAGGAATGGCTCAAAACATAGACAGTAAGAAGAGCTCGTCTTCTTGTACTTTAGTTGAGATTGTGCGTTTTGTATTAAATTCCGACGCAATTTCTGTGTTTTTTCGTCAATATGAAGGTCTAACGGATACAGTAAACCTGAAGTGAAGCATCGGAATCTAAAACTGGTCTCACAGGAAAGGATCAATACATAGAGAGTAAGATGAGACAGCCCTCTTGTACTTAAATCGGCATTCTCTCTTTCGTATTCAAATCCGATGCAATTTCTGTGTTTCATCGTCAATATGAAGGTCCAAGGGATACAGAAACCTGATGTGAAGCATCGGTAACTAAAACTGGTCTCACAGGATAGGCTAAAAACAAAGAATGTAAGAAGTGCCAGTTTTCTTGTACTTAAGGCGTCATTGTGCGTTTTGTATTTAATTCTAAAGCAATTTCTGTGTTTTATCGTCAATATGAAGGCCTAAGAGATACAGTAACCCTGAAGTGAAGCATCGGAATCTATAATAGGTCACACAGGACATGCTCAAAACATAGACTGCAAGAAGAGTCAGTCTTCTTGTACTTAAGTCGGCATTGTGCCTTTTGTATTTAATTCCGATTCAATTTTTGTGTTTCATCGTCAGTAAGAAAGTCCAAGGGATACAGTAAACCTGAAGAGAAGCATCGGAATCTAAAACTGGTATCACAGGATAGGTTCAAAACATAGACAGTAAGAGGAGCCGGTCTTCTTGTACTTAAGTCGTCATTGTGCGTTTTGTATTTAATACCGATGCAATTTCTGTGTTTCATGGTCAATAAGCAGGTCGAAGGGATACAGTAAACCTGAAGGTAAGCATCGGAATCTAAACCTGGTCTCACAGGAAAGGTTCAAAACTGAGACAGTAAGAAGAGTCAGTCTTCTTGTACTTGAGTCAGCATTGTGCCTTTTGTATTTCATTCCGATGCTATTTCCGTATTTTATCCTCAATGAGAAGGCCCAAGCGATACAGTAAACCTGAAGTGAAGCATCGGAATCTAAAACTGGTCTCACAGGGAGAGTCCAAAACATAGCCAGTAAGAAGAGTCAGTCTCCTTGTACTTAAGTCGGCATTGTGCCTTTTGTTCTTAATCATAGTCAATATGAAGGTCCAAGGGATCCCTGAAGCGAAGCATCAGAATCTAAAACTGATCCCACAGGCATAGCTCTAAACATAGACAGTAACAAGAGTCAGTCCTCTTGCACTTAAGTCGGCATTGTACGTTTTGTATTTAATTCCGTTGCAATTTCTGTGTTTCATAGTCTATACGAAGGTCCAAGGGATACAGAAAACCTGAAGAGAAGCATCGGAATCAAAAACTCGTCACACAGGAAAGGTTCAAACGAGGAATATAAGAAGAGTCAGTCCTCTTGTACTTAAGTCGGCATTGTGCGTTTTGTATTTAATTCCGATGCAATTTCTGTTTTTCATCGTCAATAAGAAGGTCCAGGGGATACAGTAAACCTGAAGTGAAGCAACGGAATCTAAAACTCGTCTCACAGGAAAGGTTCAAAACATAGACTGTAAGTAGAGTCAGTCTTCTTGTACTTAAGTCGGCAAGGTGCATTTTGTATTTAATTCCAATGCAATTTCTGCGTTTCATCGTCACCTGAAATAAGCATCGATATCCAAAACTGGTCTCACAGTAAAGGCTCAAATCATAGACAGTAAGAAGTGTCAGTCCACCCGTACTTAATTCGGCATTGTGCCTTTTGTATTTAATTCCGATGCAATTTCTGTGTTTCATAGTCAATATGAAGGTCCAAGGGATACAGTAACCCTGAAGTGAAGCGTCGATATCAAAAACTGGTCTCACAGGAAAGGCTCAAAGCATAGACAGTAAGAAGAGCCATTCTTCTTATACTTAAGTCGTCATTGTGTGTTTTGTATTTAATTCCGATGCAATTTCTGTGATTCATAGCCAATAAGAAGGTCCAAGGGATGCATTAAACCTGAAGTAAAGCATCGGAATCTAAAACTGATCCCAAAGGAATGGCTCTAAACATAGACAGTAAGAAGAGCCAGTCTCCTTGTACTTAAGACGTCATTGTGCGTTTTGTACTTAATTCCGATGCAATTTCTGTGTTTCATCTTCAAAGAGTCTAAGGGATACAGTAAACCTGAAGTGAACCATCGGAATCGAGAACTGGTCCCACAGGAAATGCTCAAGACATAGACAGTAAGAAGAGTCAGTCTTCTTGTACTTAACTCGGCTTTTGCCATTTGTATTTAATTCCGATGCAATTTCTGTGTTTCATCGTCAATACGAAGGTCCAAGGGATACAGAAAAGCTGAAGTGAAGCATTGGAATCTAAAACAGGTCTCACAGGAATGGTTCAAAACATAGAATGTAAGAAAGGGTCAGTCCTCTTGAACTTAAGTCGGCATTGTGCCTTTTGTATTTAATTCCGATGCAATTTCTGTGCTTTATCGTCAATAAGAAGGTTCAAGGGATGCAGTAAACCTGAAGTGAAGCACCGGAATTTAAAACTGGTCTCACAGGAAAGGTTCAAATCATAGACAGTAAGAAGAGTCAGTCTTCTTGTACTTAAGTCGGCATTGTGCGTTTTGTATTTAATTCCATTGCAATTTCTGCGTTTCATCGTCAATAAGAACGTCCAAGGGATACAGTAAACCTGAAGTGAAGCATCGATATCTAAAACTGGTCTCACAGGAAAGGCTCAAATCATAGAATGTAACAAAAGTCAGTACTCTTGTACTTAAGTCGGCAATGTGCGTTTTGTATTAAATTCCGTTGCAATTTCTGTTTTTCATAGTCTGTACGAAGGTCCAAGGGATACAGTAAACCTGAAGTGAAGCATCGGAAACTTAAACTGGTCTCACAGGAAAGGATCAATACATAGAGAGTAAGATGAGACAGCCCTCTTGTACTTAAATTGGCATTCTACTTTTCGTATTAAAATTCGATGCAATTTCTGTGTTTCATCGTCAATATGTAGGTCCAAGGGATACAGTAAACCTGAAGTGAAGCATCGGAATCCAAAACTGGTCTCACAGGAAAGGTTCAAAACATAGACAGTAAGTAGAGTCAGTCTCCTTGTACTTAAGTCGGCAAGGGTTATTTTGTATTTAATTCCGTTGCAATTTCTGCGTTTCATCGTCACGAAGAAGGTCCAAGGGATACAGTAAACCTGAAATAAGCATCGATATCCAAAAGTGGTCTTACAGTAAAGGCTCAAATCATAGACAGTAAAAAGAGTCAGTCCTCTTGTACTTAAGTCGGCATTGTGCCTTTTGTATTTAATTCCGATGCAGTATCTGTGTTTCATCGTCAATAGGAAGATCCAAGGGTTACAGTAAACCTAAAGTGAGGCATCGGAATCTAAAACTGGTCTCACAGGAATAGCTCAAATCATAGAATGTAAGAAGAGTCAGTCTTGTCGTACTGAAGTCGGCATTGTGCCGTTTGTATTTAATTCGGATGCAATTTCTGTGTTTCATCGTCAATAAGAAGGTCCAAGGGATACAGTAAACCTGAAGCGAAGCATCGAAATCTAAACCTGGGCTCACGGTAAATTTTCAAAAACATAAAGAGTAAGAAGAGTTAGACTTCTTGTACTTACGTCGGCATTGTGCCTTTTGTAGTTAATTCCGATTCAATTTTTGTGTTTCATCGTCAGTAAGAAGGTCCAAGGGATACAGTAAACCTGAAGTGAAGCATCGGAATCTAAAACTGGTCTCACAGGAAAGGTCCAAAAGATGGACAGTAAGAGGAGTCAGTCTTCTTGTACTTAATGCGGCATTGTGCGTTTTGTATTTAATTCCGATGCTATTTCTGTATTTTATCCTCAATGAGAAGGTCCAATCGATACAGTAAACCTGAAGTGGAGCATCGGAATCTAAAACTGGTCACGCAGGAAAGGCTCAAACTTATACGGGAAGAAGAGCCAGTCTTCTTGTACTTAAGTCGTTATCGTGCATTTTGTATTTAATTCTGATGCAATTTCTGTGTTTCATCGTCAATATGAAGGTCTAAGGGATACAGTAAAACTGAAGTGAAGCATCGGAATCGAAAACTGGTCGCACAGGAAATGCTCAAGACGTAGACAGTAAGAAGAGTCAGTCTTCCATTACTTAAGTCGGCATTTTGCCATTTGTATTAAATTTCGATGCAATTTCTGTGTTTCATTGTCAGTATGAAGGTATAAGGGATACAGAAAACCTGAAGTGAAGCATCGGAATCTGAAACTGGTCTCACAGGAATGGTTCAAAGCATAAAATGAAAGAAGAGTCAGTCCTCTTGTACTTAAGTCGGCATTGTGCCTTTTGTATTTAATTCCGATGTAATTTCTTGCTTCATCGTCAATATGAAGGTTCAAGGGGTACAGTAAACCTGAAGTGAAGCACCGGAATTTAATACTGATCTCACAGGAACGGTTCAAATATTAGACAGTAAGAAGAGTCAGCCCTCTTGTACTTAAGTCCGTATTAGGCGTTTTGTATTTAATTCCGATGCAATCTCTGCGTTTCATCGTCAATAAGAAAGTCCATGGGATACAGTAAACCTGAAGTGAAGCATCGATATGTAAAACTGGTCTCACAGAAACGGCTCAAATCATTGAATGTAAGAAGAGTCAGTCCTCTTGTACTTAAGTCGGCATTGTGCGTTTTGTATTTACTTCCGATGCAATTTCTGTGTTTCCTAGCCTATATGAACGTCCAAGGGATACGGTAAACCTGAAGTGAAGCAACGTAATCTAATACTGGTCTCACAGGAATAGTTAAAAACATAGACAGTAAGAAGTGCCAGTCTTCTTGTACTTTAGTTGGGATTGTGCGTTTTGTATTTAATTCCGATGCAATTTCTTTGTTTCATCGTCAATGTGAAGGTCTAAGGGATACAGTAAACCTGACGTGAAGCATCAGAATCAAAAACTGGTCTCACAGGAAAGGTTCAAATCATAGACAGTACGAACAGACAGTCCTCTTAGACTTAAATCGGCATTCTGCTTTTGTATTTAAATCCGATGCAATATCTGTGTTTCACCGTCAATATGAAGATCCAAGGTGTACAGTAAACCTGATGTGAAGCATCGGAATTTAAAACTGATTTCACAGGAAAGGCTCAAAACATAGACGGTAAGAAGAGTCGGTCTTCTTGTACTTAAGTCGTCATTGTGAGTTTTGTATTTAATTACGATGCAATTTCTGAGTTTCATAGTCAACAAAGAGGTCCAAGGGATACAGTAAACCTGAAGTTAAGCATCGGAATCTAAAACTGGTCTCACAGGAAAGGTTCAAAACATAGACAGTAAGAAGGGTCAGTCTTCTTGTACTTAAGTCGGCATTGTGCCTTTTGTATCTAATTCCGATGCTATTTCTGTATTTTATCCTCAATGAGAAGGTCCAAGCGATACAGTAGACCTGAAGTGATGCATCGGAATCTAAAACTGGTCTCACAGGGAGAGTCCAAAACAAAGACAGTAAGAAGAGTCAGTCTTCTTGTACTTAAGTCGGCATTGCTCCTTTTGTGCTTAATTCCTATGCAATTTCTGTGTTTCATCGTCAATAAGAAGGTCCAAAGGATACAATAAATCTGAAGTGAAGCTTCGGAATCTAAAACTGGTCACACCGGAAAGGCTATAATATTCTTCAGGAAGAAGAATTAGTCTTCTTCTACTTACATCGGCATTCAGCATTTTGTAATTACTTCCGATGCAATTTCTGTGTTTCATAGTCAACATGAAGGTCCAAGGGATACAGTGAACCTGAAGTGATGCATAGGAATCTAAAACTGATCTCACAGGAATGGCTCAAAACTTAGACAGTAAGAAGAGCCAGTCTTCTTGTACTTAAGTCGTCATTGTGCGTTTTGTATTTGATTCCGATGCAATTTATGTGTTTCATCGTCAATACGAAGGTCCAAGGGATACAGTCAACCTGAAGTGAAGCATCAGAATCTAAAACTAGTCTCACAGGAAAGGATCAAATCATAGACAGTAAGAATAGACAGTCCTCTTTGACTTAAATCGGCATTCTGCTTTTTGTATTTAAATCCGATGCAATTGCTGTGTTTCACAGTCAATATGAAGTTCCAAGGTATACAGTTAACCTGATGTGAAGCATCGGAATCTATAACTGATTTCACAGGATAGGCTCAAAGCATAGACAGTAAGAAGAGCTGGTCTTCTGGAACTTAAGTCGTGATTGTGAGTTTTGTTTTTAATTACGATGCAATTTCTTAGTTCCATAGTCAATAAGCAGGTCAATGGGATACAGTAAACCTGAAGTTAAGCATCGGAATCTAAAACTGGTCCAACAGGAAATGTCCAACTCATAGAATGTAAGAAGAGTCACGCCTCTTCTACTTCAGTCGGCATTGTGCCAATTGTATTTAATTAAGATGCAATTTCTGTGTTTCATCGTCAATAAGAAGGTCCAAGGGCTACAATGAACCTGAAGTGAAGCATCGATATCTAAGACTGGTCTCACAGGAAAGACTCTAATCATAGAGTGAAAGAAGAGTCAGTCCTCTTGTACATGAGTCGGCATTGTGCCTTTTGTATTTGATTCCGATGCAATTTCTGCGTTTGATCGTCAGTAAGAAGGTCCAAGGGATACAATTAACCTGAAGTGAAGCATCGGAATCTAAAACTGATCTCGCAGGAAGGGCTCAAATCATGGAACGTAAGAAGAGTCAGTCCTCTTGTACTAAATTCGGCATTGTGCCTTTTCTATTTAATTCCGATGTAATTTCTGTGTTTCATCGTCAATAACAAGGTCCAAGGGATACAGTAAACCTGAAGTGAAGCACTGGAATCTGAAGCAGGTCTCAGAGGGTAAGCTCAAAACATAGACAGTAGGAAGAGTCAGTCTCCTTGTACGTAAGTCGGCAGTACGCCTTTTGTATTTAATCCCGATGCAATTTCTGTGTTTCATCGTCAATAACAAGGTCCAAGGAATACAGTAAACCTGAAGTGAAGCATCGCAAACTAAAACTGGTCTCACGGGAAAGGTTCAAGGCATTGAGTCAGTCTTCCTGTACTTAAGTCGGCATTTTGCCTCACTTATTTAATTCCGATGCAATTTCTGTGTTTTATCGTCAATAAGATTGTCCAAGGGATACACTAAACATGAAGCGAAGCATCGGAATCTAAAACTGGTCTCACAGGAAAGGCTCAAAACATATACAGTAAGAAGAGTCCGTCTTCTTTTACTTTAGTCGACATTGTGCGCTTTGTATTTTATTCCGATGCAATTTCTGTGTTTCATCATCAATATGAAGGTCTAAGCGATACAGTAAACCTGAAGTGAAGATTCCGAATCTAAACTGGTCTCACTGGAATGGTTCAAAACATAGACAGTAAGAAGAGTCAGTCATCTTGTACTTAAGTCGGCATTGTACCTTATGTATTTAATTCCGATGTAATTTCTGTGTTTCATCATCAATAGCAAGGTCCAAGGGTTACAGTAAACCTACAGTGAAGCATCGGAATCTTAAACTGGTCTCACAGGAAAGGATCAAATCATTGAATGTAAGAACTGTCAGTCTTCTTGTACTTAAGTCGGGATTCTGCCTATTGTATTTAATTCCGATGCAATTTCTTGCTTCATCGTCAATAAGAAGGTTCAAGGGATACAGTAAACCTGATATGAAGCACCGGAATCTAAAACTGGACTCACAGGAAAGGTTCAAAGCATAGACAGTAAGAAGAGTCTGTCCCCTTGTACTTAAGGCGGCATCGTGCGTTTTGTATTTAATTCCGATGCAATTTCTGCGTTTCATCGTCAATAAGAAAGTCCAAAGGATACAGTAAACCTCAAGTGAAACATCGATTTGTAAAACTGGTCTCACAGAAAAGGCTCAAATCATAGAATGTAAGAAGAGTCAGTCCTCTTATACTTAAGTCGGCATTGTGCGTTTTGTATTTAATTCCGATGCAATTTCTGTGTTTCATAGTCAATATGAAGGTCCAAGGGATACAGTAAAAATGAAGTGAAGCATCTTAATCTAAAACTGGTCTCACAGGAAAGGTTAAAATCATAGACAGTATGAAGTGCCAGTCTTTTTGTACTTTAGTTGAGATTGTGCATTTTGTATTTAATTCCGATGCAATTTCTGTGTTACATCGTCAATATGAACGTCTAAGAGTTACAGTAAACCTGAAGTGAAGCATCAGAATCTAAAACTGGTCTCACAGGAAAGGATCAAATCATAGACAGTAAGAATAGACAGTCCTCTTGGACTTAAATCGGCATTCTGTTTTTGTATTTAAATCTGATGCAATTGCTGTGTTTCACAGTCAATATGAATGTCCAAGGTATACAGTAAACCTGACGTGAAGCATCGGAATCTATAACTGATTTCACAGGAAAGGCTCAAAACATAGACAGTAAGAAGAGCCGGTCTTCTTGTACTTTAGTCGTCATTGTGAGTTTTGTATTTAATTACGATGCAATTTCTCAGTTTCATAGTCAATAAAGAAGTCCGTGGGATACAGTAAACCTGAAGTTAAGCATCGGAATCTAAATCTGGTCTCACAGGAATGGTTCAAAACATAGAATGTAAGAAGAGTCAGTCCTCTTGTACATAAGTCAGCATTGTGCCTTTTGTATTTAATTCCGATGCAATTTCTGTGTTTCATCGTCAATATGAAGAGCCAAGGGAAACTGTAAACCTTAAGTGAAACTTCGGAACCTAAAACTGGCCACACAGGAAATGCTCAAAACTTATACAGGAAGAAGACTCAGTCTTCTTGTACTTCCATCGGCATTGTGCATTTTGTATTTAATTCCGATGTAATTTCTGTGTTTCATAGTCAATATGAAAGTCCAGGGGATGCAGTAAACCTGAGGTGAAGCATCGGAATCTAAAACTGGTCTCACAGGAAAGCCTCAAAACAAAGACAGTAAGAAGAGCCAGTCTTTTTGTACTTAACTCGTCATTGTGCGTTTTGTATTGAATTCCGATGCAATTTCTGTGTTTCATCGTCAATATGAAGGTCTAAGGGATACAGTAAATCTGATGTGAAGCATTGGAATCTAAATCTGGTCACACAGGAAATGCTCAAAACATAGACAGTAAGAAGAGTCAGTCTTCTTGCACTTAAGTATGCATTCTGCCTTTTGTATTTAATTTCGATGCAATTTCTGTGTTTCATCGTCAATATAAAGGTTGAGGGGATACAGAAAACCCGAAGTGAAACATAGGAATCAAAGACTAGTCTCACAGGTAATGTTCAAAACATAGACACTAAGAAGAGTCAGTCTACTTGTACTTAAGTCGGCATATTGCCATTTGCATTTAATTCCGATGCTATTTTTCTGTTTCATCGTTTATATGAGGATCCAACGGAAACTGAAAACCTGAAGTAAAGGATCGGAATCTAAAACTGGTCCCACAGGAAATGTCCAACTCATAGAATGTAAGAAGAGTCAGGCCTCTTCTACTTCAGTCGGCATTGTGCCCGTTGTATATAATTAAGATGCAATTTCTGTGTTTCATCGTCAATAAGAAGGTCCAAGGGCTACAATGAACCTGAAGTGAAGCATCGATATCTAAGACTAGTCTCACAGGAAAGGCTCTAATCATAGAGTGAAAAAAGAGTCAGTCCTCTTGTACATGAGTCGGCATTGTGCCTTTTGTATTTGATTCCGATGCAATTTCTGCGTTTCATCGTCAATAAGAAAGTCCAAGGGATACAGTAAACGTCAAGTGAAGCATCGATATGTAAAACTGGTCTCACAGAAAAGGCTCAAATCATAGAATGTAAGAAGAGTCAGTCCTCTTATACTTAAGTCGGCATTGTGCGTTTTGTATTTAATTCCGATGCAATTTCTGTGTTTCATTGTCAATATGAAGGTCCAAGGGATACAGTAAAAATGAAGTGCAGCATCTTAATCTAAAACTGGTCTCACAGGAAAGGTTAAAATCATAGACAGTATGAGGTGCCAGTCTTCTTGTACTTCAGTTGAGATTGTGCATTTTGTATTTAATTCCGATGCAATTTCTGTGTTACATCGTCAATATGAAGGTCTAAGAGTTACAGTAAACCTGAAGTGAAGCATCAGAATCTAAAACTGGTCTCACAGGAAAGGATCAAATCATAGACAGTAAGAATAGACAGTCCTCTAGGACTTAAATCGGCATTCTGTTTTTGTATTTAAATCTGATGCAATTGCTGTGTTTCACAGTCAATATGAATGTCCAAGGTATACAGTAAACCTGATGTGAAGCATCGGAATCTATAACTGATTTCACAGGAAAGGCTCAAAACATAGACAGTAAGAAGAGCCGGTCTTCTTGTACTTAAGTCGTCATTGTGAGTTTTGTATTTAATTACGATGCAATTTCTTAGTTTCATAGTGAATAAAGAGGTCCTTGGGATACAGTAAACCTGAAGTTAAGCATCGGAATCTAAATCTGGCCTCACAGGAATGGTTCAAAACATAGAATGTAAGAAGAGTCAGTCCTCTTGTACATAAGTAAGCATTGTGCCTTTTGTATTTAATTCCGATGCAATTTCTGTGTTTCATCGTATGTATGAAGAGCCAAGAGATTCAGTAAACCTTAAGTGAAACTTCGGAACCTAAAACTGGTCACACAGGAAAGGCTCAAAACTTATACAGGAAGAAGACTCAGTCTTCTTGTACTTACATCGGCATTGTGCATTTTGTATTTAATTCCGATGAAATTTCTGTGTTTCATAGTCAATATGAAAGTCCAAGGGATACAGTAAGCCGGAGGTGAAGCATCGGAATCTAAAACTGGTCTCACAGGAAAGGCTCAAAACATAGACAGTATGAAGAGTCAGTCTTCTTGCACTTAAGTATGCATTTTGCCTTTTGTATTTAATTTCGATGCAATTTCTGTGTTTCATCGTCAATATAAAGGTCGAAGGGATTCAGAAAACCTGAAGTGAAGCATAGGAATCAGAGACTAGTCTCACAGGTAAGGTTCAAAACATAGACACTAAGTAGAGTCAGTCTACTTGTACTTAAGTCATCATATTGCCTTTTGCATTTAATTCCGATGCAATTTCTCTGTTTCATCGTTAATATGAGGATCCAACGGATACTGAAAACCTGAAGTTAAGGATCGGAATCTAAAACTGGTCCCACAGGAAATGTCCAAATCATAGAATGTAAGAAGAGTCAGGCCTCTTGTACTTAAGTCGGCATTGTGCCCGTTGTATTAATTAAGATGCAATTTCTGTGTTTCATCGTCTATAAGAAGGTCCAAGTGATACAGGAAACCTGAAATGATGCTTCGGAATCTAGATCTGGTCACACAGGAAAGGCTCAAAACTTATACAGGAAGAAGACTCAATCTTATTGTACTTACATCGACATTTTGCATTTTGTATTTAATTCCGATGCAATTTTTGTGTTTCATAGTCAATATGAAGGTCCAAGGGATACAATGAACCTGAAGTGAAGCATCGATATCTAAAACTGGTCTCACAGGAAAGGCTCAAAACATAGAATATAAGAAGAGTCAGTCCTCTTGTACATAAGTCAGCATTGTGAGTTTTGTATTTAATTCCGATGCAATTTCTGTGTTTCATCGTCAATATGAAGAGCCAAGGGATACAGTAAACCTTAAGTGAAACTTCGGAACCTAAAACGGGCCACACAGGAAAGGCTCAAAACTTATAAGGAAGAAGACTCAGTCTTCTTGTACTTCCATCGGCATTGTGCATTTTGTACTTAATTCCGATGTAATTTCTGTGTTTCATAGTCTATATGAAAGTCCAAGGGGCTACAGTAAACCTGACGTGAAGTATCGGAATCTAAGACTGGTACCACAGGAAAGGCTCAAAACATAGACAGTTAGAACAGCCAGTCTTCTTGTACTTAACTCGTCATTGTGCGTTTTGTATTTAATTCCGATGCAATTTCTGTGTTTCATCGTCAATATGAAGGTCTAAGGGATACAGTAAATCTGAAGTGAAGCATTGGAATCTAAATCTGGTCACACAGGAAATGCTCAAAACATAGACAGTAAGAAGAGTCAGTCTTCTTGCACTTATGTATGCATCTTGCCCTTTGTATTTAATTTCGATGCAATTTCTGTGTTTCATCGTAAATATAAAGGTCGAACGGATACAGAAAACCTGAAGTGAAGCATAGGAATCAAAGACTAGTCTCACAGGTAAGGTTCAAAACATAGACACTAAGAAGAGTCAGTCTACTTGTACTTAAGTCGGCATATTGCCTTTTGCATTTAATTCCGATGCAATTTCTCTGTTTCATCGTTAATATGAGGATCCAACGGATACTGAAAAATTGAAGTTAAGGATCGGAATCTAAGACTGGTCCTACAGGAAATGTCCAAATCATAGAATGTAAGAAGAGTCAGGCCTGTTGTACTTAAGTGGGCATTGTGCCCGTTGTATTTAATTAAGATGCAATTTCTGTGTGTCATCGTCAATAAAAAGGTCCAAGGGATACAAAGAAACCTGAAGTGAAGCATCGATATCCAAGACTGGTCTCACAGGAGAGGCTCAAATCATAGAATGAAAGAAGAGTCAGTCCTCTTGTACTTGAGTCGGCATTGTGCCTCTTGTATTTGATTCCGATGCAATTTCTGCGTTTCATCGTCAGTAAGAAGGTCCAAGGGATATAATTAACCTGAAGTGAAGCATCGGAATCTAAAACTGATCTCGCAGGATGGGCTCAAATCATAGAACGTAAGAAGAGTCGGTCCTCTTGTACTAAAGTCGGCATTGTGCCTTTTGTATTTAATTCCGATGCAATTTCTCTGTTTCATAGTCAATAAGAAGGTCCAAGGGATATAGAAAACCTAAAGTAAAGCATTGGAATCTAAGACTGGTCTCACAGGAAAGGTTAAAAACATAGACAGTAAGAAGAGTCAGTCTTCTTGTACTTAAGTCGTCATTGTGCTTTATGTATTTAATTCCGATGTAATTTCTGTGTTTCATCGTCAATAAGAAGGTCCAAGGGATACGGTAAACCTGAAGTGAAGCACTGGAATCTAAAACTGGTCTCACAGGATATGTTCAAAACATAGACAGTAAGAAGAGTCAGTCTTCTTGTACTTAAGTCGGCGTTACGCCTTTTGTATTCAATCCCGATGCAATTTCTGTGTTTCATCGTCAATAACAAAGTCCAAGGAATACAGTAAACCTGAAGTGAAGCATCGGAATCTATAACTGGTCACACAGGAAATGCTCAAACATAGACTGTAAGAAGAGTCAGTCTTCTTGTTCTTAAGACATCATTTTGCCATTTGTATTTAATTCCGATGCAATTTCTGTGTTTCATCGTCAATATGCTGGTCCAAGGGATACAGAAAACCTGAAGGGAAGCATCGGAATCTAAAACTCGTCTCACAGGAAAGGTTCAAACAAAGAATGTAAGAAGAGTCAGTCCTCTTGTACTTAAGTCGGCATTGTGCGTTCTGTATTTAATTCCGATGCGATTTCTGTGTTTCATAGTCAATATGAAGAGCCAAGGGATACAGTAAACCTGAAGTGAAGCTTCGGAATCTAATACTGGTCTCACATGAAAGGTTCAAAGCATTGAGTCAGTTTTCCTGTACTTAAGTCGGAATTTTGCCTATCTTATTTAATTGCGATGCAATTTCTGTGTTTTATCGTCAATAAGAATGTCCAAGGCATACACTAAACATGAAGTGAAGCATCAGAATCTAAAACTGGACTCACAGCAAAGGCTCAAAACGTATACAATGAAAAGAATCCGTCTTCTTTTACTTTAGTCGACATTGTGCGCTTTGTATTTAATTCCGATGGAATTTCTGTGTATCATCGTCAATATGAAGTTCTAAGCGATACAGTAAACTTGAAGTGAAGATTCGGAATCTAAAACTGGTCTCACAGGAATGATTCAAAACATAGACAGTAAGAAGAGTCAGTCCTCTTGTACTAAAGTCGGCATTGTGCCTTTTGTTTTTAATTCCGATGCAATTTCTGTGTTTCATAGTCAATAAGAAAGTCCAAGGGATATAGAAAACCTAAAGTAAAGCATCGGAATCTAAATCTGGTCTCACAGGAAAATTTAAAAACATAGACAGTAAGAAGAGTCAGTCTTCTTGTACATAAGTCGTCATTGTGCTTTATGTATTTAATTCCGATGTAATGTCTGTTTTTCATCGTGAATAAAAAGGTCCAAGGGATACAGTAAAATTGAAGTGAAGCACTGGAATCTAAAACTGGTCTCACAGGATAAGTTCAAAACATAGACAGTAAGAAGAGTCGGTCATCTTGTACTTAAGTCTGCATTATGCCTTTTGTATTTAATTCCCATGCAATTACTGTGTTTCATCGTCAATATGAAGGTCTAAGGGATTCAGTACACCTGAAGTGAAGCATCGGAATCTAAAACTGGTCTCACAGGAAAGGCTCAAAACATATACAGTAAGAAGAGTCGGTCTTCTTTTACTTTAGTTGACATTGTGCGCTTTGTATTTAATTCCGATGCAATTTCTGTGTATCATCGTCAATATGAAGGTCTAAGCGATACAGTAAACCTGAAGTGAAGATTCGGAATCTAAAACTGGTCTCACAGGAATGATTCAAAACATAGACAGTAAGAAGAGTCAGTCATCTTGTACTTAAGTCGGCATTGTACTTTATGTATTTAATTCCGATGTAATTTCTGTGTTTCATCGTCAATAAGAAGGTCCAAGGGTTACAGTAAACCTAAAGTGGAGCATCGGAATCTTAAACTGGTCTCACAGGAAAGGTTAAAATCATTATATGTAAGAAGAGTCAGTCTTCCTGTACTTAAGTCGAGATTGTGCCTTTTGTATTTAATTCCGATGCAATTTCTGTGTTTCATCGTCAATACGAAAGTCCAAGAGATACAGCAAACCTGAAGTGAAGCACTGGAATCTAAAACTGGTCTCACGGGTATTGTTCAAAACATAGACAGTAAGAAGAGTCGGTCATCTTGTACTTAAGTCGGCATTATGCCTTTTGTATTTAATTCCCATGCAATTACTGTGTTTCATCGTCAATATGAAGGTCTAAGGGATTCAGTAAACCTGAAGTGAAGCATCGGAATCTAAAACTGGTCTCACAGGAGAGGCTCAAATCATAGACAGTAAGAAGAGCCAGTCTTCTTGTACTTAAGTCGTCATTGTGCGTTTTGTATTTAATTCCGACGCAATATCTGTGTTTCATCGTTAATAAGAAGGTCTAAGGGATAGAGTAATCCTGAAGTGAAGCATCGGAAAATAAAACTGGTCACACAGGAAATGCTCAATACATAGACAGTAAGAAGAGTCAGTCTTCTTGCACTTAAGTCGGCATTTGGCTTTTTGTATTTAATTTCGATGCAAGTTCTGTGTTTCATCGTCAATATAAAGGTCCAAGGGATACAGAAAACCTGAAGCGAAGCATCGGAATCTAAAACTAGTCTCAGAGGAATGATTCAAAAATAGCCAGTAAGAAGAGTCAGTTTACTTGTACTTAAGTCGGCATTGTGACTTTTGCATTGAATTCCGGTGCAAGTTCTTTGTTTCATCGTCAATATGCAGGTCCAAGGGATACAGAAAACCTGAAGTGAAGCATCGGAATCTAACACTGGTCCAACAGGAATATCCAAATCATAGAATGTAAGAAAAGTCAGTCTTCCTGTACTTCAGTCGGCATTGTGCCTTTTGTATTCATTTCCTATGAAATTTCTGTGTTTCGTAGTCAATATGAAAGTCCAAGGGATACAGTAAACCTGAGGTGAAGCATCGGAATCTAAAACTGGTCTCACAGGAAAGGCTCAAAACATAGACAGTAAGAACAGCCAGTCTTCTTGTACTTAACTCGTCATTGTGCGTTTTGTATTTAATTCCGATGCACTTTCTGTGTTTCATCGTCAATATGAAGGTCTAAGGGATACAGTAAATCTGAAGTGAAGCATTGGAATCTAAATCTGGTCACGCAGGAAATGCTCAAAACATAGACAGTAAGAAGAGTCAGTCTTCTTGCACTTAAGTATGCATTTTGCTTTTTGTATTTAATTTCGATGCAATTTCTGTGTTTCATCGTCAATATAAAGGTCGAAGGGATACAGAAAAACTGAAGTGAAGCATAGGAATCAAAGACTAGTCTCACAGGTATGGTTCAAAACATAGGCACTAAGAAGAGTCAGTCTACTTGTATTTAAGTCGGCATTGTGCCCGTTGTATTTAATTAAGATGCAATTTCTGTGTTTCATCGTCAATAAGAAGGTCCAAGGGATACAATGAACCTGAAGGGAAGCATCGATATCTAAGACTGGACTCACAGGAGATGCTCAAATCATAGAATGAAAGAAGAGTCAATCCTCTTGTACTTGAGTCGGCATTGTGCCTTTTGAATTTGATTCCGATGCAATTTCTGCGTTTCATCGTCAGTAAGAAGGTCCAAGGGGTATAATTAACCTGAAGTGAACCATCGGAATCTAAAACTGATCTCGCAGGAAGGGCTCAAATCATAGAACGTATGAAGAGTCAGTCCTCTTGTACTAAAGTCGGCATTGTGCCTTTTGTATTTAATTCCGATGCAATTTCTGTGTTTCATAGTCAATATGAAGAGCCAAGGGATACAGTAAACCTGAAGTGAAGCTTCGGAATCTAAAACTGGTCTCACAGGAATGGTTCAAAACATAGACAGTAAGAAGAGTAAGTCATCTTGTACTTAAGTCGGAATTGTACTTTATGTATTTAATTCCGATATAATTTCTGTGTTTCATCGTCAATAAGAAGGTCCAAGGGTTACAGTAAACCTAAAGTGAAGCATCGGAATCTTAAACTGGTCTCACAGGAAAGGATCAAATCATAGAATGTAGGAAGACTCAGTCTTCTTGTACTTATGTCGGCATTGTGCCTTTTGTATTTAATTCCGATGCAATTTCTTGCTTCATCGTCAATAAGAAGGTTGAAGGGATACACTAAGCCTGATGTGAAGCACCGGAATCTAAAACTGGTCTCACAGGAAAGGTTCAAAGCATAGACAGTAAGAAGAGTCAGTCCAATTGTACTTAAGTCGGCATTGTGCGTTTTGTATTTAATTCCGATGCAATTTCTGCATTTCTTCGTCAATAAGAAAGTCCAAAGGATACAGTAAACCTCAAGTGAAGCATCGATATGTAAAACTGGCCTCACAGAAAAGGCTCAAATCATAGAATGTAAGAAGAGTCAGTCCTCTTGTACTTAAGTCGGCATTGTGCGTTTTGTATTTAATTCCGATGCAATTTCTGTGTTTCATAGTCAATATGAAGGTCCAAGGGATACAGTAAACCTGAAGTGAAGCATCGTAATCTAAAGCTGGTCTCACAGGAAAGGTTAAAAGCATAGACAGTATGAAGTGCCAGTCTTCTAGTACTTTAGTTGAGATTGCGCGTTTTATATTTAATTCCGATGCAATTTCTGTGTTTCATCGTCAATATGAAGGTCTAAGAGTTACAGTAAACCTGAAGTGAAGCACCAGAATCTGAAACTGGTCTCACAGGAAAGGATCAAATCATAGACTGTAAGAATAGACAGTCCTCTTGGACTTAAATCGGCATTCTGTTTCCGTATTTAAATCCGAAGCAATTGCTGTGTTTCACAGCCAATATGAATGTCCAAGGTATACAGTAAACCTGATGTGAAGCATCGGAATCTATAACTGATTTCACAGGAAAGGCTCAAAACATAGACAGTAAGAAGAGCCGGTCTTCTTGTACTTAAGTCGTCATTGTGAGTTTTGTATTTAATTACGATGCAATTTCTTAGTTTCATAGTCAATAAAGAGGTACATGGGATACAGTAAACCTGAAGTTAAGCGTATGAATATAAATCTGGTCTCACAGGAATGGTTCAAAACATAGAATGTAAGAAGAGTCAGTCCTCTTCTACATAAGTCAGCATTGTGCCTTTTGTATTTAATTCCGATGCAATTTCTGTGTTTCATCGTCAATATCAAGGGCCAAGGGATACAGTAATTCTTAAGTGAAACATCGGAACCTAAAACTGGTCACACAGGAAAGGCTCAAAACTTATACAGGAAGAAGACTCAGTCTTCTTGTACTTACATCGGCATTGTGCATTTTGTATTTAATTCCGATGTAATTTCTGTGTTTCATAGTCAATATGAAGGTCCAAGGGATACAGTAAACCTGAAGTGAAGCATCGTAATCTAAAGCTGGTCTCACAGGAAAGGTTAAAAGCATAGACAGTATGAAGTGCCAGTCTTCTAGTACTTTAGTTGAGATTGCGCGTTTTATATTTAATTCCGATGCAATTTCTGTGTTTCATCGTCAATATGAAGGTCTAAGAGTTACAGTAAACCTGAAGTGAAGCACCAGAATCTAAAACTGGTCTCACAGGAAAGGATCAAATCATAGACTGTAAGAATAGACAGTCCTCTTGGACTTAAATCGGCATTCTGTATCTGTATTTAAATCCGAAGCAATTGCTGTGTTTCACAGCCAATATGAATGTCCAAGGTATACAGTAAACCTGATGTGAAGCATCGGAATCTATAACTGATTTCACAGGAAAGGCTCAAAACATAGACAGTAAGAAGAGTCCGTCTTCTTTTACTTTAGTCGACATTGTGCGCTTTGAATTTAATTCCGATGCAATTTCTCTGTATCATCGTCAATATGAAGGTCTAAGCGATACAGTAAACCTGAAGTGAAGATTCGGAATCTAAAACTGGTCTCACAGGAATGATTCAAAACATAGACAGTAAGAAGAGTCAGTCCTCTTGTACTAAAGTCGGCATTGTGCCTTTTGTATTTAATTCCGATGCAATTTCTGTGTTTCATAATCAATAAGAAAGTCCAAGGGATATAGAAAACCTAAAGTAAAGCATCGGAATCTAAATCTGGTCTCACAGGAAAGGTTAAAAACATAGACAGTATGAAGAGTCAGTCTTCATGTACTTAAGTCGTCATTGTGCTTTATGTATTTAATTCCGATGTAATTTCTGTGTTTCATCGTCAGTAAAAAGGTCCAAGGGATACAGTAAAACTGAAGTGAAGCACTGGAATCTAAAACTGGTCTCACAGGATAAGTTCAAAACATAGACAGTAAGAAGAGTCAGTCTTCTTGCACTTAAGTCGGCGTTACGCCTTTTGTATTTAATCCCGATGCAATTTCTGTGTTTCATCGTCAATAACAAGGCCCAAGGAATACAGTAAGCCTGAAGTGAAGCATCGGAATCTAAAATTGGTCTCATAGGTAAGGTTCAAACCATTGAGTAGGTCTTCCTGTACTTAAGTCAGAATTTTGGCTATCTTATTTAATTCCGATGCAATTTCTGTGTTTTTTCGTCAATAAGAATGTCCAAGGCATACACTAAACATGAAGTGAAGCATCAGAATCTAAAACTGATTTCACAGGAAAGGCTCAAAACATATACAGTAAGAAGAGTCCGTCTTCTTTTACTTTAGTCGACATTGTGTGCTTTGTATTTAATTCCGATGCAATTTCTGTGTATCATCGTCAATATGAAAGTCTAAGCGATACAGTAAACCTGAAGTGAAGATTCGGAATCTAAAACTGGTCTCACAGGAATGATTCAAAACATAGACAGTAAGAAGAGTCAGTCATCTTGTACTTAAGTCGGCATTGCACTTTATGTATTTAATTCCGATGTAATTTCTGTGTTTCATCGTCAATAAGAAGGTCCAAGGGCTACAGTAAACCTAAAGTGAAGCATCGGAATCTTAAACTGGTCTCACAGGAACGATTCAAATCATTATATGTAAGAAGAGTCAGTCTTCTTGTACTTAAGTCGAGATTGTGCCTTTTGAATTTAATTCCGATGCAATCTCTGTGTTTCATCGTCAATACGAAGGTCCAAGCGATACAGCAAACGTGAAGTGAAGCACTGGAATCTAAAACTGGTCTCACAGGTAAAGTTCAAAACATAGACAGTAAGAAGAGTCGGTCATCTTGTACTTAAGTCGGCATTATGCCTTTTGTATTTAATTCCGATGCAATTACTGTGTTTCAACGTCAATAACAAGGTTCAAGGAATACAGTAAACCTGAAGCGAAGCATCGGAATTTAAAACTAGTCTCACAGTTAAGGCTCAAACATATACAGGAAGAAGAGTCAGTCTTTTTGTACTTACATCGGCATTGTACTTTTTGTTTTTAATTTCGATGCAATTTCTGTGTTTCATCGTCAATATAAAGGTCGAAGGGATACAGAAAACCTGAAGTGATGCATAAGAATCAAAGACTAGTCTCACAGGTAAGGTTCAAAACATAGACACTAAGAAGAGTCAGTCTACTTGTACTTAAGTCATCATATTGCCTTTTGCATTTAATTCCGATGCAATTTCTCTGTTTCATCGTTAATATGAGGATCCATCGGATGCTGAAAACCTGAAGTTAGGGATCGGAATCTAAAACTGGTCCCACAGGAAATGTCCAAATCATAGAATGTAAGAAGCGTCAGGCCTCTTGTACTTAAGTCGGCATTGTGTATGTTGTATTTAATTAAGATGCAATTTCTGTGTTTCATCGTCTATAAGAAGGTCCAAGGGATACAGTAAACCTGAAATGATGCTTCGGAATCTAAATCTGGTCACACAGGAAATGCTCAAAACTTATACAGGAAGAAGACTCAATCTTATTGTACTTACATCGACATTATACATTTTGTAATTAATTCCGATGCAATTTTTGTGTTTCATAGTCAATATGACGGTCCAAGGGATACAATGAACCTGAAGTGAAGCATCGATATCTAAAACTGGTCTCACAGGAAAGGCTCAAATCATAGAATGAAAGATGAGTCAGTCCTCTTGTACTTAAGTCGGGATTTTGCCTTTTGTATTTGATTCCGATGCACTTTCTGCGTTTCATCGACAGTACGGAGGTCCAAGGGATGTAGTTAACCTGAAGTGAAGCATCGGAATCTATAACTGATCTCGCAGGAGGGGCTCAAATCATAGAACGTAAGAAAAGTCAGACCTCTTGTACTAAAGTCGGCATTGTGCCTTTTGTATTTAATTCCGATGCGATTTCTGTGTTTCATAGTCAATATGAAGAGCCAAGGGATACAGTAAACCTGAAGAGAAGCTTCGGAATCTAATACTGGTCTCACAGGAAAGGTTCAAAGCTTGAGTCGTCTTCCTGTACTTAAGTCGGAATTTTGCCTACCTTATTTAATTCCGATGCAATTTCTGTGTTTTATCGTCAATAAGAATGTCCAAGGCATACACTAAACATGAAGTGAAGCATCAGAATCTAAAACTGGTCTCATAGGAAAGGCTCAAAACACATACAGTAAGTAGAGTCCGTCTTCTTTTACTTTAGTCGACATTGTGCGCTTTGTATTTAATTCCGATGCAATTTCTGTGTATCATCGTCAATATGAAGGTCTAAGTGATACAGTAAACCTGAAGCGAAGATTCGGAATCTAAAACTGGTCTCACAGGAATGATTCAAAACATAGACAGTAAGAAGAGTCAGTCCTCTTGTACTAAAGTCGGCATTGTGCCTTTTGTATTAAATTCCGATGCAATTTCTGTGTTTCATAGTCAATAAGAAAGTCCAAGGGATATAGAAAACCTAAAGTAAAGCATCGGAATCTAAACCTGGTCTCACAGGAAAGGTTAAAAACATAGACAGTAAGAAGAGTCAGTCTTCTTGTATTTAAGTCGTCATTGTGCTTTATGTATTTAATTCCGATGTAATTTCTGTGTTTCATCGACAGTTAAAAGGTCCAAGGGATACAGTAAAACTGAAGTGAAGCACTGGAATCTAAAACTGGTCTCACAGGTAAAGTTCAAAACATAGACAGTAAGAAGAGTCGGTCATCTTGTACTTAAGTCGGCATTATGCCTTTCGTATTTAATTCCGATGCAATTACTGTGTTTCAACGTCAATAACAAGGTTCAAGGAATACAGTAAACCTGAAGTGAAGCATCGGAATCTAAAACTGGTCTCACTGGAAAGGTTCAAAGCATAGAGAGTAATAGGAGTCAGTCTTCTTGCACTGAATTCATCATTTTGCCTTTCTTATTTAATTCCGATGCAATTTCTGTGTTTCATCGTCAATAAGAATGTCCAAGGGATACAATAAACTTGAAGAGAAGCATCGGAATCTAAAACTGGTCTCACAGTTAAGGCTCAAAACATATACAGGAAGAAGAGTCAAACTTTTTGTTCTTACATCGGCATTGTACTTTTTGTATTTCATTTCGATGCAATTTCTGTGTTTCATCGTCAATATAAAGGTCCAAGGGATACAGAAAACCTGAAGTGAAGCATCGGAATCTAAAACTAGTCTCACAGGAAAGATTCAAAACATAGACAGTAAGAAGAGTCAGTTTACTTGTACTTAAGTCGGCATCGTGCCTTTGCATTGAATTCCGGTGCAATTTCTGTGTTTCATCGTCAATATGCAGGTCCAAGGGATACAGTAAACCTGAAGTGAAGCTTCGGAATCTAATACTGGTCTCACAGGAAAGGTTCAAAGCTTGAGTCGTCTTCCTGTACTTAAGTCGGAATATTGCCTATCTTATTTAATTGTGATGCAATTTCTGTGTTTTATCGTCAATAAGAATGTCCAAGGCATACACTAAACATGAAGTGAAGCATCAGAATCTAAAACTGGTCTCATAGGAAAGGCTCAAAACACATACAGTAAGAAGAGTCCGTCTTCTTTTACTTTAGTCGACATTGTGCGCTTTGTATTTAATTCCGATGCAATTTCTGTGTATCATCGTCAATATGAAGGTCTAAGCGATACAGTAAACCTGAAGCGAAGATTCGGAATCTAAAACTGGTCTCACAGGAATGATTCAAAACATAGACAGTAAGAAGAGTCAGTCCTCTTGTACTAAAGTCGGCATTGTGCCTTTTGTATTTAATTCCGATGCAATTTCTGTGTTTCATAGTCAATAAGAAAGTCCAAGGGATATAGAAAACCTAAAGTAAAGCATCGGAATCTAAACCTGGTCTCACAGGAAAGGTTAAAAACATAGACAGTAAGAAGAGTCAGTCTTCTTGTATTTAAGTCGTCATTGTGCTTTATGTATTTAATTCCGATGTAATTTCTGTGTTTCATCGTCAGTTAAAAGGTCCAAGGGATACAGTAAAATTGAAGTGAAGCACTGGAATCTAAAACTGGTCTCACAGGATAAGTTCAAAACAAAGATAGTAGGAAGAGTCAGTCTTCTTGTACTTAAGTCGGCGTTACGCCTTTTGTATTTAATCCCGATGCAATTTCTGTGTTTCATCGTCAATAACAAGGTCCAAGGAATACAGTAAGCCTGAAGTGAAGCATCGGAATCTAAAACTGGTCTCACAGGTAAGGTTCAAAGCATTGAGTCAGTCTTCCTGTACTTAAGTCGGAATTTTGCCTATCTTATTTCATTCCGATGCAATTTTTGTGTTTTATCGTCAATAAGAATGTCCAAGGCAAACACTAAACTTGAAGTGAAGCATCAGAATCTAAAACTGGTCTCACAGGAAAGGCTCAAAACATATACAGTAAGAAGAGTCCGTCTTCATTTACTTTAGTCGACATTGTGCGCTTTGTATTTAATTCCGATGCAATTTCTGTGTATCATCGTCAATATGAAGGTCTAAGCGATACAGTAAACCTGAAGTGAAGATTCGGAATCTAAAACTGATCTCATAGGAATGATTCAAAACATAGACAGTTAGAAGAGTCAGTCATCTTGTACTTAAGTCGGCATTGTACTTTATGTATTTAATTCCGATGTAATTTCTGTGTTTCATCGTCAATAAGGTGGTCCAAGGGTTACAGTAAACCTAAAGTGAAGCATCGGAATCTTAAACTGGTCTCACAGGAAAGGTTCAAATCATTATATGTAAGAAGAGTCAGTCTTCCTGTACTTAGGTCGAGATTGTGCCTTTTGAATTTAATTCCGATGCAATTTCTGTGTTTCATCGTCAATACGAAGGTCCAAGGGATACAGCAAACCTGAAGTGAAGCACTGGATTCTAAAACTGGTCTCACAGGTAAAGTTCAAAACATAGACAGTAAGAAGAGTCGGTCATCTTGTACTTAAGTCGGCATTATGCCTTTTGTATTTAATTCCGATGCAATTACTGTGTTTCAACGTCAATAACAAGGTTTAAGGAATACAGTAAACCTGAAGTGAAGCATCGGAATCTAAAACTGGTCTCACTGGAAAGGTTCAAAGCATAGAGAGTAATAGGAATCAGTCTTCTTGCACTGAATTCATCATTTTGCATTTCTTATTTAATTCCGATGCAATTTCTGTGTTTCATCGTCAATAAGAATGTCCAAGGGATACAATAAACTTGAAGTGAAGCATCGGAATCTAAAACTGGTCTCACAGTTAAGGCTCAAAACATATACAGGAAGAAGAGCCAGTCTTTTTGTACTTACATCGGCATTGTACATTTTGTATTTAATTCCGATGCAATTTCTGTGTTTCATCGTCAATATGAAGGTCTAAGGGATTCAGTAAACCTGAAGTGAAGCATCGGAATCTAAAACTGGTCTCACAGGAAAGGCTCAAATCATAGACAGTAAGAAGAGCAAGTCTTCTTGTACTTCAGTCGTCATTGTGCGTTTTGTATTTAATTCCGACGCAATATCTGTGTTTCATCGTTAATAAGAAGGTCTAAGGGAAAGAGTAATCCTGAAGTGAAGCATCGGAAAACAAAACTGGTCACACAGGAAATGCTCAAAACACAGACAGTAAGAAGAGTCAGTTTACTTGTACTTAGGTCGGCATTGTGCCTTTTGCATTGAATTCCGGTGCAATTTCTGTGTTTCATCGTCAATATGCAGGTCCAAGGGATACAGAAAACCTGAAGTGAAGCATCGGAATCTAAAACTGATCCAACAGGAATATCCAAATCATAGAATGTAAGAAATGTCAGTCTTCCTATACTTCAGTCGGCATTGTGCCTTTTGTAATCATTTCCTATGAAATATCTATGTTTCATCGTCAATAAGAGGGTCCAAGGTATACAGTAAACCTGAAGTGAAGCATCAGAATCTAAAACTGGTCTCACAGGAATGGCTCAAATCATTGAATGTAAGAATAGTCAGTCTTCATCAACTTAAGTCTGCATTGTGCCTTTTGTATTTAATTCCGATGCAATTTCTGTGTTTCATCGTCAAGACGATGGTCATAGGGATTCAGTAAACCTCAAGAGAAGCATCGGAATCTAAAACTCGTCTCACAGTAAAAGTTCAAAACATAGACAGTAAGAAGAGTCAATCTTCTTTTACTTTAGTCGGCATTGTGCGTTTTGTTTCTAATTCCGATGCAATTTCTGTGTTTCATCGTCAATATGAAGGTCTAAGGTATACAGTAAACATGAAGTGAAGCATCAGAATCTAAAACTGATCTCGCAGGAAATCTGAAATCATAGAATGTAAGAAGAGTCGGTTCTCTTGTACTTAAGTCGGCATTCTGCCTTTTGTATCCCTTTCCAATTCCATTTCTGAGTTTCATTGTCAATAAGAAGTTCAAAGGGATACAGAAAACATAAAGTGAAGCATCGGAATCTAAAACTGGTCTCACAGGCAAGGCTCAAATCATAGACAGTAAGAAGAGCCAGTCTTCTTGTACTTAAGTCGGCATTGTGCCTTTTGTATTTAATTCCGACGCAATTTCTGTGTTTCATCGTCAATAAGAATGTCCACGGGATACAGTTAACCAGAAGTGAAGCATCGGAATTTTAAACTGGTCTCACAGGAAAGGCTCAAAACATAGACAGTAAGAAGAGTGGGTCTTCTTTTACTTTAGTCAGCATTGTGCGTTTTGTTTTTAATTCCGATGCAATTTTTGTGTTTCATAGTCAATATAAAGGTCCAAGTGATACAGTAAACCTGAAGTGAAGCATCGATATGTAAAACTGGTCTCACAGAAAAGGCTCCAATCATAGAATGTAAGAAGAGTCAGTCCTGTTGTACTTAAGTCGGCATTGTGCTCTTGTATTTAATTCCGATGCAATTTCTGCCTTTCTTCGTCAGTAAGAAGGTCCAAGGGATCCAGTAAACGTGAACTGAAGCATCAGAATCTAAAACTGATCTCGCAGGAAATGCTCTAATCATAGAAAGTAAGAGGAGTCAGTCCTCTTGTACTCAAGTGGGCATTGTGACTTTTGTATTTAATTCCTATGCAATATCTGTGTTTCATCGTCAATAAGGAAGACCAAGGGATACAGAAAATCTAAAGTGAATCATCGGAATCTAAAACTGGTCTCACTGGAAAGGCTCAAATCATAGAATGTTAGAAGAGTCAGTCTTCTTGTACTTCAGTCGGCATTGTGCCTTTCGTATTTAATTCCGATTTAATTTCTGTGTTTCATCGTCAATAAGAAGTTCCCAGGAAAGCAGTAAACCTGAAGTGAAGCATTGGAATCTAAAACTCTTCACACAGGAAAGGCTCAAAACATAGAAAGTAAGAAGAGTCCGTCTTCTTTTACTTTAGTCGAGATTGTGCGTTTTGTTAACAATTCCGATGCAATTTCTGTGTTTCATTGTCAATATGAAGGTCTAAGCGATACAGTAAACCTGAAGTGAAGATTCGAATCTAAAACTGGTCTCACAGGAATGGTTCAAAACATAGACAGTAAGAAGAGTCAGTCATCTTGTACTTAAATCGGCATTGTGCTTTATGTATTTAATTCCGATGTAATTTCTGTGTTTCATCGTCAATAAGAAGGTCCAAGGGATACAGTAAACCTAAAGTGAAGCATCGGAATCTTAAACTGGTCTCACAGGAAAGGATCAAATCATAGAATGTAAGAAGAGTCAGTCTTCTTGTACTTAAGTCGGGATTGTGGCTTTTGTATTTAATTCCGATGCAATTTCTGTGTTTCTTCGTCAATAAGTAGGTCTAAAGGATACAGTAAACCTGCAGTGAAGCACTGGAATCTAAAACTGGTCTCACAGGAAAAGTTCAAAACATAGACAGTAAGAAGAGTCAGTCTTCTTGTACTTAAGTCGGCATTATGCCTTTTTAATTTAATTCCGATGCAATTTTTGTGTTTCATCGTCAATAACAAGGTCCAAGGAATACAGAAAATCCAAAGTGAAGCACCGGAATCTAAAACCTGTCTCACAGGAAAGGTTGAAAACATAGACAGTAAGAAAAGTCAGTCTTCTTCTACTTAAGTCGGCATTGTGCCCTTTGTATTTAATTCCGGTGCAATTTCTGTGTTTCATCGTCAATAAGAAGGTCCAAGGGATACAGTAAACTTGAATTGAAGCATCGGAATCTAAAACTGGTCTCACAGGAAAGGTTCAAAACATAGACAGTAAGTAGAGTCAGTCCTCTTGTACTTAAGTCGGCATTGTGCTTTTGTATTTAATTCCGATGCAATTTTTGTGTTTCATCGTCAATAACAAAGTCCAAGGAATACAGAAAATCCAAAGTGAAGCACCGGAATCTAAAACCGGTCTCACAGGAAACGTTGAAAACATAGACAGTAAGAAGAGTCAGTCTTCTTCTACTTAAGTCGGCATTGTGCCTATTGTATTTAATTCCGATGCAATTTCTGTGTTTCATCGACAATATGAAGGTCTAAGGGATACAGTAAACATGAAGTGTAGCATCGGAATCTAAAACTGATCACGCAGGAAATCTGAAATCATAGGATGTAAGAAGAGTCGGTCCTCTTGTACTTAAGTCGGCATTCTGCCTTTTGTATCCATTTCCAATTCCATTTCTGTGTTTCATCGTCAATGAGAAGTTCAAAGGGATACAGAAAACATAAAGTGAAGCATTGGAATCTAAAACTGGTCTCACAGGAAAGGTTCATACCATAGAGGGTAAGAAGAGTCAGTATTCTTGTACTTAAGTCGGCATTGTGCCTTTCGTATATAATTCCGATGCAATTTCTGTGTTTCATAGCAAATAAGAAGGTCCATGTTATACAGTAAACCTGAAGTGAAGCATCGGATTCTAGAACTGGTCTCACAGGAAAGGCTCAAATCATAGAATGCTAGAAGAGTCAGTCTTCTTGTACTTCAGTCGGCATTGTGCCTTTTGTATCTAATTCCGATTTAATTGCTGTGTTCCATCGTCAATAAGAAGGTCCAAGGAATGCAGTAAACCTGAAGTGAAGCATCGGAATCTAAAACTCTTCTCACAGGAAAGGCTCAAAACATAGAATGTAAGAAGAGTCCGTCTTCTTGTACTTTAGTCGACATTGTGCGTTTAGTTTTTAATTCCGATGCAATTTCTGTGTTTCATCGTCAATATGAAGGTCTAAGCGATACAGTAAACCTGAAGTGATGATTCGGAATCTCAAACTGGTCTCACAGGAATGGTTCAAAACATAGACAGTAAGTAGAGTCAGTCGTCTTGTACTTAAGTCGGCATTGTGCTTTTGTATTTAATTCCGATGCAATCTCGGTGTATCATCGTCAATAGGAAGTTCCAGCGGATGCAGTAAACCTGAAGTGAAGCATCGGAATCTAAAACTGATCTCGCAGGGAAGGCTCAAATCACAGAATGTAAGAGGAGTCAGTCCTCTTGTACTTTAGTCGGCATTGTGCCTATTGTATTTAATTCCGATGCAATTTCTGTGTTTCATAGTCAACAAGAAGGTCCAAAAGAATATAGAAAACCTAAAGAGAAGCATCGGAATCTAAAACTGGTCTCACGGGAAAGGTTCAAATCATAGAGAGTAAGAAGAGTCAGTCTTCTTGTACTTAAGTCGGCAATGTGCTTTTGTATTTAATTCTGATGCAATCTCGGTGTTTCATCGTCAAAAGGAAAGTCCAAGGAATACAGGAAACCTGAAGTGAAGCATCGGAAATTAAATCTGGTCACACAGGAAAGGTTCAATTCATAGACAGTAAGAAGAACCAGTCTTCTGGTACTTAAGTCGACATTGTGCGGTTTGTTTTTAGTTCCGATGCAATTTCTGTGTTTCATCGTCAATATGAAGGTCTAAGTGATACAGTAAACCTGAAGTGAAGATTCGGAATCTAAAACTGGTCTCACAAGAAAGGTTCAGAACATAGACAGTAAGAAGAGACAGTCCTCTTGTACTTAAATCGGAATTGTGCCTTTTGTATTTAAATCCGATCCAATTTCTGTGCTTCAGCGTTATTACGAAGTTCCAAAAGATACAGAAAACCTTAAGTGAAGGATCGGAATCTAAAACTGGTCTCACAGGAAAGGTTCAGAACATAAACAGTAGGAAGAGTCAGTCTTCTTGTAATTAAGACGGCATTGTGCTTTTTGTATTTAATTCCGATCCAATTTGTGTTTTTCATCGTCAATAAGAAGGTCCAAGGGATACAGTAAACCTGAAGTAAAGCATCAGGTTCTAAAACTGGTCTCACAGGAAAGGATCAAAACATAGACAGGAAGAAGTGACCGTCTTCTTTTACTATAGTCGACATTGTGCGTTGTGTTTTTACTTCCGATGCAATTTCTGTGTTTCATCGTCAATATGAAGGTCCAAGGGACAAAGTAAATCTGAACTGAAGCTTCAGAATATAAAACTGGTCTCACAAGAAACCCTCAAAACATATATAGAAAGAAGAGCTAGTATTCTTGTACTTATGCCGACATTGTGCGTTTTGTATTTAATTCCGATGCAATTTCTGTGTTTCATCGTCAATATGAAGGTCTAAGGGATACAGTAAACCTGAAGTGAAGCATCGAATTCTAAAACTGCTCACACAAGGAAGGTTCAAAACATAGACAGTAAGAAGAGTCAGTCTTTTTGTACTTAAGTCGGCATTGTGCCTTTTTTATTTAATTCCGATTCAATTACTGTGTTTCATCATCAATAAGAAGGTCCAAGGGATACAGTAAACAAGAAGTAAAGCATAGGAATCTAAAACTGGTTACACAGGAATGGCTCAAACATATACAGGAAGAAGACTCTGTCTTCTTGTACCTACATCGGCATTGTGCATTTTGTATTTAATTCCGATGCAATTTCTGTGTTTCTTCGTCAATATGAAGGTCCAAGGGATACAGTAAACCTGAAGTAAAGCATCGGAATCTAAGACTGGTCTCGCAGATAAGGCTCAAAACATAGACAGTAAGAAGAACCAGTCGTCTTGTACTTAAGTCGTCATTGTGCGTTTTGTATTTAATTCCGATGCAATTTCTGTGTTTCATCGTCAATAGGCAGGTCCAAGGGATACTGTAAACCTGAAGTGAAGCATCGATATGGAAAACTGGCCTCACAGGAAAGGCTCAAATCATAGAATGTAAGATGAGTCAGTCCTCTTGTACCTAAGTCGGCATTGTGCATTTTGTATTTAATTCCGATGCAGTTTCTGTGTTTCATCGTCAATATGAAGGTCCAAGTAATACAGAAACCTGAAGTCAAGCATCGGAATGGTAACTGGTCTCACAGAAAACGTTCAAATTATAGAATGTAAGAAGAGTCTGTCCTCTTATACTTAAGCCGGCATTGTGCCTTTTGTAATTAATTCCGATGCAATTTCTGTGTTTCATCGTCGATACGAAGGTCCAAAAGATACTGTAAACCTGAAGTGAAGCATCGATATCTAAAACTGGGCTCACAGGAAAGGCTCAACTCATAGAATGTAAGATGAGTCAATAATCTTGTACTTAAGTCGGCATTGTGCCATTTGTATTTAATGCCGATGCAAATTCTGTGTTTCATCGTCAATAGGAAGTTCCAAGGGATACAGTAAAGATGAAGTGATGCATCGGAATCTAAAACTGGTCTCACAGGAAAGGTTCAAAACATAGATAAAAAAAAATGTCAGTCCCCTTGTACTTAAAGTGGCATTGTGCCTTTTGTATTTAATGCCGATGCAATTTCCGTGTTTGATCGTCAATAAGAAGATCCAAGAGATACAGTAAACCTGAAGTGAAGCAACGATAACTAAAACTGGTCTCACAAAAAAGGCTCAAACCATAGAATGTAGAAAGAGTCAGTCTTCTTGTACTTAAGTCGGCATTGTGCTTTTGTATTTAATTCCGATGCAATTTTTGTGTTTCATCGTCAATAACAAAGTCCAAGGAATACAGAAAATCCAAAGTGAAGCACCGGAATCTAAAACCGGTCTCACAGGAAACGTTGAAAACATAGACAGTAAGAAGAGTCAGTCTTCTTCTACTTAAGTCGGCATTGTGCCTTTTGTATTTAATTCCGATGCAATTTCTGTGTTTCATCGACAATATGAAGGTCTAAGGGATACAGTAAACATGAAGTGTTGCATCGGAATCTAAAACTGATCACGCAGGAAATCTGAAATCATAGGATGTAAGAAGAGTCGGTCCTCTTGTACTTAAGTCGGCATTCTGCCGTTTGTATCCATTTCCAATTCCATTTCTGTGTTTCATCGTCAATAAGAAGTTCAAAGGGATACAGAAAACATAAAGTGAAGCATTGGAATCTAAAACTGGTCTCACAGGAAAGGTTCATACCATAGAGGGTAAGAAGAGTCAGTATTCTGGTACTTAAGTCGGCATTGTGCGGTTTGTTTTTAGTTCCGATGCAATTTCTGTGTTTCATCGTCAATATGAAGGTCTAAGTGATACAGTAAACCTGAAGTGAAGATTCGGAATCTAAAACTGGTCTCACAAGAAAGGTTCAGAACATAGACAGTAAGAAGAGACAGTCCTCTTGTACTTAAATCGGAATTGTGCTTTTTGTATTTAAATCCGATCCAATTTCTGTGCTTCAGCGTTATTACGAAGTTCCAAAAGATACAGAAAACCTAAAGTGAAGGATCGGAATCTAAAACTGGTCTCACAGGAAAGGTTCAGAACATAAACAGTAGGAAGAGTCAGTCTTCTTGTAATTAAGACGGCATTGTGCTTTTTGTATTTAATTCCGATCCAATTTGTGTTTTTCATCGTCAATAAGAAGGTCCAAGGGATACAGTAAACCTGAAGTAAAGCATCAGAATCTAAAACTGATCTCACAGGAAAGGATCAAAACATAGACAGGAAGAAGTGACCGTCTTCTTTTACTATAGTCGACATTGTGCGTTGTGTTTTTACTTCCGATGCAATTTCTGTGTTTCATCGTCAATATGAAGGTCCAAGGGACAAAGTAAACCTGAACTGAAGCTTCAGAATATAAAACTGGTCTCACAAGAAACCCTCAAAACATATATAGAAAGAAGAGCTAGTATTCTTGTACTTATGCCGACATTGTGCGTTTTGTATTTAATTCCGATGCAATTTCTGCGTTTAATCGTCAATATGAAGGTCTAAGGGATACAGTAAACCTGAAGTTAAGCATCGAATTCTAAAACTGCTCACACAAGGAAGGTTCAAAACATAGACAGTAAGAAGAGTCAGTCTTTTTGTACTTAAGTCGGCATTGTGCCTTTTTTATTTAATTCCGATGCAATTACTGTGTTTCATCATCAATAAGAAGGTCCAAGGGATACAGTAAACAAGAAGTAAAGCATAGGAATCTAAAACTGGTTACACAGGAATGGCTCAAACATATACAGGAAGAAGACTCTGTCTTCTTGTACCTACATCGGCATTGTGCATTTTGTATTTAATTCCGATGCAATTTCTGTGTTTCTTCGTCAATATGAAGGTCCAATGGATACAGTAAACCTGAAGTAAAGCATCGGAATCTAAGACTGGTCTCGCAGAAAAGGCTCAAAACATAGACAGTAAGAAGAACCAGTCGTCTTGTACTTAAGTCGTCATTGTGCGTTTTGTATTTAATTCCGATGCAATTTCTGTGTTTCATCGTCAATAGGCAGGTCCAAGGGATACTGTAAACCTGAAGTGAAGCATCGATATCCAAAACTGGCCTCACAGGAAAGGCTCAAATCATAGAATGTAAGATGAGTCAGTCCTCTTGTACCTAAGTCGGCATTGTGCATTTTGTATTTAATTCCGATGCAATTTCTGTGTTTCATCGTCAATATGAAGGTCCAAGTAATACAGAAACCTGAAGTCAAGCATCGGAATGGTAACTGGTCTCACAGAAAACGTTCAAATTATAGAATGTAAGAAGAGTCTGTCCTCTTGTACTTAAGCCGGCATTGTGCCTTTTGTAATTAATTCCGATGCAATTTCTGTGTTTCATCGTCGATACGAAGGTCCAAAAGATACTGTAAACCTGAAGTGAAGCATCGATATCTAAAACTGGGCTCACAGGAAAGGCTCAACTCATAGAATGTAAGATGAGTCAATAATCTTGTACTTAAGTCGGCATTGTGCCTTTTGTATTTAATTCCGATGCAATTTCCGTGTTTGATCGTCAATAAGAAGATCCAAGAGATACAGTAAACCTGAAGTGTAGCAACGATACATAAAACTGGTCTCACAAAAAAGGCTCAAACCATAGAATGTAATAAGAGTCAGTCTTCTTGTACTTAAGTCGGCATTGTGCATTTTGTATTTAATTCCGATGCAATTTTTGTGTTTCATCGTCAATAAGAAGGTCCAAGGGATAAAGTAAACCTGATGTGAAGCATCGGAATCTAAAACTGGACTCACAGGAAAGGTTCAAATCATAGAGAGTAAGGAGAGTCAGTCTTCTTGTACTTACGTCGGCATTGTGCCTTTTGTATTTAATTCCGATGCAATTTCTGTGTTTCATCGTCAATAATGAGGTCCAAGGGATACAATAAACCTGAACTGAAGCATCGGAATCTAAAACTGGTCTCACAGGAAAGGTTCAAATCATAGACAGCAAGATGAGTCAGTGTTCTTGTACTTAAGTCCCCATTCTGCCTTTTGTATTTAATTCCGATGCAATTTTTTGTGTTTCATCGTCAATAAGAAGGTCTAAGGGATACAGTAAAACTGAAGTAAAGCATCGGAATCTAAAACTGGTCTCACAGCAACGGTTCAAAACATAGACGGTAAGAAGAGTCCGTCTTCTTGTACTTAAGTCGGCATTGTGCCTTTTGTATTTAATGCCGATGCAATTTCTGTGTTTCATCGTCAATAAGAAGGTCCAGGGGATACAGTATACCTGAGGTAAAGCATCGGAATCTAAAACTGGACTCACAGGAAAGGCTCAAATCACAGAATGTGAGAAGAGTCAGTTCTCTTGTACGTAAGTCGGCAATGTGTCTATTGTATTTAATTCCGATGCAATTTCTGTTATTCGTCGTCAAAATGAGGGTCGAAGGTATACTGTAAACCTGAAGTGATGCATCGGAATCTAAAACTTGTTACACAGGAAAGGCTCAAAACATATACAGGAAGAAGACTCAGTCTTCTGGTACTTACATCGGCATTGTGCATTTTGTATTTAATTCCGATGCAATTTCTGTGTTTCATAGTCAATATGAGGGTTGAAGGGATACAGTAACCCTGAAGTGAAGCATCGGAATCCAAAATTAGTCTCACAGGAAAGGCTCAAAACACAGACTGTAAGAAGAGCCAGTCTTCTTGTACGATAGTCGACATTGTGCGTTTTGTATTTAATTCCGATGCAATTTCTGTGTTTTATCGGCAATATAAAGGTCTTAGGGATACAGTAGACCTGAAGCGAAGCATCGGAATCTAAAACTGGTCACACAGGAAATGCTCAAAACATAGACAGTGAGAACAGTCAGTTTTCTCGTACTGAAGTCAGCTTTGTGCCTTTTGTAATTAATTCCGATGCAATTTCTGTGTTTCATCGTCAATAAGAAGGGCCAAGGGAAACAGTTAATCTGATGTGAAGCATCGGAATCTAAAACTGTTCTCACAGGAAAGGCATTAATCATATAATGTGAGAAGAATCAGTCCTCTGGTAGTTAAGTCGGCATTGTGCCTTTTGTATTTAATTCCGATGCAATTTTTTGTGTTTCAACGTCAATAAGAAGGTCTAAGGGATACAGTAAACCTGAAGTAAAGCATCGGAATCTAAAACTGGTCTCACAGGAACGGTTCAAAACATAGATGGTAAGAAGAGTCCGTGTTCTTGTACTTAAGTCCCCATTGCGCATTTTGTATTTAATTCCGATGCAATTTCTGCGTTTCATCGTCAATAAGAAGGTCCAAGGGATACGGTAAACCTGATGTGAAGCATCGGAATCTAAAACTGGACTCACAGGGTAGGTTCAAATCGTAGAGAGTAAGGAGAGTCAGTCTTCTTGTACTTAAGTCGGCATTGTGCCTTTTGTATTTAATTCCGATGCAATTTCTGTGTTTCATCGTCAAAAACGAGGTCCAAGGGATACAATAAACCTGAAGTGAAGCATCGGAATCTAAAACTGGACCCACAGGAAAGGCTCAGATCACAGAATGTAAGAAGAGTCAGTTCACTTGTACTTAAGTCGGCAATGTGTCTTTTGTATTTAATTCCGATGCAATATCTGTGTTTCATCGTCAATATGAAGGTCGAAGGGTTACAGTGAACCTGAAGTGAAGCATCGGAATCTAAACTGGCCTCACAGGAAAGGCTCAAAACTTATACAGTAAGAAGAGCCAGTCATCTAGTACTTTAGTCGACATTGAGCGTTTTGTATTTAATTCCGATGCAATTTCTGTGATTCATCGTCAAAATGAAGGTCGAAGGGATACACTAAACCTGAAGTGAAGCATCGGATTCTAAAACTGGTCACACAGGAAGGGCTCAAAACATATACAGGAAGAAGACACAGTCTTCTTGTACTTACATCGGCATTGTGAATTTTGTATTTAATTCCGATGCAATTTCTGTGTTTCATAGTCAATATGAGGGTTGAAGGGATACAGTAACCCTGAAGTGAAGCATCGGAATCCAAAATTAGTCTCACAGGAAAGGCTCAAAACACAGACTGTAAGAAGAGCCAGTCTTCTTGTACGATAGTCGACATTGTGCGTTTTGTATTTAATTCCGATGCAATTTCTGTGTTTCATCGGCAATATAAAGGTCTTTGGGATACAGTAGACCTGAAGCGAAGCATCGGAATCTAAAACTGGTCACACAGGAAATGCTCAAAACATAGACATTAAAAAGAGTCAGTCTTTTTGTACTTAAGTCGGCATTTTGCCTTTTGTGTTTAATTCCGATGCAATTTCTGTGTTTCATCGTCAATAAGAAGCTCCAAGGGGTACAGTAAACCTTAAGTGAAGCATCGGAATCTAAAACTGGTCTCGCACGAAAGGTTCAAAACATAGACCGTTAGAAGAATCATACTTCTTGCACTTAAGTCGGCATTGTGAATTTTGAATTTAATTCTGATGCAATTACTGTGTTTCATCGACAATAAGAAGGTCCAGGGGATACAGTAAACCTGAAGTGAAGCATCGGAACCTAAAATTGGACTCACAGGAAAGGCTCAAATCACAGAATGTAAGAGTAGTCAGTTCTCTTGTACTTAAGTCGGCAATGTGTCTTTTGTATTTCATTCCGATGCAATATCTGTGTTTCATCGTCAATATGAAGGTCAAAGGGTTACAGTGAACCTGAAGTGAAGCATCGGAATCTAAACTGGCCTCACAGGAAAGGCTCAAAACTTATACAGTAAGAAGAGCCAGTCTTCTTGTACTTAAGTCGACATTGAGCGTTTTGTATTTAATTCCGATGCAATTTCTGTGATTCATCGTCAAAATGAAGGTCGAAGGGATACAGTAAACCTGAAGTGAAGCATCGGAATCTAAAACTGGTCACACAGGAAAGGCTCAAAACATATATAGGAAGAAGACTCAGTCTTCTTGTACTTACATCGGCATTGTGCATTTTGTATTTAATTCCGATGCAATTTCTGTGTTTCATAGTCAATATGAGGGTTGAAGGGATACAGTAACCCTGAAGTGAAGCATTGGAATCCAAAATTAGTCTCACAGGAAAGGCTCAAAACACACACTGTAAGAAGAGCCAGTCTTCTTGTACGATAGTCGACATTGTGCAATTTGTATTTAATTCCGATGGAATTTCTGTGTTTCATCGGCAATATAAAGGTCTTAGGGATACAGTAGACCTGAAGCGAAGCATCGGAATCTAAAACTGGTCACACAGGAAATGCTCAAAACATAGACAGTAAGAAGAGTCAGTGTTCTTGTACTTAAGTCGGCATTGTGCCTTTAGTATTTAATTCCGATGCAATGTCTGTGTTTCGTCGTCAATACGAAGGTCCAAGGGGTACAGTAAATCTCAAGTGAAGCGTCGGAATCTAAAACTGGCCTCACAGGAAAGGTTCAAAACATAGACAGTAAGAAGAGTCATACTTCTTGCACTTAAGTCGGCATTGTGAATTTTGAATTTACTTCCGATGCAATTACTGTGTTTCATCGTCAATAAGAAGGTCCAAGGGATACAGTTAATCTGATGTGAAGCATCGGAATCTAAAACTGTTCTCACAGGAAAGGCTTTAATCATAGAATGTAAGAAGAGTCAGTCCTCTTGTACTTAAGTCGGCATTGTGCCTTTTGTATTTAATTCCGATGCAATTTTTGTGTTTCGTCGTCAATAAGAAGGTCCAAGGGATACAGTAAACCTGAAGTGAATCATTGGAATCTTAAACTGGTCTCACAGGAGAGGTTCAAATCATAGACAGTAAGAAGAGCCAGTCTTCTTGTACTTAAGTCGACATTGTGCGTTTTGTATTTAATTTCGATGCAATTTCTGTGAATCATCGTTAATATGAAGGTCTTAGGGATACAGTAAACCTGAAGTGAAGCATAGGAATCTAAAACCAGTCTCACAGGAAAGGCTCAAACATATACAGGAAGAAGACTCTGTCTTCTTGTACCTACATCGGCATTGTGCATTTTGTATTTAATTCCGATGCAATTTCTGTGTTTCTTCGACAATATGAAGGTCCAAGGGATACAGTAAACCTGAAGTGAAGCATCGGTATCTAAAACTGGTCTCACAGAAAAGGCTCAAAACATAGACAGTAAGAAGAACCAGTCTTCTTGTACTTAAGTCGTCATTGTGCGTTTTATATTTAATTCCGATGCAATTTCTGTATTTCATCGTCAATATGCAGGTCCAAGTGATGCTGTAAACCTGAAGTGAGGCATCGATATCTAAAACTGGGCTTACAGGAAAGGGTCAACTCATAGAATGTAAGATGAGTCAGTAATCTTGTACTTCAGTCGGCATTGTGCCATCTGTATTTAATTCTGAAGCAATTTCTGGGTTTCATCGTCAGTAAGAAGGTCCCCCCTGATGTGGAACATCGGAATCTAAAACTGGTCTCACAGGAAAGGCTCAAATCACAGAATGTAAGAAGAGTCGGTTCTCTTGTACATAAGCCGGCAGTGTCCATTTTGTATTTAATTCCGATGCAAATTTCTGTGTGTCATCGTCAATAAGAAGGTCCACGGGATACAGTTAACCTGATGTGACGAATCGGAATCTAAAACTGGTCTCACAGGAACGGTTCAAAACATAGACAGTTAGAAGAGTCCGTCTTCTTGTACTTAAGTCGGCATTGTGCCTTTTGTATTTAGTTGCGATGCAATTTCTGTGTTTCATCGTCAATAAGAAGGTCCAGGGGATACAGTAAACCTCAAGTGAAGCATCGGAATCTAATACTGGTCTCACAGGAAAGGTTCAAATCATAGAATGTAAGAAGAATCATTCCTCTTGTACATAAGTCGGCATTGTGCCTTTTGTATTTAATTCCGATGCAATTTCTGTGTTTCATCGTTAATAAGAAGGTCCAAGGGATACAGTAAACCGAAGTGAAGCATCGATATCTAAAACTGGTCCCACAGGAAAGGCTCAAATCATAGATTGTAAGAAGAGTCAGTCCTCTTGTACTTAAGTCGGCATTGTGCCTTTTGTATTTAATTCCGATGCAATTTCTGTATTTCATCGTTAATAAGATGGTCCAAGAAATATAGTAAACCTGAAGTGAAGCATCGATATCTAAATCTGGTCTCACAGGAAAGGTTCACTTCATAGAATATAAGAAGAGTCAGTCCTCTTGTACTTAAGTCGGCATTGTGCCTTTTGTATTTAATTCCGATGCAATTTCTGGGTTTCATCGTCAATAAGATGGTCCAAGGGATACAGCAAATCTGAAGTGAAGCATCGGACTCTAAAACTGGTCTCACAGGAAAGGTTCAAATCATAAACAGCAAGAAGAGTCAGTATTCTTGTACTTAAGTCGACATTGTGCCTTTTGTAATTAACTCCGATGCAATTTCTGTGTTTCGTCGTCAATAAGAATGTCCAAGGGATACGGTAAACCTGAAGTGAAGGACCGGAATCTAAAACTGGTCTCACAGGAAAGGTTCAAAGCATAGAACGTAAGAGGAGTCAGTCTTCTTATACTTAAGTCGGCTTTGTGCCTTTTGTATTTCATTCCGATTCAATATCTGTGTGTCATCGTTAATAAGAAGCTCCTACGGATACAGTTAACGTGATGTGACGAATCAGAATCTAAAACTGGTCTCACAGGAAAAGCTTTAATCATAGAATGTAAGAAGAGTCAGTCTTCTTGTACTTAAGTCGGCATTGTGCCTTTTGTATTTAATTACGATGCTATTTCCGTGTTTCATCATCAATAAGAAGGCCCAAGGTGTACAGAAAACCTGAAGTTAAGCGTCGGAATTTAAAACTGGTCTCACAGGAATGGCTCAAATCATACACAGAAAGAAGAGTCTGTCTTCTTGTACTTAAGGCGGCATTGTGCCTTTTGTATTTAATTCCGATGCAATGTCTGTGCTCCATCGTCAATAAGAAGGTCTAAGGGTTACAGTAAACCTGAAGTAAAGCATCGGAATCTAAAACTGGTCTCACAGGAGGGATTCAAAACATAGACAGTAAGAAGAGTCCGCCTTCTTGTACTTAAGTCAACATTGTCCCATTTGTAATTAACGCCGATGCAATTTCTGTGCTTCGTCGTCAATAAGAATGTCCAAGGGATACAATAAAGCTGAAGTGAAGCATCGGAATCTAAAACTGGTCTCACAATAAAGGTTCAAATATAGACAGTAACAAGAGTCAGTGTTCTTGTACTTAAGTCGGCATTGTGCCTTTTTGTATTTAATTCCGATGTAATTTTTTGTGTTTCATCGTCAATAAGAAGGTCTAAGGGATACAGTAAACCTGAAGTAAAGCATCGGAATCTAAAACCGGTCTCACAGGAACGGTTGAAAACATAGACAGTAAGAAGTGTCAGTCTTCTTGTACTTAAGTCTGCATTGTGCTTTTTGTGTTTAATTCCGATGCAATTTCTGTATTACATCGTTAATAAGATGGTCCAAGAAATGTAGTAAACCTGAAGTGAAGCATCGATATTTAAATCTGGTCTCACAGGAAAGGTTCAAATCATAAAATGTAAGAAGAGTCAGTCCTCTTGTACTTAATTCGGCATTGTGCCTTTTGTATTTAATTCCGACGCAATTTCTGTGTTTCATCGTTAATACGATGGTCCAAGAAGTGTAGTAAACCTGAAGTGAAGCATCGATATCTAAATCTGGTCTCACAGGAAAGGTTCACATCATAGAATGTAAGAAGAGTCAGTCCTCTTGCACTTAAGTCGGCATTGTGCCTTTCGTATTTAATTCCGATGCAATTTCAGGGTTTCATCGTCACTAAGATGGTCCAATGGATACAGCAAATCTGAAGTGAAGCATCGGACTCTAAAACGGGTCTCACAGGAAACGCTCAAATCATAAACAGTATGAAGAGTCAGTATTCTTGTACTTAAGTCGACATTGTGCCTTTTGTAATTAACTCCGATGCAATTTCTGTGCTTCGTCGTCAATAAGAAGGTCCAAGGGATACAGTAAACCTGAAGTGAAGCATTGGAATCCTAAACTGGTCTCACAGGAAAGGTTCAAAACATAGAGAGTAAGGAGAGTCAGTCTTCTTGTACTTAAGCCGGCATTGTGCCTTTTGTATTTAATTCCGATGCAATTTCTGTGTTTCATCGTCAATACCGAGGTCCCAGGGATACAATAAACCTGAAGTGAAGCATCGGAATCTGAAACTGGTCTCACAGGAAAGGTTCAAATCATAGACAGTAAGAAGAGTCAGTGTTCTTGTACTTAAGTCGGCATTGTGCCTTTTGTATTTAGTTCCGATGCAATTTCTGTGTTTCATCGTTAATAAGATGGTCCAAGAAACATAGTAAACCTGAAGTGAAGCATCGATATCTAAATCTGGTCTCACAGGAAAGGTTCACATCATAGAATATAAGAAGAGTCAGTCCTCTTGTACTTAAGTCGGCATTGTGCCTTTTGTATTTAATTCCGATGCAATTTCTGGGTTTCATCGTCAATAAGATGGTCCAAGGGATACTGCAAACCTGTAGTGAAACATCGGAATCTAAAACTGGTCTCACAGGAAAGGTTCAAAACATAGACAGTAAGAACAGTCAGTCTTATTGTACTGATGTCGGCTTTGTGCCTTTTCTATTTAATTCCGATGCAATTTCTGGGTTTCATCCTCAGTAAGATGGTCCAAGGGATACAGCAAATCTGAAGTGAAGCATTGGACTCTAAAACTGGTCTCACATGAAAGGCTCAAATCATAAACAGTAAGAAGAGTCAGTGTTCTTGTACTTAAGTCGGCATTGTGCCTTTTGTATTAAATTCCGATGGAATTTTTTGTGTTTCATCGTCAATAAGAAGGTCTAAAGGGATACAGTAAACCTGAAGTAAAGCATCGGAATCTAAAACCGGTCTCACAGGAACGGTTCAAATCATAGACAGTAAGAAGAGTCCGTCTTCGTGTACTTAAGTCGGCATTGTGGCTTTTGTATTTAATGCCGATACAATTTCTGTGTTTCATCGTCAATAAGAAGGTCCAGGGGATACAGTAAACCTGAAGTGAAGTATCGGAATCTAAAACTGGTCTCACAGGAAAGGTTCAAATCATCGAATGTAAGAAGAATCATTCCTCTTGTACTTAAGTCGGCATTGTGCCTTTTGTATTTAATTCCGATGCAATTTCTGTGTTTCATCGTCAATAAGAAGGTCCAAGGGATACTGTAAACCTGCAGTGAAGCATCGGAATTCAAAACTGGTCTCACAGGAAAGGTTCAAAATATAGACAGTAAGAAGTGTCAGCCTCCTTGTACTTAAGTCTGCATTGTGCTTTTTGTGTTTAATTCCGATGCAATTTCTGTATTACATCGTTAATAAGAAGGTCCAGGGGATACAATAGACCTGAAGTGAAGCATCGATATCTAAAACTGGTCTCACAGGAAAGGCTCAAATCGTAGAATGTAAGAAGAGTCAGTCCTCTTGTACTTAAGTCAGCATTGTGCCTTTTGTATTTAATTCCGATGCAATTTCCGTGTTTCATCGTCATTAACAAGGTCCAAGGGATACAGTTAACCTGTTGTGACGAATCGGAATCTAAAACTGCTCTCACAGGAAAGGCCTTAATCATAGAATGTAAGAAGAGTCAGTCTTCTTGTACTTAAGTCGGCATTGTCCTTTTGTATTTAATGCCGATGCAATTTCTGTCTTGCATCGTCAATAACAAAAGTCCAAGGGATACAGTAAACCTGAAGTCATGCATCGGAATCTAAAACTGTTCTCACAGGAAAGGCTCAAAACATATACAGTAAGAAGAGCCAGTCTTCTTGTACTTAAGTCGTCATTGTGCGTTTTGCATTTAATTTCGATGCAATTTCTGTGATTCATCGTCAATATGAATGTCTTAGGGATACAGTAAACCTGAAGTGAAGCATCGATATCTAAAACTGGTCCCACAGGAAAGGCTCAAATCATAGAATGTAAGAAGAGTCAGTCCTCTTGTACTTATGTCGGCATTGTGCCTTTTGTATTTAATTCCGACGCAATTTCTGTGTTTCATCGTTAATAAGATAGTCCAAGAAGTGTAGTAAACCTGAAGTGAAGCATCGATATGTAAATCTGGTCTCACAGGAAAGGTTCAAATCATAGAATGTAAGAAGAGTCAGTCCTCTTGTATTTAATTCGGCATTGTGCGTTTTGTATTTAATTCCGACGCAATTTCTGTGTTTCATCGTTAATAAGATCTTCCAAGAAATATAGTAAACCTGAAGTGAAGCATCGATATCTAAATCTGGTCTCACAGGAAAGGTTCACATCATAGAATGTAAGAAGAGTCAGTCCTCTTGCAGTTAAGTCGGCATTGTGCCTTTCGTATTTAATTCCGATGCAATTTCTGGGTTTCATCGTCAGTAAGATGGTCCAAGGGATACAGCAAATCTGAAGTGAAGCATCGGACTCTAAAACTGGTCTCACAGGAAAGGCTCAAATCATAAACAGTATGAAGAGTCAGTATTCTTGTACTTAAGTCGACATTGTGCCTTTTGTAATTAACTCCGATGCAATTTCTGGGTTTCATCGTCAATAAGATGGTCCAAGGGATACTGCAAACCTGTAGTGAAACATCGGAATGTAAAACTGGTCTCACAGGAAAGGTTCAAAACATAGACAGTAAGAACAGTCAGTCTTATTGTACTGATGTCGGCTTTGTGCCTTTTGTATTTAATTCCGATGCAATTTCTGTGTTTCATCGTTAATAAGATGGTCCAAGAAACATAGTAAACCTGAAGTGAAGCATCGATATCTAAATCTGGTCTCACAGGAAAGGTTCACATCATAGAATATAAGAAGAGTCAGTCCTCTTGTACTTAAGTCGGCATTGTGCCTTTTGTATTTAATTCCGATGCAATTTCTGGGTTTCATCGTCAATAAGATGGTCCGAGGGATACTGCAAACCTGTAGTGAAACATCGGAATCTAAAACTGGTCTCACAGGAAAGGTTCAAAACATAGACAGTAAGAACAGTCAGTCTTATTGTACTGATGTCGGCTTTGTGCCTTTTGTATTTAATTCCGATGCAATTTCTGGGTTTCATCCTCAGTAAGATGGTCCAAGGGATACAGCAAATCTGAAGTGAAGCATCGGACTCTAAAACTGGTCTCACATGCAAGGCTCAAATCATAAACAGTAAGAAGAGTCAGTGTTCTTGTACTTAAGTTGGCATTGTGCCTTTTGTATTAAATTCCGATGGAATTTTTTGTGTTTCATCGTCAATAAGAAGGTCTAAGGGATACAGTAAACCTGAAGTAAAGCATCGGAATCTAAAACCGGTCTCACAGGAACGGTTCAAATCATAGACAGTAAGAAGAGTCCGTCTTCGTGTACTTAAGTCGGCATTGTGGCTTTTGTATTTAATGCCGATGCAATTTCTGTGTTTCATCGTCAATAAGAAGGTCCAGGGGATACAGTAAACCTGAAGTGAAGTATCGGAATCTAAAACTGGTCTCACAGGAAAGGTTCAAATCATAGAATGTAAGTAGAATCATTCCTCTTGTACTTAAGTCGGCATTGTGCCTTTTGTATTTAATTCCGATGCAATTTCTGTGTTTCCTTGTCAATAATTAGGTCCAAGGGATACTGTAAACCTGCAGTGAAGCATCGGAATTCAAAACTGGTCTCACAGGAAAGGTTAAAATTATAGACAGTAAGAAGTGTCAGTCTCCTTGTACTTAAGTCTGCATTGTGCTTTTTGTGTTTAATTCCGATGCAATTTCTGTATTACATCGTTAATAAGAAGGTCCAGGGGTTAGAGTAAAACTGAAGTGAAGCATCGTAGTCTAAAACTGCTCTCACAGGAAAGGTTCAAAACATAGACAGTATGATGAGACAGTCTTTTTGTACTTGAGTCGAAATTGTGCCTTTTATTTTTAATTCCGATGCAATTTCTGTGTTTCATCGTCAATAAGGAGGTCCAAGGGATACAATAGACTGAAGTGAAGCATCGATATCTAAAACTGGTCTCACAGGAAAGGTTCAAATCGTAGAATGTAAGAAGAGTCAGTCCTCTTGTACTTAAGTCAGCATTGTGCCTTTTGTATTTAATTCCGATGCAATTTCCGTGTTTCATCGTCATTAACAAGGTCCAAGGGATACAGTTAACCTGTTGTGACGAATCGGAATCTAAAACTGGTCTCACAGGAAAGGCTTTAATCATAGAATGTAAGAAGAGTCAGTCTTCTTGTACTTAAGTCGGCATTGTCCTTTTGTATTTAATGCCGATGCAATTTCTGTCTTTCATCGTCAATAACAAAATTCCAAGGGATACAGTAAACCTGAAGTCATGCATCGGAATCTAAAACTGTTCTCACAGGAAAGGCTCAAAACATATACAGTAAGAAGAGCCAGTCTTCTTGTACTTAAGTCGACATTGTGCGTTTTGTATTTAATTTCGATGCAAATTCTTTGATTCATCGTCAATATGAAGGTCTTAGGGATACAGTAAACCTGAAGTGAAGCATCGATATCTAAAACTGGTCCCACAGAAAAGGCTCAAATCATAGAATGTAAGAAGAGTCAGTCCTCTTGTACTTAATTCGGCATTGTGCCTTCTGTATTTAATTCCGACGCAATTTCTGTGTTTCATCGTTAATAAGATGGTCCAAGGAATGTAGTAAACCTGAAGTGAAGCATCGATATCTAAATCTAGTCTCACAGGAAAGGTTCACATCATAGAATGTAAGAAGAGTCAGTCCTCTTGCACTTAAGTCGGCATTGTGCCTTTTGTATTTAATTCCGATGCAATTTCTGGGTTTCATCGTTAATAAGATGGTCCAAGGAATGTAGTAAACCTGAAGTGAAGCATCGATATCTAAATCTAGTCTCACAGGAAAGGTTCACATCATAGAATGTAAGAAGAGTCAGTCCTCTTGCACTTAAGTCGGCATTGTGCCTTTTGTATTTAATTCCGATGCAATTTCTGGGTTTCATCGTCAGTAAGATGGTACAAGGGATACAGCAAATCTGAAGTGAAGCATCGGACTCTAAAACTGGTCTCACAGGAAAGGCTCAAATCATAAACAGTATGAAGAGTCAGTATTCTTGTACTTACGTCGACATTGTGCCTTTTGTAATTAACTCCGATGCAATTTCTGTGCTTCGTCGTCAATAAGAAGGTCCAGGGGATACAGTAAACCTGAAGTGAAGTATCGGAATCTAAAACTGGTCTCACAGGAAAGGTTCAAATCATAGAATGTAAGTAGAATCATTCCTCTTGTACTTAAGTCGGCATTGTGCCTTTTGTATTTAATTCCGATGCAATTTCTGTGTTTCCTTGTCAATAATTAGGTCCAAGGGATACTGTAAACCTGCAGTGAAGCATCGGAATTCAAAACTGGTCTCACAGGAAAGGTTAAAATTATAGACAGTAAGAAGTGTCAGTCTCCTTGTACTTAAGTCTGCATTGTGCTTTTTGTGTTTAATTCCGATGCAATTTCTGTATTACATCGTTAATAAGAAGGTCCAGGGGTTAGAGTAAAACTGAAGTGAAGCATCGTAGTCTAAAACTGCTCTCACAGGAAAGGTTCAAAACATAGACAGTATGATGAGACAGTCTTTTTGTACTTGAGTCGAAATTGTGCCTTTTATTTTTAATTCCGATGCAATTTCTGTGTTTCATCGTCAATAAGGAGGTCCAAGGGATACAATAGACTGAAGTGAAGCATCGATATCTAAAACTGGTCTCACAGGAAAGGTTCAAATCGTAGAATGTAAGAAGAGTCAGTCCTCTTGTACTTAAGTCAGCATTGTGCCTTTTGTATTTAATTCCGATGCAATTTCCGTGTTTCATCGTCATTAACAAGGTCCAAGGGATACAGTTAACCTGTTGTGACGAATCGGAATCTAAAACTGGTCTCACAGGAAAGGCTTTAATCATAGAATGTAAGAAGAGTCAGTCTTCTTGTACTTAAGTCGGCATTGTCCTTTTGTATTTAATGCCGATGCAATTTCTGTCTTTCATCGTCAATAACAAAATTCCAAGGGATACAGTAAACCTGAAGTCATGCATCGGAATCTAAAACTGTTCTCACAGGAAAGGCTCAAAACATATACAGTAAGAAGAGCCAGTCTTCTTGTACTTAAGTCGACATTGTGCGTTTTGTATTTAATTTCGATGCAAATTCTTTGATTCATCGTCAATATGAAGGTCTTAGGGATACAGTAAACCTGAAGTGAAGCATCGATATCTAAAACTGGTCCCACAGAAAAGGCTCAAATCATAGAATGTAAGAAGAGTCAGTCCTCTTGTACTTAATTCGGCATTGTGCCTTCTGTATTTAATTCCGACGCAATTTCTGTGTTTCATCGTTAATAAGATGGTCCAAGGAATGTAGTAAACCTGATGTGAAGCATCGATATCTAAATCTAGTCTCACAGGAAAGGTTCACATCATAGAATGTAAGAAGAGTCAGTCCTCTTGCACTTAAGTCGGCATTGTGCCTTTTGTATTTAATTCCGATGCAATTTCTGGGTTTCATCGTTAATAAGATGGTCCAAGGAATGTAGTAAACCTGAAGTGAAGCATCGATATCTAAATCTAGTCTCACAGGAAAGGTTCACATCATAGAATGTAAGAAGAGTCAGTCCTCTTGCACTTAAGTCGGCATTGTGCCTTTTGTATTTAATTCCGATGCAATTTCTGGGTTTCATCGTCAGTAAGATGGTACAAGGGATACAGCAAATCTGAAGTGAAGCATCGGACTCTAAAACTGGTCTCACAGGAAAGGCTCAAATCATAAACAGTATGAAGAGTCAGTATTCTTGTACTTAAGTCGACATTGTGCCTTTTGTAATTAACTCCGATGCAATTTCTGTGCTTCGTCGTCAATAAGAAGGTCCAAGGGATACAGTAAACCTGAAGTGAAGCATTGAAATCTTAAACTGGTCTCACAGGAAAGCTTCAAAACATAGAGAGTAAGGAGAGTCAGTCTTCTTGTACTTAAGTCGGCATTGTGCCTTTTGTATTTAATTCCGATGCAATTTCTGTGTTTCATCGTCAATAACAAGGTCCAAGGGATACAATAAACCTGAAGTGAAGCATCGGTATCTACAAATGGTCTCACAGGAAAGGTTCAAATCATAGACAGTAAGAAGAGTCAGTTTTCTTGTGCTTAAGTCGGCATTGTGCATTTTGTATTTAATTCCGATGTAATTTTTTGTGTTTCATCGTCAATAAGAATTTGTAAGGGATACAGTAAACCTGAAGTAAAGCATCGGAATCTAAAACTGGTCTCACAGGAACGGTTCAAATCATAGACAGTTAGAAGAGTCCGTCTTCTTGTACTTAAGTCGGCATTGTGCCTTTTGTATTTAATGCCGATGCAATTTCTGTGTTTCATCGTCAATAAGTAGGTCCAGGGGATACAGTAAACCTGAAGTAAAGCATCGGAATCTAAAACTGGTCTCACAGGAACGGTTCAAATCATAGACAGTAAGAAGAGTCCGTCTTCTTGTACTTAAGTCGGCATTGTGCCTTTTGTATTTAATGCCGATGCAATTTCTGTGTTTCATCGTCAATAAGTAGGTCCAGGGGATACAGTAAACCTGAAGTGAAGCATCAGAAACTAAAACTGGTCTCACAGGAAAGGCTCAAACCATAGAATGTAAGAAGAGTCAGTCCTCTTGTACTTAAGTCGGCATTGTGCCTTTTGTATTTAATTCCTTATGCATTTTCTGTGTTTCATCATTAATAAAATGGTCCAAAAAATATAGTAAACCTGAAGTGAAGCATCGATATCTAAATCTGGTCTCACGGGAAAGGTTCACATCATAGAATGTAAGAAGAGTCAGTCCTCTTGTACTGAAGTCGGCATTGTGCCACTTGTATTTAATTCCGATGCAATTTCTGGGTTTCATCGTCAATAAGATAGTCCAAGGGATACAGCAAATCTGAAGTGAAGCATCGGACTCTAAAACTGGTCTCACAGGAAAGGCTCAAATCATAAACAGTAAGAAGAGTCAGTATTCTTGTACTTAAGTCGCCATTGTGCCTTTTGTAATTAACTCCGATGCAATTTCTGTGTTTCGACGTCAATAAGGAGGTCCAAGGGATACAGTAAATCTGAATTGAAGAATCGAATCTAAAACTGGTCTCACAGGAAAGGTTCAAAACACAGAAAGTAAGAAGAGTCAGTCTTCTTATACTTAAGTCGGCTTTGTGCCTTTTGTATATCACTCCGATGCAATTTCTGTGTGTCATCGTCAATAAGAAAGTCCAAGGGATACAGTTAACCTGATGTGACGAATCGGAATCTAAAACTGGTCTCACAGGAAAGGCTCATTTGTTACATAGTTTAATTCTTAATTTCTTTGCGTGTTTTTGGTACTTGCATTGTTTAATTCATAAATTTTGAGCGTATTATAGTATTTGAGAGTTGTAGCATCGCGTTTTAGTACCTGAATAGTGTAAATTCGCGTAGTCGTTTGTCTACTGTTTTGTTTTGAACGGCCAGTGTCGGTTGGTCGCAGTCAGTGTGCTCCCTGCCGCCGTTGGATAAGCAGCTGAGCAGCAAGTCGTATACTCCTAGCTCACTCATTTGTTACATAGTTTAATTCTTAATTTCTTTGCGTGTTTTTGGTACTTGCATTGTTTAATTCATAAATTTCGAGCGTATTATAGTATTTGAGAGTTGTAGCATCGCGTTTTAGTACCTGAATAGTGTAGTAGTACCTGAATAGTGTAAATTCGCGTAGTCGTTTGTCTACTGTTTTGTTTTGAACGGCCAGTGTCGGTTGGTCGCAGTCAGTGTGCTCCCTGCCGCCGTTGGATAAGCAGCTGAGCAGCAAGTCGTATACTCCTAGCTCACTCATTTGTTACATAGTTTAATTCTTAATTTCTTTGCGTGTTTTTGGTACTTGCATTGTTTAATTCATAAATTTCGAGCGTATTATAGTATTTGAGAGTTGTAGCATCGCGTTTTAGTACCTGAATAGTGTAAATTCGCGTAGTCGTTTGTCTACTGTTTTGTTTTGAACGGCCAGTGTCGGTTGGTCGCAGTCAGTGTGCTCCCTGCCGCCGTTGGATAAGCAGCTGAGCAGCAAGTCGTATACTCCTAGCTCACTCATTTGTTACATAGTTTAATTCTTAATTTCTTTGCGTGTTTTTGGTACTTGCATTGTTTAGTTCATAAATTACGGGCGTATTATAGTATTTGAGAGTGTAGCATCGTGTTTTAGTACCTGAATAGTGTAATTTCGCTTAGTCTCCTTCCGCCGCCGAGCAGTGTCAGCAGTGCGCAAGTAGCAGCATTACTGCATTTACTAGGCAATCTTGTATTTTAATAACCGTTTAAATTTTGTCGATTTGTTTGCGCTCTCTGTAGATTAGTTCAGACGTTCTTAGCAAAACAGTTTTTAGCATGGATAGGAACTGCAACTGCTGTGTTCGGATGCAGGCTGAGTTGGCATCCCTTCGCTCCCAGCTTCAGGCAGTGTTGGTTTCGGTCACACAGCTTGAGGCTGTTGCCAATGGGCATCACTGTGGGGGTCGGGATGGGGGTTTGTCGGGGACGGCCAGCTCGTCCCACGCATCCCCTGATCGGACTACGACTGTGGTTGCCCGGGATACTGCCCGCATTGAGGCTGATCCCTCACCTGTGGTAGAGTGGGAGGTCGTTTCAAGGTGTGGCAGGGGGCGAAAGACATTCCGGAGGGCTGAACGGAAAGCCTCTCCAGTTTGTCTGACGAACCGGTTTCAGGCTCTGTCTCAGGCTGATACTGATCTTCGGCCTGACATGGCTGCTTGTCCTGTTCCAGAGGTTGCCCCTCAGTCTGCAAGATCCGGGCAGTCGCAGAGGGTGGGCTTACTGGTAGTTGGGAGCTCCAACGTCAGGCGCGTAATGGGGCCCCTTAGGGAAATGGCAGCAAGAGAGGGGAAGAAAACCAATGTGCACTCCGTGTGCATACCGGGGGGAGTCATTCCAGATGTGGAAAGGGTCCTTCCGGATGCCATGAAGGGTACAGGGTGCACCCATCTGCAGGTGGTCGCTCATGTCGGCACCAATGATGTGTGTCGCTATGGATCGGAGGAAATCCTCTCTGGCTTCCGGCGGCTATCTGATTTGGTGAAGACTGCCAGTCTCGCTAGCGGGATGAAAGCAGAGCTCACCATCTGCAGCATCGTCGACAGGACTGACTGCGGACCTTTGGTACAGAGCCGAGTGGAGGGTCTGAATCAGAGGCTGAGACGGTTCTGCGACCGTGTGGGCTGCAGATTCCTCGACTTGCACCATAGGGTGGTGGGGTTTCGGGTTCCGCTGGATAGGTCAGGAGTCCACTACACGCAACAAGCGGCTACACGGGTAGCAGGGGTTGTGTGGCGTGGGCTGGGCGGTTTTTTAGGTTAGATGGCCTTGGGCAAGTACAGAAAGGGCAACAGCCTCAACGGGTGCGGGGCAAAGTCAGGACATGCGGGGACCGAGCAGCAATCGGTATCGTAATTGTCAACTGTCGAAGCTGCGTTGGTAAAGTACCGGAACTTCAAGCGCTGATAGAAGGCACCGAAGCTGAAATCGTTATAGGTACAGAAAGCTGGCTTAAGCCAGAGATAGATTCTGCCGAAATTTTTACAAAGGTACAGACGGTGTTTAGAAAGGATAGATTGCATGCAACCGGTGGTGGAGTGTTCATCGCTGTTAGTAGTAGTTTATCCTGTAGTGAAGTAGAAGTGGATAGTTCCTGTGAATTATTATGGGTGGAGGTTACACTAAACAACCGAACTAGGTTAATAATTGGCTCCTTTTACCGACCTCCCGACTCAGCAGCATTAGTGGCAGAACAACTGAGAGAAAATTTGGAATACATTTCACATAAATTTTCTCAGCATGTTATAGTCTTAGGTGGAGATTTCAATTTACCAGATATAGACTGGGACACTCAGATGTTTAGGACGGGTGGTAGGGACAGAGCATCGAGTGACATTATACTGAGTGCACTATCCGAAAATTACCTCGAGCAATTAAACAGAGAACCGACTCGTGGAGATAACATATTGGACCTACTGATAACAAACAGACCCGAACTTTTCGAATCTGTATGTACAGAACAGGGAATCAGTGATCATAAGGCCGTTGCAGCATCCCTGAATATGGAAGTTAATAGGAATATAAAAAAAGGGAGGAAGGTTTATCTGTTTAGCAAGAGTAATAGAAGGCAGATTTCAGACTACCTAACAGATCAAAACGAAAATTTCTGTTCCGACGCTGACAATGTTGAGTGTTTATGGAAAAAGTTCAAGGCAATCGTAAAATGCGTTTTAGACAGGTACGTGCCGAGTAAAACTGTGAGGGACGGGAAAAACCCACCGTGGTACAACAACAAAGTTAGGAAACTACTGCGAAAGCAAAGAGAGCTTCACTCCAAGTTTAAACGCAGCCAAAACCTCTCAGACAAACAGAAGCTAAACGATGTCAAAGTTAGCGTAAGGAGGGCTATGCGTGAAGCGTTCATTGAATTCGAAAGTAAAATTCTATGTACCGACTTGACAGCAAATCCTAGGAAGTTCTGGTCTTACGTTAAATCAGTAAGTGGCTCGAAACAGCATATCCAGACACTACGGGATGATGATGGCATTGAAACAGAGGATGACACGCGTAAAGCTGAAATACTAAACACCTTTTTCCAAAGCTGTTTCACAGAGGAAGACCGCACTGCAGTTCCTTCTCTAAATCCTCGCACAAACGAAAAAATGGCTGACATCGAAATAAGTGTCCAAGGAATAGAAAAGCAACTGGAATCACTCAATAGAGGAAAGTCCACTGGACCTGACGGGATACCAATTCGATTCTACACAGAGTACGCGAAAGAACTTGCCCCCCTTCTAACAGGCGTGTACCGCAAGTCTCTAGAGGAACGGAGGGTTCCAAATGATTGGAAAAGAGCACAGATAGTCCCAGTCTTCAAGAAGGGTCGTCGAGCAGATGCGCAAAACTATAGACCTATATCTCTTACGTCGATCTCTTCTGGATTTTAGAACATGTTTTTTGCTCGCGTATCATGTCATTTCTGGAAACCCAGAATCTACTATGTAGGAATCAACATGGATTCCGGAAACAGCGATCGTGTGAGACCCAACTCGCCTTATTTGTTCATGAGACCCAGAAAATATTAGATACAGGCTCCCAGGTAGATGCTATTTTTCTTGACTTCCGGAAGGCGTTCGATACAGTTCCGCACTGTCGCCTGATAAGCAAAGTAAGAGCCTACGGAATATCAGAGCAGCTGTGTGGCTGGATTGAGGAGTTTTTGGCAAACAGAACACAGCATGTTGTTCTCAATGGAGAGACGTCTACAGACGTTAAAGTAACCTCTGGCGTGCCACAGGGGAGTGTTATGGGACCATTGCTTTTCACAATATATATAAATGACTTAGTAGATAGTGTCGGAAGTTCCATGCGGCTTTTCGCGGATGATGCTGTAGTATACAGAGAAGTTGCTGCATTAGAAAATTGTAGCGAAATACAGGAAGATCTGCAGCGGATAGGCACTTGGTGCAGGGAGTGGCAACTGACCCTTAACGTAGACAAATGTAATGTATTGCGAATACATAGAAAGAAGGATCCTTTATTGTATGATTATATGATAGCGGAACAAACACTGGTAGCAGTTACTTCTGTAAAATATCTGGGAGTATGCGTACGGAACGATTTGAAGTGGAATGATCATATAAAACTAATTGTTGGTAAGGCGGGTACCAGGTTGAGATTCATTGGGAGATTGCTTAGAAAATGTAGTCCATCAACAAAGGAGGTGGCTTACAAAACACTCGTTCGACCTATACTTGAGTATTGCTCATCAGTGTGGGATCCGTGCCAGGTCGGGTTGACGGAGGAGATAGAGAAGATCCAAAGAAGAGCGGCGCGTTTCGTCACTGGGTTATTTGGTAACCGTGATAGCGTTACGGAGATGTTTAATAAACTCAAGTGGCAGACTCTGCAAGAGAGGCGCTCTGCATCGCGGTGTAGCTTGCTCGCCAGGTTTCGAGAGGATGCGTTTCTGGATGAGGTATCGAATATATTGCTTCCCCCTACTTATACTTCCCGAGGAGATCACGAATGTAAAATTAGAGAGATTAGAGCGCGCACGGAGGCTTTCAGACAGTCGTTCTTCCCGCGAACCATACGCGACTGGAACAGGAAAGGGAGGTAATGACAGTGGCAAGTAAGGTGCCCTCCGCCACACACCGTTGGGTGGCTTGCGGAGTATCAATGTAGATGTAGATGTAGATGTAGAATGTAAGAAGAGTCAGTCCTCTTGTACTTAAGTCGGCATTGTGCCATTTGTATTTAATTCCGATGCAATTTCTGGGTTTCATCGTCAATAAGATGGTCCAAGGGAAACAGTAAACCTGAAGTCAAGCATCGGAATCTAAAACTGTTCTCACAGGAAAGGATTAAAGCATATACAATAAGAAGAGCCAGTCTTCTTGTACTTAAGTCGACATTGTGCGTTTTGTATTTAATTTCGACGCAGTTTCTGTGATTCATCGTCAATATGAAGGTCTTAGGGATACAGTAAACCTGAAGTGAAGCATGGTAATCTAAAACTGGTCACACAGGAGAGGCTCAAACATATACAGGAAAAAGACTCTGTCTTCTTGTACCTACATCGGCATTGTGCATTTTGTATTTACTTCCGATGCAATTTCTGTGTATCTTCGTCAATATGAAGGTCCAAAGGATACAGTACACCTGAAGTGAAGCATCGGAATCTAAAACTGGTCTCACAGAAAAGCCTCAAAACATAGACAGTAAGAAGAACCAGTCTTCTTGTACTTAAGTCGTCATTGTGCGTTTTGTATTTAATTCCGATGCAATTTCTGTGTTTCATCGTTAATATGCAGGTTTAAAGGATACTATTAACCTGAAGTGAAGCATCGATATCTTAAACTGGTCTCACAGGAAAGGCTCAAGTCATAGAATGTTAGATGAGTCAGTCCTCTTGTACCTAAGTCGGCATTGTGCCTTTAGTATTTAATTCCGATGCAATTTCTGTGTTTCATCGTCAATATGAAGGTCCAAGGGATACAGAAAACCTGAAGCCAAGCATCGGAATGGTAACTGGTCTCACAGGAGACGTTCAAATTGTAGAATGTAAGAAGAGTCTGTCCTCTTGTACTTAAGCCGGCATTGTGCCTTTTGTAATTAATTCCGAGGCAATTTCTGTGTTTCATCGTCGATACGAAAGTCCAAAAGATACTGTAAACCTGAAGTGAAGCATCGATATCTAAAACTGGGCTCACAGGAAAGGCTCAACTCATAGAATGTTAGATGAGTCAGTGATCTTGTACTTAAGTCGGCATTGTGCCATTTGTATTTAATGCCGATGCAAATTCTGTGTTTCATCGTCAATAAGAAGTTCCAAGGGATACAGTAAACATGAAGTGATGCATCGGAATCTAAAACTGGTCTCACAGGAAAGGTTCAAAACATAGATAGTAAGAAATGTCAGTCCTCTTGTAGTTAAGGTGGCATTGTGCCTTTTGTATTTAATTCTGATGCTATTTCCGTGTTTGATCGTCAATAACAATATCCAAGGGATACAGTAAACCTGAAGTAAAGCATCGATAACTAAAACTGGTCTCACAAAAGAGGCTCAAATCATAGAATGTAATAAGAGTCAGTCCTCTTGTACTTAAGTCGACATTGTGCCTTTTGTAATTAACTCCAATGTAATTTCTGTGTTTCGACGTCAATAAGAAGGTCCAAGGGATACAGTAAACCTGATGTGAAGAATCGGAATCAAAAACTGGTCTCACAGGAAAGGTTCAAAACATAGAAAGTAAGAAGAGTCAGTCTTCTTATACTTAAGTCGGCTTTGTGCCTTTTGTATATAATTCCGATGCAATTTCTGTGTGTCATCGTCAATAAGAAGGTCCAAGGGATACAGTAAACCTGAAGTGAAGCATCGATATCTAAAACTGGTCCCACAGGAAAGGCTCAAGTCATAGAATGTAAGAAGAGTCAGTCCTCTTGTACTTAAGTCGTCATTGTGATTTTGTATTTAATTCCTTATGCATTTTCTCTGTTTCATCGTTAATAAAATGGTCCAAGAAATATAGTAAACCTGAAGTGAAGCATCGATATCTAAATCTGGTCTCACAGGAAAGGTTCACATCATAGAATGTAAGAAGAGTCAGTCCTCTTGTACTTAAGTCGGCATTGTGCCATTTGTATTTAATTCCGATGCAATTTCTGGGTTTCATCGTCAATAAGATGGTCCAAGGGATACTGCAAATCTGAAGTGAAGCATCGGACTGTAAAACTGGTCTCACAGGAAAGGCTGAAATCATAACTAGTAAGAAGAGTCAGTATTCTTGTACTTAAGTCGACATTGAGCCTTTTGTAATTACCTCCGATGCAATTTCTGTGTTTCGACGTCAATAAGGAGGTCCAAGGGATACAGTAAACCTAAATTGAAGAATCGAATCTAAAACTGGTCAAACAGGAAAGGTTCAAAACATAGAAAGTAAGAAGAGTCAGTCTTCTTATACTTAAGTCGGCTTTGTGCCTGTTGTATATCATTCCGATGCAATTTCTGTGTGTCATCGTCAATAAGAAGGTCCAAGGGATACAGTTAACCTGATGTGACGAATCGGAATCTAAAACTGGTCTCACAGGAAAGGCTTTAATCATAGAATGTAAGAAGAGTCAGTCTTCTGGTACTTAAGTCGGCATTGTGCCTTTTGTATTTAATGCCAATGCAATTTCTGTCTTTCATCGTCAATAAGAAAGTCCAAGGGATACAGTAAACCTGAAGTCAAGCATCGGAATCTGAAACTGTTCTCACAGGACAGGCTCAAAGCATATACAGTAAGAAGAGCCAGTCTTCTTTTATTTAAGTCGACATTGTGCGTTTTGTATTTAATTTTGATGCAGTTTCTGTGATTCATCGTCAATATGAAGGTCTTAGGGATATAGTAAACCTGAAGTGAAGCATGGTAATCTAAAACTGGTCACACAGGAAAGGCTCAAATATATACAGGAAAAAGACTCTGTCTTCTTGTACCTACATCGGCATTGTGCATTTTGTATTTAATTCCGATGCAATTTCTGTGTATCTTCGTCAATATGAAGGTCCAAAGGATACAGTAAACCTGAAGTGAAGCATCGGAATCTAAAACTGGTCTCACAGAAAAGGCTCAAAACATAGACAGTAAGAAGAACCAGTCTTCTTGTACTTAAGTCGTCATTGTGCGTTTTGTATTTAATTCCGATGCAATTTCTGTGTTTCATCGTTAATATGCAGGTTTAAAGGATACTATAAACCTGAAGTGAAGCATCGATATCTTAAACTGGTCTCACAGGAAAGGCTCAAATCATAGAATGTAAGATGAGTCAGTCCTCTTGTACCTAAGTCGGCATTGTGCCTTTTGTATTTAATTCCGATGCAATTTCTGTGTTTCATCGTCAATATGAAGGTCCAAGAGATACAGAAAACCTGCAGTCAAGCATCGGAATGGTAACTGGTCCCAGAGGAGACGTTCAAATTATAGAATGTAAGAAGAGTCTGTCCTCTTGTACATATGCCGGCATTGTGCCTTTTGTAATTAATTCCGATGAAATTTCTGTGTTTCATCGTCGATACGAAGGTCCAAAAGATACTGTAAACCTGAAGTGAAGCAACGATATCTAAAACTGGGCTCACAGGAAAGGCTCAACTCATAGAATGTAAGATGAGTCAGTAATCTTGTACTTAAGTCGGCATTGTGCCATTTGTATTTAATGCCAATGCAAATTCTGTGTTTCATCGTCAATAAGAAGTTCCATGGGATACAGTAAACATGAAGTGATGCATCGGAATCTAAAACTGTTCTCACAGGAAAGGCTCAAAGCATATACAGTAAGAAGAGCCAGTCTTCTTGTACTTAAGTCGACATTGTGGATTTTGTATTTAATTTCGATGCAATTTCTGTGATTCATCGTCAATATGGAGGTCTTAGGGATACAGTAAACCTGAAGTGAAGCATGGCAATCTAAAACTGGTCACACAGGAAAGGCTCAAACACATACAGGAAAAAGACTCTGTCTACTTGTATTTACATCGGCATTGTGCATTTTGTATTTAATTCCGATGCAATTTCTGTGTTTCTTCGTCAATATGAAGGTCCAAGGGATACAGTAAACCTGATGTGAAGCATCGGAATCTAAAACTGGTCTCACAGAAAAGGCTCAAAACATAGACAGTAAGAGGAACCAGTCTTCTTGAACTTAAGTCGGCATTGTGCGTTTTGTATCTAATTCCGATGCAATTTCTGTGTTTCATCGTCAATATGCAGGTTTAAAGGATACTATAAACCTGAAGTGAAGCATCGATTTCTTAAACTGGTCTCACAGGAAAGGCTCAAATCATAGAATGTAAGATGAGTCAGTCCTCTTGTACCTAAGTCGGCATTGTGCCTTTTGTATTTAATTCCGATGCGATTTCTGTGTTTCATCGTCAATATGAAGGTCCAAGGGATACAGTAAACATGAAGTGATGCATGGGAATCTAAAACTGGTCACACAGGAAATGCTCAAACATAGACATTAAGAAGAGTCAGTTTTTTTGTACTTCAGTCGGCATTTTGCCTTTTGTGTTTAATTCCGAAGCAATTTCTGTGTTTCGTCGTCAATAAGAAAGTCCAAGGGATACAGCAAACCTGAAGTGAAATATCGGAACCCAAAACTGGTCTAACAGGAAAGGTTCAAAACATAGACAGTGAGAACAGTCAGTCTTCTCGTACTGAAGTCGGCTTTGTGCCTTTTGTATTTAATTCCGATGCAGTTTCTGTGTTTCATCGTCAATAGGTAGGTCCAAGGGATACAGTAAACCTGAAGTGAAGCATCGGAATCTAAAACTGGTCACACAGGAAAGGTTCAAAACATAGACAGTAAGGAGAGTCAGTCTTCTTGTACTTAAGTCGGCATTGTGCATTTTGTATTTAATGCCGATGCAATTTCGATGTTTCATCGTCAATAAGAAGGTCCAAGGGATACAGTAAACCTGAAGTGAAGCATCGATAACTAAAACTGGTCTCACCAAAAAGGATCAAATCATAGAATGTAATAAGAGTCAGTCCTCTTGTACTTAAGTCGGCATTGTGCATTTTGTATTTAATTCCGATGCAATTTCTGTGTTTCACCGTCAATAAGAAGTTCCCCCCTGATGTGAAGCATCGGAATCTAAAACTGGTCTCACAGGAAAGGCTCAAATCACAGAATGTAAGAAGAGTCAGTTCTCTTGTACATAAGTCGGCAGTGTGTCTTTTGTATTTAATTCCGATGCAATATCTGTGTTTCATCGTCAATATGAAGGTCGAAGTGATACAGTGAACCTGAAGTGAAGCATCGGAATCTAAAACTGGCCTCACAGGGAAGTCTCAAAACATATACAGTAAGAAGAGCCTGTCTTCTTGTACTTAAGTCGACATTGAGCGTTTTGTATTTGATTCCGATGCAATTTCTGTGATTCATCGTCAAAATGAAGGTATAAGGGATAGAGTAAACCGGAAGTGAAGCATCGGAATCTAAAACTGGTCACACAGGAAAGGCTCAAAACATATACAGGAAGAAGACTCAATCTTCTTGTACTTACATCGGCATTGTGCATTTTGTATTTAATTCCGATTCAATTTCTGTGTTTCATAGTCAATATCAGGGTTCAAGGGATACAGTAACCCTGAAGTGAAGCATCGGAATCCAAAATTAGTCTCACAGGAAAGGCTCAAAACACAGACTGTAAGAAGAGCCAGTCTTCTTGTACGATAGTCGCCATTGTGCGTTTTGTATTTAATTCCGATGCAATTTCTGTGTTTCATCGGCAATATGAAGGTCTAAGGGATACAGTAAACCTGAAGCGAAGCATCGGAATGTAAAACAGGTCACACAGGAAATGCTCAAACATAGACATTAAGAAGAGTCAGTCTTTTTGTACTTCAGTCGGCATTTTGCCTTTTGTGTTTTATTCCGAAGCAATTTCTGTGTTTCGTCGTCAATAAGAAAGTCCAAGGGATACAGCAAACCTGAAGTGAAACATCGGAATCTAAAACTGGTCTAACAGGAAAGGTTCAAAGCATAGACAGTGAGAACAGTCAGTCTTCTCGTACTGAAGTCGGCTTTGTGCCTTTTGTATTTAATTCCGACGCAGTTTCTGTGTTTCATCGTCAATAAGAAGGTCCAAGGGATACAGTTAATCTGATGTTAAGCATCGGAATCTAAAACTGTTCTCACAGGATATGCTTCAATCATAGAATGTAAGAAGAATCAGTCCTCTTGTACTTAATTCGGCATTGTGCGTTTTCTATTTAAATCCGATGCAATTTTTGTGTTTCATCGTCAGTAAGTAGGTCCAAGGGATACAGTAAACCTGAAGTGAAGCATCGGAATCTAAAACTGGTCACACAGGAAAGGTTCAAAACGTAGACAGTAAGGAGAGTCAGTCTTCTTGTACTTAAGTCGGCATTGTGCATTTTGTATTTAATGCCGATGCAATTTCGATGTTTCATCGTCAATAAGAAGGTCCAAGGGATACAGTACACCTGAAGTGAAGCATCGAAATCTAAAACTTGTCTCACAGGAAAGGTTCAAAACATAGACAGTATGAAGAGTCAATGTTCCTGTACTTAAGTCGGCATTGTGCCTTTAGCATTTAATTCCGATGCAATGTCTGTGTTTCGTCGTCAATACGAAGGTACAAGGGGTACAGTAAACCTGAAGTGAAGCGTCGGAATCTAAAACTGGTCTCACAGGAAAGGTTCAAAACATAGATAGTAAAAAGAGTCAGTCTTCTTGTACTTAAGTCGGCATTGTGCTTTTTGGATTTAATTCCGATGCAGTTTCTGTGTTTTATCGTCAATAAGAAGGTCCAAGGGATACTGTAAACCTGAAGTGAAGCATCGGAATCTAAAACTGGTCTCATAGGAACGCTTCAAAGCATAGAAATTAAGAAGAGTCCGTCTACTTGTACTTAAGTCGGCATTGTGCCTTTTGTATTTAATTCCGATGCAATTTCTGTGTTTCATCGTCAATAAGAAGCTCCAAGGGATACAGTAAACCTGAAGTGAAGCATCGGAATCTAAAAACTGGTCTCGCAGGAACGCTTCAAAGCATAGAGGGTAAGGAGAGTCAGTCTTCTTGTACTTAAGTCGGCATTGAGCCTTTTGTATTTAATTCCGATGCAATTTCTGTGTTTGGTCGTCAATAAGAAGGTCCATGTGATACAGCAAACCTCTAGTGAAACATCGGAATTTAAAACTGGTCTCACAGGAAGGGTTCAAAGCATAGACAGTAAGAACAGTCAGTCTTCTTGTACTGAAGTCGGCTTTGTGCCTTTTGTATTTAATTCCGATGCAATTACTGTGTTTCATCGTCAATAAGACGGTCCAAGGGATACAGTTAATCTGATGTGAAGCATCGGAATCTAAAACTGTTCTCACAGGAAAGGCTTTAATCATAGAATGTAAGAAGAGTCAGTCCTCTTGTACTTAAGTCGGCATTATGCCTTTTGTATTTAATTCCGATGCAATTTTTGTGTTTCATCGTCAATAAGAAGGTCCAAGGGGTACAGTAAACCTGAAGTGAAGCATTGGAATCTTAAACTGGTGTCACAGGAAAGCTTCAAAGCATAGAGGGTAAGAAGAGTCAGTCTTCTTGTACTTAAGTCGGCATTGTGCCTTTTGTATTTAATTCCGATGCAATGTCTGTGTTCCATCGTCAATAAGAAGGTCTAAGGGATACAGTAAACCTGAAGTACAGCATCAGAATCTAAAACTGGTCTCACAGGAACGGTTTAAAACATAGACAGTGAGAAGAGTCCGTCTTCTTGTACTTTTGTCGACATTGTGCCTTTTGTATATAATGCCGATGCAATTTCTGTGTTTCATCGTCAATAAGAAGGTCCAGGGGATACAGTAAACCTGAAGTGAAGCATCGGAATCTAAAACTGGACTCACAGGAAAGGTTCAAATCATAGAATGTAAGACGAATCATTCCTCTTGTACTTAAGTCGGCATTGTGCCTTTTGTATTTAATTCCGATGCAATTTCTGTGTTTCATCGTTAATAAGAACGTCCAAGGGATACAGTAAACCTGAAGTGAAGCATCGATATCTAAAACTGGTCCCACAGGAAAGGCTCAAATCATAGAATGTAAAAAGAGTCAGTCCTCTTGTACTTAAGTCGGCATTGTGCCTTTTGTATTTAATTCCGACGCAATTTCTATGTTTCATCGTTAATAAGATGGTCCAAGAAATATAGTAAACCTGAAGTGAAGCATCGATATCTAAATCTGGTCTCACAGGAAAGGTTCACATCATAGAATGTAAGAAGAGTCGGTCCTCTTGTCTTAAGTCGGCATTGTGCCTTTTGTATTTAATTCCGATGCAATTTCTGGGTTTCATCGTCAATAAGATGGTCCAAGGGATACAGCAAATCTGAAGTGAAGCATCGGACTCTAAAACTGGTCTCACAGGAAAGGCTCAAATCATAAACAGTAAGAAGAGTCAGTATTCTTGTACTTAAGTCGACATTGTGCCTTTTGTAATTAACTCCGATGCAATTTCTGTGTTTCGTCGTCAATAAGAATGTCCAAGGGGTACAGTAAACCTGAAGTGAAGCATCGGAATCTAAATCTGGTCTCACAGGAAAGGTTCAAAACATAGAAAGTAAGAAGAGTCAGTCTTCTTATACTTAAGTCGGCTTTGTGCCTTTTGTATTTCATTCCGATGCAATTTCTGTGTGTCGTCGTCAATAAGAAGGTCCAAGGGATACAGTTAACCTGATGTGAAGAATCGGAATCTAAAACTGGTCTCACAGGAAAGGCTTTAATCATAGAATGTAAGAAGAGTCAGTCCTCTTGTACTTTAGTCGGCATTGTGCCTTTTGTATTTAATTCCGATGCAATTTCTGTCTTTCATCGTTGTTGAGTGGTACTTAAGTAAATAAAGTAGTGAAATCAAAGTCAACTAGAAATTAGAATATAAATGGAAAACTTGGTATAGTTTGGAGAGTAACATACTGGCACACAGCGTGCACAACAGCAGAGCAGAAGAGACAATGACCGTCAAGTCAGCAAGTTCCACATAAGCGGTCGCTGTCGATTCAGCCGTCAGGGCATCGCCCGACCGGCTCTCGTGTTTCTCAGTTGTCGCATGTGAGCAAAGGCCCTCGCCTACATCCCAAGAGCCAATGACCGACGTTAAGAAGATTCTTCGAGAAGCTTTTCAACGTGACAGAGGAGGCAATGGCCGTGAAGTCCTTCACCTCCAGTGAACTGGTTTTCACATAACCGGGTGACTCGTGACGCCGGGAAGGAGACGGCCTCACATCAAGTAGTTACCTGTGAGCTGGGATGAAGAGCTGACAGCCGAAGACTGGCAAGTGGGAGTCCGTGGTTCGAGTCCGCCACACTGGCCTTCTCCCGCCGCACCACTCCGCTGGCCGAAGCAGAACACACGCGGCCGCTTAGAGAAGAGAAACACTGGGACGCCGCACCCAAGGTATCATCCGATGCACGATTTCGCTCGCAATAGTTAAACCGGCCACCTCGCGCTTCGCGTCTCCAGTCAACTGGGCGAGACGGCGACACGAGATACACACCGCTACGCGCAATCAGACGCCGTCGCCGCCGCCGCCGCCGCTGCCGCAGCAGGAGGCTGCACAAACGACACAGCTGCCGCTCTCCGAACTAGAGCATCCCGTAAGATACAGTTGTACAAATCTTCAATAAAAGTTATCTTATGTAAAAATGATGTTTCATTCGACCTCATACCCGAGCCAAGGAAGCACCCACCCTGCCCACATGTTGTTAAGAGAGAAAAGTTAATTTATTTATTATTTTCACCCTGACAGAATGCATTAGAATGCTCATCCTGACAATTGACAGCATCCAAAGAGAAAACCAAGTTACATTGAGTGACAGAAGTGTCACATTTAGTAACACAACTGTTACATTTGGTGTCAGAGAAAAAACCCTTGGCTCAATATGAGGTGTGAATGACAGTCACTAAAGGTCCCCAGTTAGTATTTTTTAATGTGTGAAGGGATAGAGGTTTGCATAGCAGTCGTAATATTTTCTTTATTTAGAAGTGTATTTTCTCTCATGATTTTAAGAGTTTGTCGGAAATATTTAAACATCTTTTGCAAACAGTGTAGTAAGATTGTGTAACTAACAGTTTGTAAAATGATGACACGAAATCGTACAAAGTCAGAGTCAGCACCACAAGCGGTTTCTACTGAGGAAGCTATTCAGATCTTAGTTAATCAGATAGAACAGCTTAAAGGTGATAATAATGCATTATTTAAGCAGTTGTGTGAGGTTAGGCAAACCAGTTCAATCCCTCCCACCCTAGATTCCTCAGCAGCAGCCTTAGTAACTCCTTTTTCAGGTAAACCTGGCGAGGACATAACAGCCTTTTTTGATGATTTAGTAGCAGCTGCAAAGTTAGGATCATGGTCAGATGAACAGCTCTTACAAATTACAAAGTTAAGATTGACAGGAGAGGCTAAAGCACACGTCTTATACCATGAAGAATTACGGAATGCTCCAACATTTGAGGAATTGAAGAAAGGATTGCTTAAACGTTTTCAAAAACAGAACAGCTGTAGATTTTATAGGGAAAAATTAAACACTATCACTCAGAGGCAAAACGAATCGTTAGAAAGCTTTGTAGATAGGATTAGAAAAGTTAATATTAACACCTATCAGTTGACAACTAGTGATGAAGCAAACAAGGTTATTTTACAAGAGGCAGAAGATAGAGCTCTGGATACATTTTTACGTGGGTTACCTCCTGAAACGTCCCGTCGTGTCAGGGCAGAGTTTCCTAAAAATTTAGCAGAAGCTGTATCTGTGGCGACAGCTTTTGAAGAAATTGACATTGCCACCAGATACAAGGAGAAGCGAAATATATTTTCAGCAGGAGTACGATGTTTTAGGTGCGATCGACAGGGTCATATAGCAAAAAACTGCAGACAACCTCAAAGCACTAATTGTCAAAGAATAGGTCACACATTCAAGGAATGCAGGTCTAAGAAAGTTTTTGGAAATAGAAATCAGTTAAACTCAAACGGGAATGTCGGAGCCGCCGCCAGGTGTTCCCAATAAAATTTCATGCCATTAAGGAGAATGTGAAGGCGGAATGCTGGTTATCTGCTACCATACAGGATAAAAAGGCAAGGATACTGGTGGATACAGGCGCAAACGTATCAATAGTAAGTAATGAATGTATTGGAGAAAAGAAATATGACCCTCCAAGGTATAGATTGAATGGAGTAGGAGGAGGTACAGTTAAGTCATTAGGATGCACATCATTGATTTTCTATATTCACGGTGTACAATTTGATGAAGATGTAGAAGTGGTAACAATGGTAACTGACGGGTACGACGCGATCCTAGGGTTGGATTTCCTGAATAAACATCACGCTAAAATCGACCTCAGTCAGCAAACTGTAGAACTTAGCGGAATAGTGTTTCAGCTAGGTGACACCGCTGCAAAGGGCCCTCTGCCGCAAGATTTCCCTAACCGGAAGGCGAACGCAACTATACTGCGTGCAACGTCCTTGAAGGTTGATTCGCGGGATCAGATACCATCTGGCTCAGGAAAACTTCTCTGGATGACCGTTGACCACGAAGTACCTACAGATACAGTGTGTCTAATAGAGCCTTTAGAGGAAAATGAGGAATTAGATGTATCACATTGTTTTGTACGTAGGAGTGTTGTACGGGTTCAAGACGTTGAGGGAGAAAGAAAAGTACCGGTACATATTGACAATTTCGGAGTGGAGGACAAAGAGTTGCATAAGGGAATATTAGTAGCTACAGTCAGTACTTTTGAAGAAGAAGATTTCATTTGGTCAGATATTAATGATGGTCAGAAACCAGACGCCTATAAACCCGCATTGCGCCAGAAGATTGAGCATTTGAAAGGAAGGGATAGAGACACGATAGAAGTAGTTCTAGTTGAGTTCCAAGATTTATTTAATGCAGAAGGTCCATTGCCAGCAACAGACATCACACAGCATAGGATCCCAACAGGAAATAGCCCCCCAGTTTATAGGAAGCCTTATAGAGTTCCGTATCACTTACAGCCAGTACTGGATGAATTTTTGGAACAGCATCTAAAACATGGAATTATAGAATATTCTGATTCGCCTTATAATTCAAATATTGTAATTATTCCAAAGAAGTCTCCCGACGGTACGAAACGATATAGATTTTGTTGTGACTACAGACACCTTAACAAACAAACTATCTCAGATGTTTATCCTCTTCCAAACATTACAGATATCATTGACAGTTTGGGTAACAGTAAATACTTTTCAACAATCGATTTACGTAGCGGATATCATCAATTGGAAGTTGCTACTGAAGATAGGCATAAAACAGCATTTTCTACCCCTGGAGGCCACTGGCAATTTAAAAGAATGCCTTTCGGTTTGAAAAATGCACCAGCAACTTTTCAAAGACTACTCGATGGAGTATTGCGAGGACTCAAAACTCAGCAATGTTGTGTATATCTAGATGATATTATTGTAGACATTAATGAACATGCTGTGCGTCTGCGTAATGTTTTTCAGAGACTTAGAAAAGCTAAATTAACATTAAATATGGAAAAATGTACTTTTGCATTGACAGAGGTTACATACCTAGGGCATGTCATTAGTGAAAAAGGAATTAAAACAGATCCTCGATTAATTTCGGCAGTTAAGGACTTCCCAACCCCACAACGCGTTAAGGAGGTTCAAAGTTTCATTGGTCTCGCATCGTATTACCGAAAATATGTTCAAAATTTTGCTGAAATTGCCCGACCCTTAACCCAATTATTGAAAAATGGTGCAAAATTTCATTGGTCTGAAGATTGTGAATCAGCATTTCAAACCCTTAAATATAAGGTAACACACAGTCCAGTATTAGCCTACCCAGATTATAACAAAGAATTTATTTTATCCTGTGACGCAAGTGGTCATTCAGTAGGAGTTGTTTTGAGTCAGAATATTAATGGCGCGGAACACCCCATAGCCTATGCTTCGAGACAACTAACAAAGGCAGAAAGAAATTATTCCACAACGGAGAAAGAATTGTTAAGTGTTATTTATGGTATCAAATACTTTAAATGCTACTTGTATGGTAGAAAATTCAAGGTTATTACAGACCACGCAGCTTTAAAATGGTTGCTTGGATTAAAGGCTCCATCTAGTCGTCTTACCCGTTGGGCCCTATGTCTTTCCGAAATGGATTTCGAAGTTATCCATAAACCAGGCAAAAAACACACGAATGCAGATTGCCTAAGTCGGAAAATAGCACTTTTGGAAGCAACAGGCCGAGATACTGAGGACTGGAGAAAGGCACAAGATGAGGATACAGAATGTAAAAAATACGCAACTCAAAAACAATTTTGCTTTGAAGATGGTGTATTATGCCGTAAAACAAAACTTGGACCGCGAATTGTTGTTCCCCAACACCTTAGACAAGAAATAATGGCAGAGGCCCACGATCATATCCTTGCAGGACACGGTGGACAGCGGACAACCGAAAGACGTGTAGCAGAGCGATTTTGGTGGCAAACCAGAAAGCAGGATGTTGCGCAGTGCGTTCGTAATTGCATTGCGTGCGCACAACGAGCTGAACTTTCTCGTTCAAAAATACCCTTACAGAGGCTCCCCGAGGCTTCATGTCCATTTCAAATCTGCGGAATGGATCTCTACGGGCCATTTCATAAAACACCTGCTGGTAATAAGTATGTTCTTACAATTGTCGATCACTTTTCACGCTATCTAGCTATGGTGAGTCTCCCAGATCAGCAAGCAAATACAGTTGCCCAAGCTTTAGTTAACAACTGGATACTTAAATTTGGCGTACCTGAAGCTATTATCACAGATCAGGGATCTAATTTTATGTCTGAATTAATGAAACAGCTATGCCACTTATTAAAAATACGCAAATTACGCACAACTCCGTTACACCCTCAGTGCAACGGGCGCACAGAAAGAGTTCATCGGACAATTGGCAAGATGCTTAGTTATTATATTAACGAACAACATTCTAATTGGGATACGTATTTACCAATAATCGTGTCGGTATACAACGCCAAAACGCATGAAGCAACTGGCATGTCACCTTATGAAGTGGTCTATGGGAAAAAAATGCCGTCCCCTTTTGATGTAATCAGGCAGAAAAACGGAAAAGTCGGAGAAACAGTAAGAGATTTCAGTCGAATGATGAAGGATGTATGGAAAAAGGTTCAAAAATCTAATACAAAGGCTTTGGAACGACAGGAAAAATTAGGTAATACCCAAGCTAAATATCCAAATTACAAAATCGGTCAGTGGGTTATGCTTTCAACTCCTTACATAGCGAAAGGAAAAACGAAGAAATTTGTAACAAACTACAGAGGTCCTTATCAAATTATTGAGATCACGTCACCAGTCAACGTTAAATTGCAACTGCCCACCCGAACTACCATTGTCCATGCAAGTCGTTTGAAACCTTTTAAGGGCGCTCCAGATGTAATTCCTTCAACAATAGTGTCTGCTTTTCCAAAGGTTGGAGGAAGTTCCCGTAAAGGAAAAAGAGTGGCCACGCCAGCACAACATACAGACATGGCACCATACAATCTTCGTTCAAGGGTGCGAATGTCCTAGTTGAATCTTAGTAGACTGTGGACAGTATACAAATGTAAATAATTAATAAATTATAATGGTTTATTTTTTAAGAAAGAAAAGTTGAACGTAGAAACATGTAGATCTTGTAGTTAACAATGTATTCCTTCTTTTCTTTGTTTTTGTTTTAACTAGGTTTGTAGGTTCATAACCATGTTGTTTGCTTTTTTCAGAAAACGCCATGCAAGCATTTCCTACACAAAACCTATCCTACCTCAATGACTCCCTTGACAGTTCCCTTCTGAAGTCATAAACTCACAGCAAGGCAAAATTGATGCCAATGTTATGATGCAACATGTCTTAAAATTAAAAGGTGAACGCAAAACTAAAATTATAATGCTAGGAACGGGTATATCTGGAACCTTTGTGTTGGTGTTTCTGCTTTGTACAGTTTTATTTTATTTAAGACGAAAAAATAAGCCAAATAATAATATACCACTTCATCAAATCCCTGTTAACTGGATACCACACTCTTAACTGGTGTACTTCAGCAGTTACTTTTGAGCATTAGTGTATTAATTTTGTTTATTGTACTTCATTCTTTATTAAACAGTCTCTTGTTAACATAAACAATACTGTAGAATAGATATTCTTGCATTAGTATAGGGTAGATTAAACAGTTGTTGCTCTGTAATTTTCTAAGTGAAAATCTATTTTTTTTTATTCATTGTCATCAAGATTTGTTACACTTATTACAACCATTTATGTAAGAACTATGTGATTTCTGACCATACAGTGCTTTTGTAAAGTGATAAAGTATTTTCCACATACTTAATGTGAAGCGTGTGTAATCTTCTAAGTCGAGAGTTATCAGTGCTTGTGCTTTTTCCGTGTGAAGAGTGGAGGAATGTTGAGTGGTAAATTCGAGGGCGAATTTCTCCGAAGGGTGGAGGAATGTTGAGTGGTACTTAAGTAAATAAAGTAGTGAAATCAAAGTGAACTAGAAATTAGAATATAAATGGAAAACTTGGTTTTGTTTGGAGAGTTACATACTGGCACACAGTGGGCACAACGGCAGAGCAGAAGAGACAATGACCGTGAAGTCAGCAAGTTCCACATAAGCGGGCGCTGTCCATTCAGCCGTCAGGGCATCGCCCGACCGACTCACGTGTTTCTCAGTTGTCGCATGTGAGCAAAGGCCCTCGCCTACATCCCAAGAGCCAATGACCGACGTTAAGAAGACTCTTCGAGAAGCTTTTCAACGTGACAGAAGAGGCAATGACCGGCTCACGTGTTTCTCAGTCGTCACATGCGATCAGAGGCCCCCGCCTACATTCCAAGAGCCAATGACCGACGTTAAGATTCTTCGAGAAGCTTTTCAACGTGACAGAAGAGGCAATGGCCGTGAAGTCCTTCACCTCCAGTGAACTGAAGTGAATAAATACGCGAGACGCGGTGGGCCCGACAGATGAAGACAGATGAAGACGGGGACGAAGACGAAGACGGAGACGGGGACGGAGACGAAGACGAGAGACGAAGGAAGAAAAGAAGAGCAGCAGTAGTTTTCAGACAGTTTCGGTGCTGAAGACCGTCATGCAAGAAGAGACTGCTTCATGAACAGACGCACCAAGTCCGCCGCTGTAATGGAATAGCAAGCAGCAGCCGCGGCGCCAGAAGACAGAAGTTAAAAGGTATTTGAAGTCTGGTTTTTACATAACCGGGTGACTCGTGAGGACGGGAAGGACACGGCCTCACATCAAGTAGTCACCTGTGATCTGGGATGAAGAGCAGACAGCCGCAGACTGGCAAGCGGGAGTCCGTGGTTCGAGTCCGCCACACTGGCCTTCTCCCGCCGCACCACTCCGCTGGCCGACGCAGAACACACGCGGCCGCTTAGAGAAGGGAAACACTGGGACGCCGCACAAAAGATATCATCCGATGCACGATTTCGCTCGCAATAATTAAACGGGCCACCTCGCGCTGCGCGTCTACAGTCAACTGGGCGAGACGGCGACACGAGATACACACCGCTACGCGCAATCAGACGCCGCCGCCGCCGCCGCCGCAGCCGCTGCCGCAGCTGGAGACTTCACAAACGACATAGCTGCCGCTCTCCGAACCAGAACATCCCGTAAGATACAGTTGTACAAATCTTCAATAAAAGTTATCTTATGTAAAAATGATGTTTCATTCGACCTCATACCCGAACCAAGGGAGAACCCACCCTGCCCACATGTTGTTAAGAGAGAAAAGTAAATTTATTTAATATTTTCACCCGGACAGAATGCTTTAGAATGCTCATCCTGACAATTGACAGCATCAAAAGAGAAAACCCAGTTACATTGAGTGACAGAAGTGTCACATTTAGTAACACAACTGTTACAGTTTTGAACCTTTCCTGTGAGACCAGTTTTAGATTCCGATGCTTCACCTCAGGATTTCTGTATCCCTTGGAGCATCATATTGACGATGAAACACAGAAATTGCATCGGAATTAAATACAAAAGGCACAATGCAGATTTAATTACAAGAGTACTTACTCTTCTTACTGTCTATGTTTTGAGCCTTTCCTGTGAGAACAGTTTTAAATTCCGATGCTTCACTTCAGGTTTACTGCATCCCTTGGACCTTCTTATTGACGATGAAACACAAAAATTGCATCGGAATTAAATACAAAAGTCACAATGCCGACTTAAGTTCAAGAGGACTGACTCTTCTTACATTCTATGATTTGAGCCTTTCCTGTAAGACCTGGTTTAGATATCTATCCTTCACTTCAGGTTTACTGAATCTCTTGGACTTTCTCATTGACGACTAAACACAGAAATTGCATTTGAATTAAATGCAAAAGGCACAATGCCGACTTAAGTACAAGAGGAATGTCTCTTCTTACTGCCTATGTTTTGAACCTTTCCTGTGAGACCAGTTTAAGATTCCGATGCTTCACTTCACGTTTACTGTGTCCCTTCTACATTCATATTGACGATTAATTAAAGAAATTGCATCGAAATTATATACAAAGAAACAATGCCGACTTAAGTGCAAGATGACTGACTCTTCCTACTGTCTACGTTTTGAGCCTTTCCTGTAAGAACAGTTTTAAATTCCGATGCTTCACTTCAGGTCTACTGCATCATTTGGACCTTCATATTGTCGATGAAACACAGAAATTGCATCGGAATTAAATACAAAAAGCACAATGCCGACTTTAGTACAAGAGGAGTGACTCTTCTTACTGTCAATGTTTGAGCCTTTCCTGTGAGACCAGTTTTAGATTCCGATGCTTCACTTCAGGTTTTCTGTATCCCTTGGACCTTCACATTGACGATGAAACACAGAAATTGCAACGGAATTAAATACAAAAGGCACAATGCCGACTTAAATACAAGAAGACAGACACTTCTTACAGTCTACGGCTTGAACCTCTTCTGTGAGACCACTTTAAGATTCCGATGCTTCACTTCAGGTTTACTGTATCCCTTCTACATTCATATTCACGATTAAATAAAGAAATTGCACCGGAATTATATACCAAAGGCACAATGCGGACTTAAGTGCAAGATGACTGAATCTTCTTACTGTCTAGGTTTTGAACCTTTCCTGTGAGACCAGTTTTAGATTCCGATGCTTCACCTCTGGATTTCTGTATCCCTTTGACCTTCATCTTGACGATGAAACACAGAAATTGCATCGGAATTAAATACAAAAAGCACAATGCCGACTTCAGTACAAGAGGACTGACTCTTCTTACATTCTATGATTTGAGGCTTCCTGTAGGACCAGTTTTAGATATAAATGCTTCACTTCAGGTTTACTGTATCCCTTGGACCTTCTTATTGACGATCAATCACAGAAATTGCATCGCAATTAAATAAAAAAGCAAAATGCCTACTTAAGTACAAGTTAACTGTCTCTTCTTACTGTGTATGTTATGAACCTTTTCTGTGAGACCAGTTTTAGATTCCGATGCTTCACTTCAGGTTTACTGTATCCATTGGACCTTTTTATTGACGATGAAACACAAAATTGCATTGGAATTAAATACAAAAGGCACAATGCCGACTTAAGTAAAAGAGGAATGACTCTTCTTACTGTCTATGTTTTGAACCTTTTCTGGGACACCAGTGTGATTTTGATGCTTCACTTCAGGTTTACTGTATCCCTTGGACCTTCATATTAACGATGAAATACAAAAATTGCTTCCGAATTAAATACAAGAGGCACAATGCCGACTGAAGTACAAGAAGACTGACACTTCTTACCGTCTATGTTTTGAACCTTACCTGTGAGTCCAGTTTTGAATTCCGATGCTTCACTTTACGTTTACTGTATCCCTTGGACTTTCTTATTGACGATGAAACATAGAAATTGCGTCGGAATTAAAAACAAAAGGCACAACGCCGACTTAAGTACAAGAGGAATGCCTCTTCTTACTGTCTATGTTTTGAACCTTTCCTGTGAGACCAGTTTTAGATTCCGATGCTTCACTTCAGGTTTACTGCCTCCCTTGGACCTTCATATTGACGATGAAACATAGAAATTGCACCGGAATTTAATACAAAAGTCACAGTGCTGACTTAAGTACAAAAGGACTGACTTTTTTACATTCTATGATTTGAACCTTTCCTGTAAGATCAAGTTTAGATATCGATCCTTCAGTTCAGGTTTACTGTATCCGTTGGGCCTTATTATTGACGACGAAAGACAGAAATTGCATCGGAATTAAATACAAAAGGCACAATGTCGATTTAAGTACAAGGGGAATTTCTCTTCTTACTGCCTATGCTTTGAACCTTTCCTGTGAGACCAGTTTTAGATTCCGATGCTTCAGCTTAGGTTTTCTGTATCCCTTGGACCTTCATATTGACGATGAAACACAGTAATTCCATCGGAAGTAAATACTAAATGCACAACGCCGACTTAAGTACAAGATGACTGACTCTTCCTACTGTTTATGTTTAGAACCTTTCCTGTGAGATCAGTTTTAGATTCCGATGCTTCACTTCAGGTTCACTGTATCCCTTGGACCTTCTTATTGACGATGAAACACAGAAATTAAATCGGAACTGATTACAAAGGGCACAATGCCGACTTAAGGACAAGAGGACTAACTCTTCTTACTGCCTATGATTTGAGCCTTTCCTGTGAGACCGGTTTTAGATTCCGATGCTTCACTTGAGGTTTACTGAATCCCTTGGAACTTCTTATTGACGATGAAACACAGAAATTTCATCGGAATTAAATACAAAAGGCACAATGCCGGGTTAAGTACAAGAATACTTACTCTTCTTACTGTCTAAGTTTTGTGCCTTTCCAGTGAGAACAGTTCTAAATTCGGATGCTTCACTTCAGGTTTACTGCATCACTTGGACCTTCATATTGTCGATGAAACACAGAAATTGCATCGGAATTAAATACAAAACGCGCAATGCCGACTTCAGTACAAGAAGACTGACTCTTCTTACCGTCAATGTTTTGAGTTTTTCCTGTGGAACCAGTTTTAGATTTCGATGCTTCTCTTCAGGTTTACTGCATCCCTTGGACTTTCTTATTGACATGAAACTCAGAAATTTCATCGGAATTAAATACAAAAGGCACAATGCCGACTTAAGTACAAGAAGAGTGATTCTTCTTACTGTCTCTGTTTTCAACCTTTCCTTTGAGACCAGTTTTAGATTCCTATGCTTCACTGCTGGTTTACTGTATCCCTCGGAACTTCACATTGACAATGAAACACAGAAATTGCATCGGAATTAAATACAAAAGGCACAATGCCGACTTAAGTACAAGAAGACTGACTCTTCTTACTGTCTATGTTTGAACCTTTTCTGTAAGACCAGTTTTAGATTCAGATACTTAACTTCAGGTTTACTGAATCCCTTGAACCTTCTTATTGACGATGAAACACAGAAATTAAATCGGCATTAAATATAAAAGGAGCAATGCCAACTTAAGTACAAGAAGACTGTTTCTTCTTACTGTCTATGTTTTGAGCGTTTCCTGTGAGTCCAGTTTCAGATTCCGATGTTTCACCTCAGTTTTACTGTATCCCTTGGACCTTCTTATTGACGATGAATCACAGAAATTGCATTAGAATTAAATACGAAAGCACAATGCCGACTTAAGTACAAGAGGACTGACTCTTCTTACATTCTATGATTTGAGCCATTCCTGTGAGACCAGTTTTAGATTCCGATGCTTCACTTCATGTTTACTGTATCCCTTGGCCCCTCTTATTGACGATGAAACACAGAAATTGCATCGGAATTAAATACAAAAGCACAATGCCAACTTAAGTACAAGAAGACTGACTCTTCTTACATTCTATGATTTGAGCCTTTCCTGTGATACCAGTTTTAGATATCGATGCTTAACTTCAGGTTTACTGTATCCCTTGGACCTTCTTATTGACGATGAAACAAAGATATTGCATCGGAATTAAATACAAAAGGCACAATGCCGACTTAAGTACAAGAAGACTGACTCTTCTTACCGTCTATGTTTTGAGTTTTTCCTGTGGAACCAGTTTTAGATTTCGATGCTTCTCTTCAGGTTTACTGTATCCCTTGTACCTTCTTACTGACGATCAAACACAGAAATTGCATCGGAATTAAGTACATAAGGCTCAATACCGACTTACGTACAAGAGGACAGACTCCTCTTCCATTCTATGATTTAGCCTTTCCTTTGAGACCGGTTTTTGGTTCCGGTGCTTCACTTCTGGTTTACTGTATCCCTTGGCCCTTCTTATTGACGATGAAATACAGGATTTGCATCGGAATTTAATACAAAAGGCTCAGTGCCGTCTTAAGTACAAGGAGACTGACTCTTCTTACTGTCTATGTTTTGAACTTTTCCTGTGTGACCAGTTTTAGATTCCGATGCCTCATTTCAGGTTTACTGCATCCCTTGGACCTTCTTATTGACGATGAAACAATGAAATTTCATCTGAATTAAATACAAATGGCACAATGCCGACATAAGTACAAGAAGAGTGACTCTTCTTACTGTCTCTGTTTTGAACCTTATCTGTGACACCAGTTTTACATTCCTATGCTTCACTGCAGGTTTACTGTATCCCTTGGACCTTCACATTGACGATGAAACACAGAAAATGGATCGGAATTAAATACAAAAGGCACAATGGCGACTTAAGCACAAGAGGACTGACTCTTCTTACTTTCTATGATTTGAGCCATTCCTGTGAGACCAGTTTAAGATTCCGATGCTTCACTTCTGGTTTACTGTATCCCTTGGACCTTCTTAGTGACAATGAAAAACAGAAATTGCATCGGAATTAAATAAAAAAGCCACAATGTCGACTTATGTACAAGACGACTGACTCGTCTTACTGTCTATGTTTACGACCATTCCTGTGAGACCAGTTTTAGATTCCGATGCTTCACTTCAGGTTTACTGTATCCTTTGGACCTTCTTATTGACGATGAAACACAGAAATTGCATCGGAATTAAATACAAAAGGCACAATGACGACTTAAGTACAAGAGGACTGACTCTTCTTACTGTCTATGATTTGAACCTTTCCTGTGAGATCAGTTCTAGATTCCGACGCTTCACTTTAGATTTACTGTACCCCTTGCATCTTCTTATTGACGATGAGACACAGAAATTGCATCGGAATTAAATGCAAAAGACACTGTGCCGACTTATGTACAAGAGGACAAACTCTTCTTACATTCTACGATTTGAGCCTTTCCTGTGAGACCAGTTTTAGATATCGATCCTTCTCTTCAGGTTTATTGAATCCCTTGAACGCTCTTAGTGACGATGAAACACAGAAATTGCATCGGAATTAAATACAAAAATCACAATGACGACTTATGTACAAGAAGACTGACTCGTCTTACTGTCAATGTTTACGAGCATTCCTGTGAGACCAGTTTTAGATTCCGATGCTTCACTTCAGGTTTACTGTATCCTTTGGACCTTCTTATTGACGATGAAACACAGAAATTGCATCGGAATTAAATACAAAAGGCACAATGCCGACTTAAGTACAAGAGGACTGACTCTTCTCACATTCTATGATTTGAGCCTATCCTGTGACACCACTTGTAGATTCCAATGCTTCACTTCAGGTGTACTGTATCCCTTGGCCCTTCTTATTGACGATGAAACACAGAAATTGCATCGGATTTAAATACAAAAGGCACAATGCCGACTTAAGTACAAGAGAACTGACTCTTATTACTCTCTATGGTTTGAACCTTTCCTGTGAGATCAGTTTTAGATTCCGATGCTTCACTTTAGGTTTACTGTATCCCTTGCACCTTCTTATTGACGATGAAACACAGAAATTGCATCGGAATTAAATACAAAAGGCACTATGCCGACTTAAGTACAAGAGGACTGACTCTTCTAACATTCTATGATTTGAGCCTTTCCTCAGAGACCAGTTTTTGATATCGATGCTTCACTTCAGGTTTTCTGTATCCCATTTACGTTGTTATTGACGATGAAACACAGAAATTGCATCGGAATTAAATACAAATGCCCAATGCTGACTTAAGTACAAGAGGACTGGCTCTTCTTACATTCTATGATTTGAGCCATTCCTGTTAGACCAGTTTTAGATATCGATGCTTCACTACAGGTTTACTGTATCCCTTGGACCTTCTTACTGACGATGAAACACAGAAATTACATCGGAATTAAAAACAAAAGGCACAATGCCGACTTAAGTACAAGTAGACTGACTCTTCTTACTGTCTATGTTGTGAACCTTTCCTGTGAGAGCAGTTTTAGATTACGATGCTTCACTACAGTTTAACTGTATCCCTTGGACTTTCTTATTGACGATGAATCATAGAAATTGCATCGGAATTAAGAACAAAAGGCACAATGCAGACTTAAGTACAAGAAGCCTGACTCTTCTTACTGTCTATGTTTTGAGCCTTTCCTGTGAGACCAGTTTTAGATTCCGATGCTTCACTTCAGGTTTACTATATCCCTTGGACCTTCTTATTGACGATGAAACACAGAAATTGCATCGGAGTTAAATGCAAAGGGCACAATGCCAGCTTAAGTACAAGAAGACTGACACATCTTACTGTCTATGATTTGAACCTTTCCTGTGAGACCAGTTCTAGATATCGATGTTTCACTTCAGGTTTACTGTATCCCTTGGACCTTCATATTGACGATGTAACACAGAAATTGCGTCGGAATTAAAAACAAAAGGCACAATGCCGACTTAAGTACAAGAAGACTAAATATTCTTAATGTCTATATTTTGAACCTTTCCTGTGAGAGCAGTATTAGATTACGATGCTTCACTTCAGGTTTACTGTATCCCTTGGACATTCTTATTAACGTCGAAATACAGAAATTGTATCGGAATTAAATACAAAAGGCACAACGCCGACTTAAGTTCAAGAGGAATGTCGCTTCTTACTGTCTATGTTTTGAACCTTTCCTGTGCGACCAGTTTTAGATTACGATGCTGCATTTCAGGTTTTCTGCATCCCTTGGACCTTCATATTGTCGATGAAACACAGAAATTGTATCGGAATTATATACAAAACGAACAGTGCCGACTTAAGTACAAGAAGAGTGACACTTCTTACTGTCTATGTTTGTGCCTTTCCTGTGAGACCAGTTTAAGATTCCGATGCTTCACTTCAGGTTTACTGTATCCCTTGGGCAGTCATATTGACGAAGAAATAAAGAAATTGCATCGCAATTAAATTCCAAAGGCACAATGCCGACTTAAGTGCCAGATGACTCACTCTTCTTACTGTCTATGTTTTGAGCCCTTCCTTTGAGACCAGTTTTAGATTCCGATGCTTCACTTCAGGTGTACTGTATCCCTTGGACCTTCATATTGACGATGAAACACAGAAATTGCGTCGGAATTAAATACAAAGGCATAATGTCGGTTTAAGTAGAGGAAGACTGACTCTTCTTTCTGTCTATGTATTGAACCTTTCCTGTGAGACCACTTTTAGATTCCGATGCTTCACTTCAGGTTTACTGTATTCCTTGGACCTTCTTATTGACGATGAAACACAGAAATTGCATCGGAATTAAATACAAAAGGTACAATGCCCACTCAAGTACAAGAGAACTGACTCTTCTTACTGTCTATGATTTGAACCTTACCTGTGAGAGCAGTTTTAGATTACGATGCTTGTTTACAGTTTTACTGTATCCCTTGGACCTTCATATTAACGATGAAATACAAAAATTGCTTCCGAATTAAATACAAGAGGCACAATGCCGACTTAAGTACAAGAAGACTGACACTTCTTACCGTCTATGTTTTGAACCTTTCCTGTGAGTCCAGTTTTGAATTCCGATACTTCACTTTACGTTTACTGTATCCCTTGGACTTTCTTATTGACGATGAAACATAGAAATTGCGTCGGAATTAAAAACAAAAGGCACAATGGCGACTTAAGTTTAAGACGAATGCCACTTCTTACTGACTATGTTTTGAACCTTTCCTGTGACACCAGTTTTAGATTCCTATGCTTCACTGCAGATTTCTGTACCCCTCGGACCTTCACATTGACGATGAAACACAGAAATTGCATCGGAATTAAATACAAAAGGCACAATGACGACTTAAGTAAAAGAATACTGACTCTTCTTACATTCTATGATTTGAGCCTTTCCTGTGAGACCAGTTTTAGATATCGATGCTTCACTTCAGATTTACGGTATCCCTTGTACCATCCTATTGACGATGAAAAACAGAAATCGCGTCGGAATTAAAAACAAAAGGCACAATGGCGAGTTAAGTTTAAGAGGAATGCCACTTCTTACTGCCTATGTTTTGAACCTTTCCTGTGACACCAGTTTTAGATTCCTATGCTTCACTGCAGGTTTACTGTATCACTTGGACCTTCACATTCACGATGAAACACAGAAATTGCATCGGAATTAAATACAAAAGGCACAATGCCGACTTAAGTACAAGAGGACTCGCTCTTCTTACATACTATGATTTGAGCCTTTCCTGTGAGACCAGTTAAAGATTCCGATGCTTCACGTCAGGTTTACTGTATCCCTTGGACCCTCATATTGGCGATGAAACACAGAAATTGCATCGGAAATAAATACAAATAACATAAAGCCAGTTTAAGTACAGGAAGACTGATTCTTCTTTGTGTCTATGTATTGAACGTTTCCTGTGAGACCAGTTTTAGATTCCGATGCTTCACTTCAGGTTTACTGTATCCCTTGGACCTTCTTATTGACGATGAAACACAGAAAATGGATCGGAATTAAATATAAAAGACACAATGCCGACTTAAGTACAAGAGGACTGACTCTTCCTACATTCTATGATTTGAGCGTTTCCTGTGAGACCAGTTTTAGATTCCGATGCTTCACTTCAGGTTTACTGTATCCCTTGGCCCTTCTTATTGACGATGAAACACAGAAATTACATCGGAATTATATAGAAAAGTCACAATGACGACTTATGTACAAGAAGACTGACTCGTCTTACTGTCTATGGTTACAACCATTCCTGTGAGACCAGTTTTAGATTCCGATGCTTCACTTCAGGTTTACTGTATCCTTTAGACCTTCTTATTGACGATGAAACACAGAAATTGCATCGGAATTAAATACAAAAGGCACAATGCCGACTTAAGTAAAAGAATACTGACTCTTCTTACATTCTATGATTTGAGCCATTCCTGTGAGACCAGTTTTAGATATCGATGCTTCACTTCAGATTTACGGTATCCCTTGGACCATCCTATTGACGATGAAACACAGAAATCGCGTCGGAATTAAAAACAAAAGGCACAATGGCGAGTTAAGTTTAAGAGGAATGCCACTTCTTACTGCCTATGTTTTGAACCTTTCCTGTGACACCAGTTTTAGATTCCTATGCTTCACTGCAGGTTTACTGTATCCCTTGGACCTTCTTATTGACGATGAAACACGGAAATTGCGTGGGAATTAAATACAAAGCACAATGCCGACTTAAGTACAAGAGGACTGACTCTTCTTACTGTCTATGTTTTGAGCCTTTCCTGTGAGACCAGTTTTGGATTCCGATGCTTCAGTTCAGGTTTACTGTATGCCTTGGACGTTCTTATTGACGATGATACACAGAAATTGCATCGGAATTAAATGCAAAAGGCACAATGCCACCTTAAGTACCAGAAGACTGACTTTTCTTACTGTCTATGTTTTGAACCTTTCCTGTGAGACCAGTTTTAGATATCGATATTTCACTTCAGATTTACTGTATACCTTGGACCTTCATATTGACGATGAAACACAGAAATTGCATCGGAATTAAATACAGAAGGCACAATGCCGACTTAAGTACCAGAAGAATGACACTTCTAACTGTCTATGATTTTAACCTTTCCTGTGAGACCAGTTTTAGATTCCGATGCTTCACTTTAGGTTTACTGTATCCCTTGGACCTTCGTATTGACGATAAAACATAGAAATTGCATCGGAATTAAATACAAAAGTCACAATGCCGACTTAAGCACAAGAAGACTGACTCTTCTTACTGTGTATGTTTGAGCCTTTCCTATGAGACCAGTTTTTGATTCCGATGCTTTACTTTAGGTTTACTGTATCACTTGCGCCTTCATATTGACGCTGAAACACAGTCATTGCATCTGAATTAAATACAAAAGGCACAATGCCGACTTAAGTACAAGAAGACCGACTCTTATTACTGTCTATGATACAGCTCTTCCAGTGAGACTAGTTTTAGATTCCGATGCTTCACTTCAGGTTTACTGTATCCCATGGACTTTCATATTGACGATGAAACACAGAAATTGCAACGGAATTAAATACAAAAGCCACAATACCCACTTACATACAAGAAGAGTCACTGTTCTTACTGTCCATGTTTTGAACTATTCCTGTGAGAATAGTACAAGAATACTTACTCTTCTTCCTGTCTTTGCCTTGAGCCTCCCCTGTGAGACCAGTTTTCAATTCCGATGCTTCACTTAACGATTACTGTATCCCATGGACCTTCACATTGACGATGAAACACAGAAATTGCATCGGAATTAAATACATAAGGCACAATTCCGACTTAAGTACAAGAAGACTGACACTTCTTGCTGTCTATGTTTTGAACCTTTTCTGTGAGACCAGTTTTAGATTACGATGCTTCACTTCAGGTTTACTGTATCCCTTACACCTTCTTATTAAAGATGAAATACAGAAATTGCATCGGAATTAAATACAAAAGGCACAATGCCGACTTAAGTTCAAGAGGAATGTCTCTTCTTACTGTCCATGTTTTGAATCTTTCTGTGACACCAGTTTTCGATTCCGATGCTTCACTTTAGGTTTACTGTATCCCTTGGACCTTCTTATTGACGATGAAACATAGACATTGCATCGGAATTAAATACAAAAGGCACAATGCCGACTTATGCACAAGAAGACTGACTCTTCTTACTGTCTATGTTTGAACCTTTTCTGTGAGACTAGTTTTAGATTCCGATGCTTCACTTCAAGTTTACTGAATCCCTTGAACCTTCTTTTGGACGATGAAACTCAGATATTAAATTGGCACTAAATACGAAAGGCACAATGCCAACTTAAGTACAAGAATACCGAATCTTCTTACTGTATATGTTTTCAGCCTTTTCTGTGAGACCAGTTTTAGACTCTAATGCTTCACTTCAGGTTTACAGTATCCCTTGGGCCTTCTTATTGACGACGAAACACAGAAATTGCATTGGAATTAAATACAAAATGCACAATGCCGACTTAAGTACAAGAAGACTGACTCCTCTTACTGTCTATGATTTAAACCTTTCCTGTGAGACCAGTTTTAGATTCCGAAGCTTCACTTCAGGTTTACTGTATCCCTTGGAGCTTCGTATTGACGATGAAAAACAGGAATTGCATCGGAATTAAATACAAAAGGCACAATGCCGACTTAAGTCAACAATACTTACTCTTCTTCCTGTCTATGTCTTGAGCCTATCCTGTGAGACCAGTTCTAAATTACGATGCTTCACTTCGCGATTACTGTATCTCTTGGACCTTCATATTGACGATAAAACACAGAAATTGCATCGGAATTAAATAAAAAATGCACAATGCCGACATAAGCACAAGTAGACTGGGTCTTCCTCCTGAATATTATTTGAGCCTTTCCTGTGAGGCCAGGTTTAGATTCCAATGCTTCACCTCAGGTTTTCTGTATCCCTTGGACCTTCATATTGACGATGAATCACAGAAATTGCATCGGAATTTTAAAAAAAATGCACAATGCCGACTTAAGTACAAGAAGACTGAGTCTTCTCCCTGTATATGTTTTCAACCTTTCGTAAGCGACCAGTTTTAGATAGCGATGCTTCAATTCAGCTTTATTGTACCCCTTGGACCTTCATAAAGACGATAAAGCACCGAAATTGCATCGGAATTAAATACAAAAGGCACAGTGCCGACTTAAGTACAAGAAGACTGCCTCATCTTACTATCTATGTTTTGAGCCATTCCTGAGAGACCATTTTTAGATTACGATGCTTCACTTCAGGTTCACTGTCTCCCTTGGAACACTTTATTGACGATGAAACACAGAAATTACATCGGAATTAAATACAAAAATCACAATGCCGAGATAAGTACAAGAGGGCTGACTCTTCTTACATTCTATGATTTGAGCCTTTCCTGTGAGACCAGTTATAGGTATCGATGCTTCACTTTTGGTTTACTGTATCCTTGGATCTTCTTACTGACGATGAAACATAGAAATTGCATTGGAATTAATTACAAAAGTCACAATGCCGAATAAGCACAAGAAGACTGACTCTTCTTACCGTCTATACAAATTAAATACAAAAGGCACAATGCCGACTTAAGTACAAGAAGACTGAGACCTCTTCCTGAATATGTTATGAGCCTTTCCTGTGAGACCGGTTATGGATTCCGATGCTCAATGGCTCAAAACAAATACAGGAAGAAGACTCAGTCCTCTTGTACTTAAATTTGGATTGAGCCTTTTGTATTGAATTCCAATGCAAATTCTGTGTTTCATCGTCAATATGAAGGACCAAGGGATTCAGTAAACCTGAAGTGAAGCATCGGATTCTAAAACTGGTCTCACAGGAAAGGTCCAAAACGTAGGCAGTAAGAACAGACAATCCACTTGTACTGAAGTCGGCATTGTGGCTTTTGTATTTAATTCCGATGCAATTTCTGTGTTTAATCGTCAATAAAAAGGTCCAAGGGATACAGTAAACCTGAAGAGAAGCATCGGAATCTAAAACTGGTCTCACAGGAAAGGTTCAAAACGTAGGCACTAAGAACAGACATTCCTCTTGTACTTAAGTCGGCATTGTCCCTTTTGTAATTAATTCCGATGCAATTCCTGTGTTTCTACGTCAATATGAAGGTCGAAGGGATACAGTAAACATGAAGTGAAACTTAGGAGTCCAAAACTGGTCTCACAGCAAAAGGCTCAAAACATAGACAGTAAGAACAGTGAGTCTTCTTGTACGTAGGTGGGTATTGTGCCTTTTGTATTTAATTCCGTTGCAATTTCTGTGCTTCATCGTCAATATGAAAGTCCAGGGGATACAGTAAGCCTGAAGTGAAGCATCGGAATCTAAAACTAGTCTCACAGGAAAAGCTCAAACATAGACAGTAAGGAGAGTCAGTCTTCTTGTACTTAAGTCGGCATTGTGCCTTTTGCATTCAATTCCGATGCAATGTCTGTGTTTCATCGTCAGTATGAAGGTCCAAGTGATACAGTAAACCTGAAGTGAAGCATCGGAATCTAAAACTGGTCTCACAGGAAAGGTTCAAAACAGAGACAGTAATAAGAGTCAGTATTCTTGTCCTAAGTCGGCGTTGTGCTTTTTGTATTTAATTCCGATGCAATTTATGTGTTTCATCGTCAATAAAGTGTTCCAAGGGAGATAGTAAACCTGAAGTGAAGCATCGTAATCTAAAACTGGTCTCACAGGAAAGGCTCAATACATAGACAGTAAGAAGAGTCAGTCTTCTTGTGCTTATTCGGATTTGTTACTTTTGAATTTAATTCCGATGCAATTTTTGTGTTTCATCGTCAATAAGAAGGTCCAAGGGATACAGTACACCTGAAGTGAAGCATCGGTATCTAAAATTGGTCTCACAGGAAAAGCTCAAATGATAGAATGTAAGAAGAGTCAGTCCTCTTGTACTTAAGTCGGCATTGAGCCTTTTGTATTTAATTCCGATGCAAATTCTGTGTTTCATCGTCAATAGGAAGGTCCAAGGGATACAGTTAACCTGAAGTGAAGCATCGGAATCTAAAACTGGTCTCACAGGAAAGGTTCAAAACGTAGACAGTAGGAACAGACATTCCTCTTGTACTTAAGTCGGCATTGTCCCTTTTGTAATTAATTCCGATGCAATTCCTGTGTTTCATCGTCAATATGGAGGTCCAAGGGATACAGTAAACCTAAAGTGAAGCATCGGAATCTATAACTGGTCTCACGGGAAAAGGTTCAAAATATAGACAGTAAGAAGATCAGTCTTCCTGTACTTAAGTCACCATTGTGCCTTTTGTATTTAATTCCAATGCAATTTCTGTGTTTCATCGTCAATAAGAAGGTCCAAGGGATATAGTAAACC